>NW_012121709.1:39146-44904 GCF_000951035.1 Colobus angolensis palliatus
CAGGGTTTCACCATGTTGCCCAGGATGGTCTCAAATTCCTGAGCTCAAGCGATCTGCCTACCTCAGTCTCCCAAAGTGTTGGGATTACAGGTGTGAGCTCAGCCCCACCCATTTTCTCTGTGTCATTCCAATTTTTAGTATAGATACTGCTTAAGTAAGCACTTTGCTATTGATTTTGCAATTGATCCTGTTGACCAGGTTGTCCACTGATATTCAGATGTTATCCTTTAATCAGTGTTTTGTTATTATTGTTGTTAATGTTGTCATTTTATTAGTAAGAAAATATCAACATGATAAAGAATATCATTTCTCTTTAACTAAAGAGTAAAAGCAAATCCCTGAGGGGGAAATGTGGAAAACTACAGAATTGACCAATTGTGCTTATACTAGTTTAGTTATATGAGATTAAATAAACATACCTCAGAGTAGCCATGACAAATTGTATCCACTGTATTGCAGGAAAAACCTAAATAAAACAAGGAAAAAAGAATAAAATTAAACCTTTTACATTGAATATTCAACCTAACTCTAGGTTCATTATTAACTATCTGTACAGCATAAATTTTCTTCAAAGCCTAATCTCAAAACATACTACAAGCCTGAGAACGAGTCAAAAGGCTGAACAGGCCCCTGGAAAGACAAGGTGCTCCTTTTTTCCTCTCTTATTTCTGTTTCTCTGGGAAATAGTATGATTTAAAAAAAAATAGAGATGTGGATTAAAAATGACTAAATGAAAAAAGTAAGCTAGCCAGGCTGTGGCTTATACCTGTAATCCCGACACTTTGAGAGGCTGAGGTAAAAGGATCACTTGAGGCCAGAAGTTTAAGAAAAAAGAAACCTGGGTGAGAAAACTAATAAAAGGAAGAACAAAATGGAGAGGGGGTAGGAAAAATGTTGAGAGAGAATACAGAGATGTGTGGAAAGAATAGGTAAGAGAAAAGACAAATACTAGAGTTCACTGATAGGAAGAAAGAGGAAAGAGAATAATAGTAAAACAGAGAAACTGAAGAAAAGTTAGTAGTATGGAGAGAGAGACTGTAAGTGAAAAATGCAGAACAGGAAAGAAGAAAGGGAGAACACAAAGGAAGACAGGGAGAGCTTCTGACCTTACCAGGTCCCAACTGTCCTCCAGAATGCTTGCCTCTAGTGGAAAGGTCATAGGGACTTCAGTCCCAGCTACCCTTGAGCAGCCGATCCTTCCTAGTCAGGTTCTGAATCCTGAAGCAGTGAACAGGTGGCTCCACCTCTACCCCAGTTGGGCTCCTCCTATACCTAATCCTGCCCTGTACCTTGAGGGCAAGGAGAGAGGTACTGACAAGTGCAAGAGAAAGCCAAGCAGAAAGAACGAAAACAGAAAGACCAGGTGACAGGAAAACAAAGTTGTAAGTGGCATTAGGAATTAAAAGGAGCAAGAGGCAGAGTAATAAAAAACAGACAGATACAGAAGGGGCAGGATTGAGAAAAAAAGAATGAGTCATAGTGAAAAGATAAATAGAGCTGCAATAGAGAAATGGAACTAAAAAAAGGGGTGGGGGGAGAAATAAATGGGATAGAAAGGAAGTCTCCCTAAAATTTGCCCTTGTTTAGAGACAGAAGCCTGTGATGGAAAAGAGAGATTGCATATTCACTCAATTAATAAAGTTTTAGTAATACTAGTGGAAAGCTGAGGTGGTTATTAATGTTTGTCATAAATTACATTATTCATTAATACACTGATGCTTAAATATCAACTTTGTGCAAAGTAGTGTGTTATGGAAGATATAAAGATAAATAAGATACAGACCCAGCCTTCTAACAGCTTATAACATAGTAGGAAAAATGGCCTGAATACCAAAAATTCAAATGATCTGCACACAGCAAGAATATACCTACACAGAGTAGTATTCAAAGAGGATTTGGAAGAACTGATAAAATTTGGACAAAGACTGGAGGAAAAAAGAGAGCAGAAGGAAGACCATTCATTTGTGTAATTTATCTTTCATCTAGCCATAATTGCATATAGTCTACAAATCCTTATTGATAACAAGTTAAATCACTTGCATGACTAGAGTAATTTAAATACATGACTAATTTATTCATATCAGGTTAAAATTACAGTCCAAAGCAAAACAAAACACAGCCAGATGCAATGTCATGCACCTGTCGTCCTGGCTACTTGGGAGGTGGAGGCAGAGGGTCTCTTGAGGGCAGGAGTTTGAGGCTGCAGTGTGCTATGACTGTTCCTGTGAACAGTCATTGCACTCCAACCTGGGCAGCACAGCAAAACACCATTTCTAAAACAAAATAAAACACAGCCAGCTGTGCTGGCCCACGCCTGTAATCCCAGCACTTTGGGAGGTCAAGTCGGGTGGATCACTTGAGGTTAGGAATGTGAGACCAGCCTGGCCAACATGGCAAAACCTTGTCTCTACTAAAAATACCAATATTAGCCAGGCAGGGTGGCATGCACCTGTAATCCCAGCTACTCGGGAGGCTGAGGCATGAGAATCACTTGAAGCCAGGAGGTGGAGGCTGCAGTGAGCCAAGATCATGACACTGCACTCCAGCCTGGATGATAGAGTGAGACTCCATCTCAAAATAAATAAATAAATAAATAAAACAAAACAGAAACCAAACCAAACAAAAAGATTATAGTCTATAGTGGAAGACCAGACATTGTTAAATAAAGGTTACGTTCTAATCACTTTGCTTAAATTGTTAGGTAAACAAATAAAAAAAAATACCAGGAAATTTCTAGATCAGAAAACCCCAGCATAAGGTCTTAGGAAGTATTTTAAGGCCTCTACTCACACATCTTACCTCATAAAGGTGAAGAGACTACTGACAGTTTCACCAAGTGATAAGAAAATGCTTTGAGACAAAGGACCGTTGTTTCAGTCAAGAACAAATCTCATGTTGTTCAGAGAACAGCCATGCCAAATTAGTCTGCTGCTCTTGTCAGGACAATCAATGATGAATAACTTTTCTCTTTGGCATTCTCTTCTAAAACATCTATACCATCTAACAACATTTGGGGATTTACTTTCCAGTTTTTCTATCAGAATCAATCCCCTGCTTGCTGTATATTCAGTACTTGGTCCCTTTGAAGTATCTTTGGAAACAATCTTGCCATTTTCCTTTTCTAAAAAGGCTAACCCAAGCTCAAATGATGAAGTAGGTGATATTTACTTTCAGTTTTCCTTTATCTCTTTTTAGCAAAAAGTTCCTTACATGCCTGCAGTCCCAACTACTCAGCAGGCTGAGGCAGGAGGATCTCTTGAGGTCGAGAGGTCCAGGCTGCAGTGAGCTGTGTTTGCACCATTGCACTCACACTCCAGCCTGGGTGACAGAGTGAAACCCTGTGTTTATAACAATAACAACAACAACAAAAAAGGCTGGGTGTGGTGGCTCACACCTATAATCCCAATATTTTCGGAGGCCAAGGTGGGTGGATCACAAGGTCAGGAGTTCAAGACTAGCCTGGCCAAGATGGTAAAACCCCATCTCTACTAAAAATACAAAAATTAGCTGGGTATGGTGGCAGGCGCCTGGAATCCCAGCTACTAGGGAGGCTGAAACAGAGAATTGCTTGAACTCGGAAGGCAGAAGTTGCAGTGAGCCAAGATCATGCCATTGCACTCCAGCCTGGATGACAGAACGAGACTTCATCTCAAAAATAAAAAAATAAATAAAAGCTCCTTAGCAAGTTCAAACCTATCCCAACTCTTAACTTATTGGGCTACTATATATTACATATCAACTGAAGTTAACACATATTCATAAAATTGCTATCATGAACAAGTTACTCAAAGTCAAGAAAGACACTTGCCTTTGTAAAATATTTTTATTTAACCAAAAAGTTTTCTGAAAATAACATGTAGGCCGGGCGCGGTGGCTCAAGCCTGTAATCCTAGCACTTTGGGAGGCCGAGACAGGCAGATCACGAGGTCAGGAGATCGAAACCATCCTGGCAAACACAGTGAAACCCCGTCTCTACTAAAAAATACGAAAAAAACTAGCTGGGCGAGGTGGCGGGCGCCTGTAATCCCAGCTACTTGGGAGGCTGAGGCAGGAGAACCCGGGAAGCGGAGCTTGCAGTGAGCTGAGATCCGGCCACTGCACTCCAGCCTGGGTGACAGAGCGAGACTCCGTCTCAAAAAAAATAAAAATAAAAATAAAAAATAAAAAAATAAAAATAACATGTAAAGATTTCTAAGGCCAGGCATGGTGGAGCATGCCTGTAATCCCACCACTTTGGGAGGCCAAGGCGGGCGGATCACCTGAGGTCAGGAATTCAAGATCAGCCTGACTTAACATGGTGAAATCCCATCTCTACTAAATACAAATAATTAGCTGGGCATGGTGGCGGGTGCCTATAATGCCAGCTAGCTACTCAGGAGGCTGAGGCAGGAGAATTGCTTGAACCCAGGAGGTGGAGGTTGCAGTGAGCCAAGATTGTACCATTGCACTCCAGCCTGGGCAACAAGAGCGAAACTCCATCTCAAAAAAAAAAAAAAAAAGATTTCTAGTAACAACAGCTACCAATTATGAAGTGCTTTTGAGTTGTATCTTAGTAACATTATTGTCAGTAAAATGAAGTTTGGAACAAAAGCAAGGAAGGAAATGGCCAGTGCTAGAATTCATGGTGTAATGATTAATGGATATGTTTCTATCTGACTAAAAAGGATAATACTCAGAATATAAAGTATAAAACAAACATTGTAAGAGGGAACTGAAGATAAAGATTGTAAGAGAGCACTTGACTACTCTAAATAAATCCACCACTCCTGGACTGAACAAATTACACTCCAGAATTTTGATAAAACTTGCCAGTTAACCTAATAAACCATTTGAGAAAAATTTGAGAGTTCATGTAAAAATGGGAAAGTTGCTAGAAACCTGGTGATAACTAAATTAAAGGCAAAAAGATGGTGAAATCTGCAAACCAAACCATACATCAAGGATCTTAGTATTGATCCCAAATAAGAATCTAGAATGAATTGTCCAAAAGATGTGTTTGCAAACAATTAGAAACAAAACAGTAACTGCTAAGTCGGCATGGGTTTACTTAAAAAAAAAAAAAAAAAAAAAAGGCTGGGTGCAGTGGGTCACACCTATAATCTCAACACTGGAGGTCAAGGCAGGAAGGATCACTTGAGACTAGGAGGTCAAGATTGGCCCAGACAACATAACAAAACCCCGTCTCTACAAAAAATACAAAAATCAGTCAGGCATGGTGGCACATGCCTATAGTCCTAGCTACTATAAAGGCTGAGATAGGAGAACTGTTTGAGCCCAGGAGTTTGAGGCTGCAGTGAATCATGATTGCATCACTGCACTCCAGCCTGGGCAACAGAGGGAGAACCTGTCTCAAAATAATAATAATAATAATAATAATGCCAGACTAATCCATTCTCTTTTTGGATAGAATTACTAGACATATATCTGAAATTCTGACAAAGCATTTGGTGAGACATTTCATGCAATAAAAATTAGAAAACAGGCCAGGTGCGGTGGCTCATGCCTGTAATCCCAGCACTTTGGGAGGCTGAGACAGGCAGATCATCTGAGGTCAGGAGTTCGAGATCAGCCTGGCCAACATGGACAAACCCCATCTTTACTAAAAATACAAAATTAGCCAGGTGTGGTGGCACACACCTGTAATCCCAGCTACCAGGGAGGCTGAGGCAGAAGAATTGCTTGGACCTGGGAGGTTGCAGCGAGCCAAGATAGTGCCACTACGCTCCAGCTTGGGTGACAGAGCAACTCCATCTAAAAA
>NW_012121709.1:44954-50719 GCF_000951035.1 Colobus angolensis palliatus
AAAAAAAAAAAAAAAAAATTAGAAAATATAGGCTGGATGCAATGACACATGCTGTAATCACAGTTACTCAGGAGACTGAGGTAGAAGGGTCCTTTGAGCCCAGGAGTTTGAGGCTTCAGTGAGTTACGATCACACCACTGCACTTCAGCCTGGATGACACAGTAAGATCCTGTCTCTACAAAAAATAAAGTAAAAAATTACCCAGGTATGGTGGCACATGCCTGTAGTCCCAGCAACTCGGGAGGCTGAGGTGGGAGGATAACTTGAGTTTGAGGTTACAAAGAATTATGATCACACCACATAATGAGACCCTGTCTCTTAAAAAGAAAAAAGAAAAACAAAGTAGACAAAGTAGAAGCATAATTAAGGTCATTCACTGCAGAAATAAACCTAAGGGAATGCTAAGTAATTGATCAATATTAACCTAGCAATGACTTCTATTGATATGAACCAGCATACTGACTTGGCATTGTTCTGTAAAACACTTTCATCAATGACCTGAAATAAAAGATAGTGAGCATATCTATCAAATGAGTATCACGTATCTATTGTTGCATAACAATTTTCTACAAATTTGGTGGCTTAAAATATACATTTATTATCTCACAGCTTCTGTGGGTCAGAAGTCCATAGCATGGCTTAACTGGGTCCTCTGCTTCAGGGTCTCTCAAAAGGCTATAATCAAGATATCGGCCACAGGTAGAGCCTCCCTCATTTGACAGCTCAAATAGGGAAGAATCTGGCTCCAAGCTCATGTCATTGTTGTAATTCAGTTCTATGAGGGCTGTTAGACTGAGGGCCTCAGTTCCTAGCTGTTACCAAAAGGCTTCACTCAGTTCCTTGCCATGTGGACTTCTGCAAGATCTTCTCCCAGAAAGATGGAAGGTACAATCTTATGTAAACAAATCACTGAAGCAAGATCCCATCACCTTTCCCATATTGTTTTGGTCATAGATCTTACTAAGGGATTATACAAGAACACGAATATCCAGAGGCAGGGATCACTGGAGGTCATCTTAAGAGTCTGCCTACCACTGTGTATTCCTCCAACACGTCAAGCATTTTTCCACTTCACATCATTTGCAATAGTTGTTTCCTCTGTCTTGAGTGCCCCTTCCTCCAGATAATCACAATGGGGTCCTTCTCATCCTTCAAGTATCAGCTCAAATATCATTTCTGAAATGTAACGTTTATCAAATTTCCAAGTATCTTGGTTATATGTTTGTTGTCAGATTCCTCCAATAGACTATAACTTCCTTGAGGGCAGGTAACTTATCTGTTGCGTTCTAAATAAAATGCTATTTATAATAATACCTGTAGTTGTTGAGGTTTTGAAATGTGGCCAATCCAAGTTGAGACATGTTGTAAGTGTAAATATCCACTGAATTTCAAAGTATAAAAGAAAGGGTGTAAAATATCTCAATGACATATTTATATTGATTGTATGTTGCAAGGGTATTTGAGATATTATCTAACTTTTTTTCTTTTTTTTGAGACAGAGTCTCGCTCTGTTGTCCAGGCTGGAGTGCAGTGGTGCAATCTCAGCTCACTGCAACCCCTACCTCCCAGGTTCAAGCAATTCTCCTGTGTCAGGCTCCTAAGTAGCTGGGACTATAGGCGCCAGCCACCACGCCTGGCTACTTTTTGCATTTTTAGTAGAGACAGGGTTTTACCATGTTGGCCAGGCTGGTCTCAAACTCCTGATCTCAAGTGATCCACCTGCCTCGGCCTCCCAAAGTGCTGGGATTACAGGCATGAGCCACCGCGCCCGGCCTATTATCTAAATTATTACACAGGATTATTTTGGATATCTGGAGATACAATATCTCCAGTACCTAAAACAGTGCTTAGAAGAGGCACTCAGTATTTGTTGAATATTCACTCAACAATGTACCAAACTTGTGAGGAATGACAGACTTAAGATCTAAAAAGATCTAAACACTTCAGAATGAGTTTTATTAAATAAAAGTTAATAGAAATAAATGTAAGTATACTGTACTTGGGTCTAAAAAACCAACAGGGCAGAGATTAAGATGAAGAATATAACAATTACCTTATTTTTAAGATCTTAAGTGGTACTATCCAATAGAAACATAACGTGAGTCACATATGTAATCTTAAATTTTCTAAAAGCAACATAAAAAAGCAAGAAAAAATAGGTGACTTTTTTTTTTTTTTGAGACAGGGTCTCACTTTGTCACTCTTGCTTAATTACAATGGTACAATCATAGCTCACTGCAGCATCAACCTTCTGGGCCCAGAGATCCTCCCACCTCTGCCTCCCAAGTAGCTAGGAATGCATGCCTCCTATCATGCCTGGCTGATTTTTAAATTTGTTGTAGAGATGAGGTATTGCTGTGTTGACCACGCTGGTCTCAAGTTATCCTCTAGCCTTGGCCTCCCAAAGTGTTGGGATTATAGGCGTGAGCCACTGCACCTGACTGAAATTAATTTTAATAATACACACTTATTGGCTGGGTGGGGTGGCTCACACCTGTAGTCCCAGAACTTTGGGAGGCCAAGGTAAGCGAATCACTTGAGCTGAGGAGTTCAAGACCAGACAACATGGTGAAACCCCATTTCTACAAAAAAATACAAAAATGAGCTGGGCTTGGGGGCACGCGCCTTCGGTCCCAGCTACTCAGGAGGTGGAGGCAGGAGGTTCGCTTGACCCCAGAGGTGGGGGATTGGGGTGAGGCAGAGGTTGCAGTGAGTCAAGATCGGGCCACTGCATGCCAACCTGGGTGACAGTGAGATCCTGTCTCAAAAAATAATAACAACACATTTTATTTAACTGAAGTATCCCAATTATTATCACTGCAATGTGTAATCAATGTAAGTATGTCATTGAGATATTTTACATCTTTAATTTTGTACTTTGAAATTCAGTGGGTAGCTACACTTCCATGTCTCAACTTGGATTGGGTACATTTCAAAAGTTCAGTCGCTACATGTATTATTATAAATGCATTTCTATTTAGACAGCTTTTACAACTAGGTTATGGAGGCTGTTGCATTTGGATTTTATCCTGCAGAAGTGCCATTATAAATTCCTGAGCATTATAAAGGCTTTAGTGAGTACATACTTTATGCCAGGCACCACTCAATGCTTCATATGCATTAACTAATTTCATCTACTCACAATCCTATGAATTATTATCCTAATTTTACATGATAAAATTGTGAGTATTAACACAATGGCAATATACAGGACTAAAAGATGAGACTGACAAGAGTTAGGTTATTTTTATTTACTTACTTATGTCCCTTTTTGACTTAGATAATATTTCAGGTCATTTACAAAACTACATAAATAAGATAAAATAACATGAGTTGAAAGTGGGACAAAAGGAGGAACATTTCTGCTGATGTGACTTGATTCCTGAATGTTAAACTCTGAGTTTTTAAATGTTATTTTACTGCAAAAACAATATTAACATAATAGAAATTCAAAGTAAAAAGTTTCCTGTAGTCCTATTATCTCACTAAAACAATGATTTAATTCTTGCCTATATGCATATTCCATTTTTACAAATTTGCAGTAACTGCAGCTAGTATTTTACATTCTACTTTTTTCTCAGCATTATGCCATAATTTTTTCCTTTTATTAGAGTCTTATGTGCTTTCTCTCCACTCCCTCAGACTGTACCCAATGTTAAATCCTAGTGTATTTCTCTGTATTTTTTCTCTTTGCTCAGCAATACACATCCAAATATATACACACATATATGGCAAGGGGTATTGCTGAGGTGGCAGGGTTTTTCAAAATGGGATAATATGTTTCTGTACACACTGCTTTTCACACTATTTCACAGATATCTTTCTGCTTTAAGAGAAATAGTTATAATCCATTTTGATTGCTACATAATATTCCACATAAAATCATTTATCCAGCAATTCTTCTAATGATGGACATGTAGATTATTTTTGTTTTCTGCAAACAATGCTGCAATAAACATCCCAACACATATAACCTCCTTCCATGCTGATTTGTTGTTGTTGTTAGAGGCAAGGTCTCATTATATTGCCCAGGCTGGTCTCGAACTCCTGGGCTCAAGGGTCCTCCCACCTCAGCCTCCTGAGTAGCTGGGACCACAGGCATGTGCCACCACGTCTAGCTAAAAGTTGTTTAAATTGCTTGTAGAGATGGGGTCTCCCTATGTTGCCCACACTGGTCTTGACCTCCTGGGTTCAAGCATCTTCTTGCCTCAGGCTCCTAAAGTGCTGGGATTACAGGTGTGAGGCACTGCATTTGGCCTTAATCTCATTTTTTCCATGAACTTTTTGAAGTCTGCTTGCACATGGTCCAAGAAGGGAATGTAAAAAGAGCCAAAAGTATTTTGAGACACAGACATGGAATAGTTTCTCCTTCAGACAAAAAAAAAAAAAAAAAAAAATTTAGGCCTCATAGGGAAGATAATAAGCAAAATCAAACTAAACAAATTATATAGTCTGTTACAAGTTGAAAGTACTATGGAAAAAAATAATGAGGGGAAAGGAGATGGAAAGCAGGGCAGTCAAGGAGAAGCAATTTTTAAAAGATGGTCAGGATAGGTCTCAGTAGGAGGCTGAGGTTTCAGCAAAGACTTGAGGGAAGTCAAGTAGTCAGCCATGTGGATATCCTAAAAGAAAGCCTTCCAGAGGGAGAAAATACAAAGGTCTTGAGGTAAGGGACATGCACTGTGTATACCAGGAATAGCAGAGGTCAGTGAAACTGGGGCCTCACTGGCTTAAGGACAGAAAAATGGGAGTTTATATATTAATTGCCTTAGCCAATCATGCTATTTTTCTTCCTCTTCACTTCAGTTGCTATGCTGAGTCTTGTGGACATTCATGC
The DNA here is from genome assembly GCF_000951035.1 of Colobus angolensis palliatus. NCBI lineage: Eukaryota > Metazoa > Chordata > Mammalia > Primates > Cercopithecidae > Colobus > Colobus angolensis. Next base: position 49,792 of record NW_012121709.1, read on the forward strand.
AACATGCCCCCTCCTCTTCACCTCCATACAACACCCAGGGTAACTCTTTTGATTTTCCACATCAGTGTCAACTGCGGGATTTTATGACTTCCAAAATATGCCGGAACTATACTGTTTATTTTTGTAGATCATCATCAAGGTCCTGAGGCCAAAAATCTAATTATTATTATTATTTTTTTTTTTAGACGGAGTTTCACTCTTATTGCCCAGGCTGGAGTGAAGTGGTGCAATCTCAGCTCACTGCAACCTCCACCTCCCAGATTCAAGCAATTCTCCTGCCTCAGCCTCCTGAGTAGCTAGGATTACAGATGCCCGCCACTGCACCCGGCTAATTTTTGTATTTTTAGTAAAGACAGGGTTTCACCATGTTGGCCAGTCTGGTCTCGAACTTCTGACCTCAGGTGATCCACCCGCCTTGGCCTCCCAAAGCGCTAGGATTACAGGTGTGAGCCACCATGCCCAGCCCAAAAATCTAATTATATCTTAACACAACTGACTAGGACCAGAGTGCTATTCAAAGGAAGGACTGGAACAATTACTTTTGCAGTTTATAGCAAAAGTGCCAATTTTTCCTTTCCCTATCCAACCAATCCACTTCCCTCACTTCTACAAAACCTACTTTTAGGCTGGGCATTGTGGGGAAAAAGAGAGGTCAGCCTGTTACTGTGTTATTATAGATAGAAGTAAGTTTAAGAGACTCCATTTGGCTCTGTATTTGAGATGCTGTTAATCTGTGACTCTACCCCCAATCTTGTCCTTGCTAGAAACATCGCTATGCTAATTAAGGTTGAAAGGATTTGGGGCTGTAAGGAATGTGCTTTGTTAGGCAAATGTTTAAAGCCTGCTTGTGGTTGAAGGTCAGTACCATTCCCTTAAATCTCAGTAAAAGAAAAACATCTGTCTCCTGCCCATCCCTGGGAAAATGCAA
>NW_012121709.1:52749-63087 GCF_000951035.1 Colobus angolensis palliatus
CTGGAAGAGCGCGCGCCCGTGGACAGACGCTGAACACCGGGAGCTGACGGGAGGTGGTCTGTAGCAATGGTCCCAGGGCTTCCCGGCGTCCTACAGGGTTAGTGGACTCTGAGCCGGGGGAATGTTATGACCACCGGGCATGCATGCTTCAGGGCCCTGGCGCACCCGTGCTTTTGCAGCATTTATACTTGCATTCTCCCTTGCAAAGATGCAGCCGAGGGAACTGGGTTCCCCTTCCCTTCACCTAGGGGGAGAGGGTGGTGCGTGGAGAAATCCAACCCTCGAGTCCCAAGTGGGAGAACCGGAGGGCGGTGCGAGGTCGACGCCACCGGGCTCCCGGCTGTGGTAGCGGGGAGGGGTTGACGGGGAGAAATGCAGGCGCGTTAGCCTGCATGTTCGCGCCCCTCTTCCCCAGGGATGGATTGCAGCCGGCTTTGCATATGCAAACAATGATCAGATATCATATATCTTGAATAGTGCAAGCGTGAAGAATAAGCTTAAGTTCAGCCACCCTGAAAAGCAGGGTCCCCCAACCACCAGGCCTGTCGGTGGCCTGTTAGAAACCGGGCCGCACAGTAGGAGGTGAGCAGCGCGTGACCGAGGATTACATCCTGAGCTCCACCTCTTGTCACATCAGCTGTGGCATTAGATTCTCATAGGAGCACGACCTTTATTGTGAACTGCCCATGTGAGGGATCCAGGTTGTGTGCTTATGAGAATCTAATGCCTGATGATCTGAGGTGAAACAGGTTCATGTCGAAACCACCCAACCCCCCACCCACATGGAAAAATTGTCTTCCATGAAACCAGTCCTTGGTGCCAAAAAAGTTGGGGATAGCTGTTTTAGAAAACATCTTGGGTTTGGCAACAAAATGAATAAAATTGGGTCAAGGCATGGAAGAATTTGCCACTACCTCTGCCCCTCCCCCTTCCATTTTTGCAGAATTAGGGATCCTGGCCTGGGTAAATGGACAGTTGGAAATGGTGGCAGAATGCAATACCGCAGTCCCAGTCCCCTCCTGTTGCACCTGTCTTCACCCATGAGCAGCTTTTAACTTCCTCTAGAAGATGGGCAAGCTTAGTGTTGCGAGAGAGCCAGTCATTTCATTTTTAAGTTTTGTACTCATTATGGGGAAGTGAAACCAAGAAGAAGTTTTCTCCAGTGGTTGAAGTCTTCCCTATTTTCAAGCATTCCCTGTCATGGACTTGGCATTTGTAGCTCATTCAAGGCAAAGTTTCAAGAATTTAAAAGTGTAGGCCGGGCATAGTGGCTCACGCCTATAATCCCAGCACTTTGGGAGGCTGAGGTGGGTGGATCTGAGGTCAGGTGAGACCAGCCTGACTAAAAAGGTGAAACCCTGTCCCTACTAAAAATACAAAAATTAGCTGGGTGTCATGGCAGGCATCTATAGTCTCAGCTCCTCAGGAAGCTGAGACAGGACAATTGCTTGAACCTGGGAGGCAGAGGTTGCAGTAAGCCAAGATTGCATCACTGCACTCCAGCCTGGGTGACAGAGCGAGACTCCATCTCAAAAAAAAGTAAAAAGTAAAAAATAAAAACCTACTTCTAAACTAACCATGACTAGATAGTCACTGCTGATCAGTTCTACTAACTAGGTATAACCAAAGTTATTCATACTGAGAAGTGAATAATTTTAGAAGTTTAAATGTTTTATAAAGAAATTTTAAAACTCTTAATAGCTCCATATAGACTACAGAACAGAAAATTCTTAGTTTGACTTCAAGATTCTCCCCTACCTGGGCTTAAAACTGTTTTACTATCTCCTGTTTTGAGAACTCCCTCCAACTAAGCCAGTCATTCTCCCAAAGCATCATGTTCATTCCCACATCTGCTCCTTTTCCACTTGTTCTCTAAAATGTTCTTTCTTCCAAGGCTTAACTCTATTTCCACCAACTACATAAAGCCTTGTTTCACCACCTCAGTTCATAGTTTTCCCCTCTTCTAACTTCTATCACTTGTCTTGTAGCTCATAGTGTTACGGGATCTTTGGGGTGTCCATTTTCTGGCCAGAAACCTCCGTGGCCACAGTGCCTTTGCCCGAGTTCTTGTCCTGCATCCAGGAAGAATGAGGTACGTGGACAATGAAGGGTAAAAAAGACAAAGATGAGCTTTATTGAGTGTTACAGCAGCTCAGAGACCTGCAGTGGGTAGTTCCTCTCTGTAGGCAGGTCGTCCATCGAGTATTCAGTTCTCAGTAGAGAGGAGGCCCTGGAGAGGGTGGCTCCTCTCTGCAACTGATCATCCTGATGTCTGCAGCTCTCAGAAGAGAAGAGGCCCTGGAGAGGGTGGCTCTTCTCTGCCCACAGGTTGTCTCTGCAGCTCTCAGCAGGGAGGGTAAGTCCTTTCTGCAACTGGTTGTTTTGTCATCTCCAACTATCAGCAGAGAGGGTAGCTTCTCTCTTAGGCTGGTTGACCCATAGGTCTCTGTCCTTTTGGTCCTCTGGCAGTCCTCTGCCCTGCTCTGGGTGAGCCCAGGGCTTTTATGGACCTCAGAGGGAAGTACATGCCGATTGGTCCATGGGCAGCCATGGCAGGCCAGAAGATGCACCACGAGTCCCTACTCCAGTCTACAGGACTGGCAGCCTGGACCCCTGTCTTCAGGCCCTCCCTGACCTGAAGGTGGGGGTCTTACTGGGGACTCACCCTCTTCTACCCAGGAATCAATCTGCCTCTCACTGCCATTCTTGGCTCCAAGCCCGCTCTGACATTGGAGCAGGGCATGAGAGTGGAGAGAGGCCAGGCGGTGGGAGCAGACCCTCCTGAGCTTGCAGGGATTGCGGTAGGGTGTCTAGCTGGTCCCCCAAGGATGCAGGCTGCAGAGATGCCCAGGTCCTACACCTGGGAGGGCAGCCACAATGGCACCAGAGGCTCCTGCGTCAACTCAGAAGGGGCAGGGCTCCCACAGGCTTCATGGAGTGTGCAGCCCTAGTCATACCTCCCTGCTGCAGCTGGCTGCCATCAACAGGGCAAACTCAAATTTTTCTGAACTTCCCCAAACACATACACACACACGTGACTCTTTCAAAATTTATATATAATCAAACTGGTTGTCCATGATTGGATCCTGTTATCACTGATGACTATTTATACACATAAATTTTGGATACATACAATGGTTAATTATAGCAGTAAGTCCCTTACAATGCATTGTATATGCTCTCTTACCCTTACATGCATTTGTTCATCAAATCTTGTGAATTCTACCCTTTAAAAGTTTGTCAATTCCATACACACTTCTTCAGCATTATCTCCTACTGTATGACCTTAACCTCTTCCAACTAGACTATTGCCATACCCCATTAATTGGCTTCAGTCCAATCTTCTCACTTCCAATCCATTCCCTTCATTCCTGAGTAATGTTTTGTTTTGAGACAAAGTCTTGCTCTGTTGACCAGACTGGAGTGCAGTGGCAGCAATTAGGGCTGACTGCAGCCTCGACCTCCCAGGTCCAAGTGATCCTGCTGCCTCAGTCTCCCAAGTACCTGGAACCACAGGCACACACTACCATACATGGCTAATTTTTCTACTTATCGTAGAGATGAGGTTTCATTACATTGCCCAGTCTGACCTGAGTGCTGTGTCTACACACAAATCTAACCTTACTCTCCTGGTTAAAACTTCTGGTGCTCCAAACCCTTTAGTTTGGTGAGACCCTTTCAAATCCGCCCCATGGAAGCTCAGTAATAATCAACCAAAATAAAAAAGAGTGGCAGCAGCTGCTGCCCCAGTTCGCCTTTACACAGATTGATCTCAACCAGTTCCCCAATATGCCTGTGCATAATTTTCCCATTGCTAGAAATGCCCTATTTCTCTTTGCCATATGCACGCTCCCTCTTATTTCAAGGTCCAGCTCAAAAGTCACCTCCTGTCTACAACTTCCTCTGATGCTCCTGAGCAGGGCTGGCTGAATCCCTGCCTCTTTACAATAAGCAAATACAGTCTTTTTTTTATTTCTCTTTTTTTCTGAGACCTTGTCTTGCTCTGTCACCTAGGCTGAAGTGCAATGGTGCAATCTTGGCTCACCCAAACCTCCGCCCCTTGGGTTCATGCAATTCTCCTGCCTCAGCCTCCTGACTAGCTGGGATTACAGGCATGCGCCACCACACTTGCCTGATTTTTGTATTTTTAGTACAGACGGGGTTTCACCATGTTGGCCAGGCTGGTCTCGAACTGCTGACCTCAAGCAATCCACCTGCCTCGGCCTCCCAAAGTGCTGGGATTACAGGCGTGAGTCAACGCGTCCAGCCAGAATATTTCACAGCAATTACACTGCACTGCTTAGATCATTATTCCTATGCCGCCTCCTCCCCCAACAAGGTGCGTGCCTTCAACACAGAACTGTTTTGTTTCTGTCTATTCTGTAGCCTCGCAGGCAAAGCCAGGGTCTGGCACAAGCCAAGGACCGAGTGACTACCTGCGGAACATAATTAATAGAATTGCGTCTGGGGTTCCTGGAGGGTGGGCCTTGGCTGGGCGGATCCCAGGAGCCTGGCGTCTCCCAGGGGAGGCGCTCACCTCAGAGCGGGTCTAAGAGGGCCCTGCCTGCCACACTAACCGCCAAGCCTGGTCAAGAAGCTCAGGGAAGCCGCGTAGCCACTGCCAGCCTGGGTCAGGGCGGTGACGAAGCCTGACTGATAATAACAGCTGAACTTGACTAACAGACTGACCTAGGGTCGGAGCGGGTCCCAACCAACTGCCTGACGGCCCAAAGTTAGTAAGAAGGGATGGCAGGCCTTGTCATCTTCGAAGGACAGGAAGGGCAGCAAAGGAATTCCTGTAGCGTTCCTACGCGCGCTTCGCGCCTCTCCTCACGCGGAGCAGGAAAGGAAGTGGACAAACCCGCCGCGAGACTCGCCGAGTGCGCGCGCGCAGCAGCCCATTTTCCCGCCCCCAACGCGGCCCGCCCTTTGACCCAGGCCCTACGCGAGCTTCGCCGAGTACGCGTGCGCGGCAGCTTTCTCCCTCCCCCCCCCACCCGCCCCTCACGTGGCCCCACCCTCTCACCCTAGACAGACGGGAGCCTCCTGGGGTGTCCACGTGAGGCGCGTGAGCCCGCCCCCCCCCGGTCACGTGATCGCTGACTCCCGGCGTTCTCCACTACGGCTTACCTACCTCCCTCGCCCGGAACCCGGCGATATGGCTGCCGCTGTGCCCCGCGCCGCGTCTCTCTCCCCGCTGCTTCCCCTTCTCCTGGGCTTCCTGCTCCTCTCCGCTCCGCATGGCGGCAGCGGCCTGCACACTAAGGGCGCCCTTCCCCTGGATACAGTCACTTTCTACAAGGTAACAGGGGCGTGGGACGTCGCGCGCAGGTGCTGTTGGGCCGTCTGGAAGAGCGCGCGCCCGTGGACAGACGCTGAACACCGGGAGCTGACGGGAGGTGGTCTGTAGCAATGGTCCCAGGGCTTCCCGGCGTCCTACAGGGTTAGTGGACTCTGAGCCGGGGGAATGTTATGACCACCGGGCATGCATGCTTCAGGGCCCTGGCGCACCCGTGCTTTTGCAGCATTTATACTTGCATTCTCCCTTGCAAAGATGCAGCCGAGGGAACTGGGTTCCCCTTCCCTTCACCTAGGGGGAGAGGGTGGTGCGTGGAGAAATCCAACCCTCGAGTCCCAAGTGGGAGAACCGGAGGGCGGTGCGAGGTCGACGCCACCGGGCTCCCGGCTGTGGTAGCGGGGAGGGGTTGACGGGGAGAAATGCAGGCGCGTTAGCCTGCATGTTCGCGCCCCTCTTCCCCAGGGATGGATTGCAGCCGGCTTTGCATATGCAAACAATGATCAGATATCATATATCTTGAATAGTGCAAGCGTGAAGAATAAGCTTAAGTTCAGCCACCCTGAAAAGCAGGGTCCCCCAACCACCAGGCCTGTCGGTGGCCTGTTAGAAACCGGGCCGCACAGTAGGAGGTGAGCAGCGCGTGACCGAGGATTACATCCTGAGCTCCACCTCTTGTCACATCAGCTGTGGCATTAGATTCTCATAGGAGCACGACCTTTATTGTGAACTGCCCATGTGAGGGATCCAGGTTGTGTGCTTATGAGAATCTAATGCCTGATGATCTGAGGTGAAACAGGTTCATGTCGAAACCACCCAACCCCCCACCCACATGGAAAAATTGTCTTCCATGAAACCAGTCCTTGGTGCCAAAAAAGTTGGGGATAGCTGTTTTAGAAAACATCTTGGGTTTGGCAACAAAATGAATAAAATTGGGTCAAGGCATGGAAGAATTTGCCACTACCTCTGCCCCTCCCCCTTCCATTTTTGCAGAATTAGGGATCCTGGCCTGGGTAAATGGACAGTTGGAAATGGTGGCAGAATGCAATACCGCAGTCCCAGTCCCCTCCTGTTGCACCTGTCTTCACCCATGAGCAGCTTTTAACTTCCTCTAGAAGATGGGCAAGCTTAGTGTTGCGAGAGAGCCAGTCATTTCATTTTTAAGTTTTGTACTCATTATGGGGAAGTGAAACCAAGAAGAAGTTTTCTCCAGTGGTTGAAGTCTTCCCTATTTTCAAGCATTCCCTGTCATGGACTTGGCATTTGTAGCTCATTCAAGGCAAAGTTTCAAGAATTTAAAAGTGTAGGCCGGGCATAGTGGCTCACGCCTATAATCCCAGCACTTTGGGAGGCTGAGGTGGGTGGATCTGAGGTCAGGTGAGACCAGCCTGACTAAAAAGGTGAAACCCTGTCCCTACTAAAAATACAAAAATTAGCTGGGTGTCATGGCAGGCATCTATAGTCTCAGCTCCTCAGGAAGCTGAGACAGGACAATTGCTTGAACCTGGGAGGCAGAGGTTGCAGTAAGCCAAGATTGCATCACTGCACTCCAGCCTGGGTGACAGAGCGAGACTCCATCTCAAAAAAAGTAAAAAGTAAAAGAAAAAGTGTGGGCCGGGTGCGGTGGCTCATGCCTGTAATCCTGGCACTTTGGGAGGTGGAGGTGGGTGGATCACCTGAGGTAACGAGTTGGAGACCAGCCTGGCCAACATGGTGAAACCCTGTCTCTACTAAAAATACAAAGATTAGCTGGGCGTGGTGGTGGGCGCCTGTAATCCCAGCTACTGGGGAGGCTGAGGCAGGAGAATCACTTGAACCCGGGAGGCGGAAGTTGCAGTAAGCTGTGATCATGCCATTGCACTGCAACAAGAGCAAAACTCTGTCTCAAAAAAAAAAAAGGTGTGGGTATGGCTGGTTGGTTGTCAGGCACACTCAGACAGCACCCTATGCTTTGGGGGCCTTTATTGGCAAAGTGACACCCCTACCCTACCCTGCTCCATGGGAATGAGATAATATCACAGAACAATGTAACCTAAAGGGAAACTTTGCACCATAAAGCTAACAGTGTTTTCTACTATTATCACCCTAATCTAGGTCAACATTACAATAGCCTCTTCTCTGGTCTCCCTGCTTCTACTCTTGAGTCTCCACACAGTAGCTTAAGTCCTACATGACCTGACTCCTGGCTTCCCTTTCATCTCCCGACCATTCTCCTCCTGTCTTTTGAATATTCCTTGCTCTTGACTGCCTTAGGATGTGTTGCACTAGTTGTTCCTTGTGACTGGAATATTCTCTGCCCAAACTTTGAAAGGCTAGTTGGTTACTTGTCATCATTCAGACTTAGGTTAAGTGTTTCCTTCTTAGAATTCTTCCTTGATTTATCTTCCCCCCAGTCTAAAGTGCCAGTCACGTTAATCTGTTTTATTTCTCTATACAGCACTCGTCACTGATTTTTTAAAAATCCATTTTGCTATCTTTCTCTCTCACTGGAATATTATGTGCTCATAAAGAAGCTCCTTGTCTGTTTTGTTCCTGATCATCTGCACTGCATAGCAGATTACCTGTCTCATAGAAGGTGCACAATAACGAATTTGTTGCATGAATGAACAAAACGTTTTCTCCAGTCTCTTCTCAAATCTTCTCTTCATCACCATTGAACCAAAGGGAAATTTACTAGTGTTTTGTCTGGCAGCCTTGTTCCACACTTTGCCTTTCGGTGATTTCCAGTATCTTTTTTTGTTGTTGTTTCTTTCCCTTCACCATCACTAGGATGTTAGCTTCATGATATAAGAGATCCCATTTTGTTCCCTGCTGTGTTCACTTAGTATGGTGCCTGGCATATGATAGGCCCTTAGTAACTTTTTATTCAGTGAACGAATGAATGAATAATGAACTTATCTATACTTTAAAGAAGTGAGTTGCCTGATTATAGGTAATGGTAGAGCTGATTCCTACCAGCCCATTGGACACCAAGGGCTGGTAGGAAGTAGATGAGGAAAATAGATTTCTAAAGCTATCATTAAGAGATAACAGACCACTTTGGGAGGCCAAGGTGGGTGGATCACGAGGTCAGGAGATCGAGACCATCCTAGCTAACACAGTGAAACCCTGTCTCTACTAAAAATACAAAAAAATTAGCTGGGCATGGTGGCAGGCACCTCTAGTCCCAGCTACTTGGGAGGCTGAGGCAGGAGAATGGCATGAATACGGGAGGCGGAGCTTGCAGGGAGCCGAGATGGCGCCACTGCACTTCAACCTGGGTGACAGAGGGAGACTCTGCCTCAAAAAAATAAATAAATACATACATAACAGACTAAGATAACAAGAGAAAATTCTTTATGCGAATGTTTGCCATTCAAAACCATTCCGCCTTACCCTTGTAACTGAGAATGGTGGAAGTAAAAGGTGGAGATCTCTGAATTATACTTTAATGTTAGACCACCGTATAATTATTAATATTATTCCATAATACAAATGCAGGCCCTTGAAAGTAGGTATCCCGTGTTGTGCTTTTTAAACAAGTGCTTCTCCCCTTCCCCAACATGTAGCATGTGCTACAAAACCTGTCAGAGTATTGTTCATTCATCAGATATTTTCAGAACATCTGCCACATTCCAGACACTGTTGGGCACTAGGGATACAGCAGAAAACAGGTCAGACAAGGTTCTTATTCTCATAAATGTATATTCTAGTGGAGAGGATGGAAAACAAGCAAATAAGGATTTCAGAGAGTGAGTAATGCACTGAAGAAAATACAGCAGGGTAATGATACCAGGGTATGATGAAAATGAAGCCATATTAGACAATCTGATTGGAGGAGTCCCCAGTAGCAGGGGACATTTGAACTGAGCCTTCAATGATAAAGAGATAACCATGAAAAGAACTGGGGAAAGGACATTCCAGCCAGCAGAGAGCAAATGAAAAAGCTCTGAGTGGCAGTAAGTTTCATATGCTGAACTGAAATAAGGCCAGTTGGGCCAGAGGGATGTGATCTCATTTGTATTTTAAGTCTTTCCTGCTATTAGGCCTCCAGAGCTCAGGCTTTTTGGCATTTAAAGATGACCTGTTCTGGTGTCTTCTCCTCCCTCCTTTGTGTCCCTAAACAGTGTTAAATATTTTTAAAAACCAAGAGGACATCAGTACAGGGTAAAGGACAAAGACTAACAAGAACATTGTATCTTTTTTTTTTTTTTTGAGATGGAGTTTCACTCTTGCCACCCATGCCAGAGTGCAATGGCACGATCTCGGCTCACTGCAACCTCCACCTCCCAGGTTTAAGCAATTCTCCTGCCTCAGCCTCCGGAGTAGCTGGGATTACAGGTGACTGCCACCATGCTCAGCTAATTTTTGTGTTTTTAGTAGAGACGGGGTTTCGCCATGTTGGCCGGGCTGGTCTCCACCTCCTGACCTCAGGTGATCCACCAGCCTCAGCCTCCCAAAGTGCTGGGATTACAGAAGTGAACCACTGCGTCCAGCCCAGAACACTGTATCTTTGCCTTCAGCCAGAATTAATGCTTGACGTAATTTTTTTTTTCTTTTGAGAGAGAGAGAGAGATGGGGTCTCACTCTGTTAAACAGGTTGGGTTACAGTGGTGCAGTTGTAGCTCACTGTAACGTCTGACTCCTAGGCTCAAGTGATTTTCCACCTCAGCCTCCTGAGTAGTTTAGCTGGGAATACAGGTGTGTGCCACCGTGCCTGGCCGATTTTTTTTTTTTTTTTTTTTTAAGCCAGCTGTGTTGTCCAGGCTGGTCTTAAACTTCTGGCCTCATGTGATCCTCCCACTTCAGGCCCACAAAGTGTTGAGATTACAGGTGTGAGCCACCATGCTCAGCCGTGACATGATTATTTACAGTGATTGCTTGTGATGAAAAAACTCGATGATAGGGATCACTTGGATTAGGAAAACAAAAAGTTGATGGAAGTGAGGAAGGCAGTGTTAACGCTAAAGTGGCTGGTTAGATAAAACTTGTGCATTGGGGGCCGGGCGCGGTGGCTCAAGCCTGTAATCCCAGCACTTTGGGAGGCCGAGACGGGCGGATCA
>NW_012121709.1:64474-90573 GCF_000951035.1 Colobus angolensis palliatus
AAAAAAACATGCTAAATGAAAAAAGCCAGACACAAAAGGCCACATACTGTACATTTCCATCAGAATAGACAAATCTATAGAGACAGAAAATACATTAGTGGTTGCTGGGGCTGGGAGGAGGAAGACTGGGGAGTGACTGCATAATGAGTATAGGGTTTCCTTTTGGGATGATGAAAATGTTCTGGCACTGGATAGTAGTGATGGTTGCACATTCTTAATGCACTGAATCACACAGAATGTACACTTTTAAATGGTCACAATGGCAAATATTATGTGAATTTTACTGCAATTAAATGTCTCACCCCGACAGTTTAAAACCCAGAGATCTAGCCAGAGAGAAGTGTAGTCTAGGGAGAGCACATTGTCCCAAGCCTGGCCTCTCACTAACTTAACTGCCCTGAAATTGCTGGGTTCAGACTCCGGCCTGTCTAGCCAAAGCGTCCTCCATGATGCCAACTCCTTTGTAGGTAGTTTTGTTTATTTTTGTCAGATTTCTTGTTCAGGGTTTACTGAGAAAGGCCTCCTGGGATGATGAGCATGACAGGGGCTGATGTAGTGTGCAAAGGGTCTGCTTCACCTAACTGAAAGGAACCCTGCAGGAGAAGGCCTTATTTTGTCTGCAGCCTTGTTTATTCTGGACAGGGTTGTGTATATCTTTGATTAGTGTGAACAGGTACTAATGGGGTGCCCTGCACATTGCTGGCACTCACTAAATTGTTAAATGAGTCAATGGGTGAATGAATAAATATTAATTTGTGAGAGCTTGCCTCCCTTGTGGGCTTGTTTCCACTCTATTTCTTAAACAGGGGCCCCTTGGGAAGGGGAATTAGCCCCAAAAGTCCCTGGAACACCCACTTGCTCAGCTCTATACGCCCTCAGGTCATTACCAAAAGCAAGTTCGTCTTGGTGAAGTTCGACACCCAGTACCCCTACGGTGAGAAGCAGGATGAGTTCAAGCGTCTTGCTGAAAACTCGGCTTCCAGCGATGATCTCTTGGTGGCAGAGGTGGGGATCTCAGGTATGGACAAGTCCAGGATGGCTGGGGAGGGCAGAGAGGGAGGACTAGAAATCGTTTCCACTTGGAAGAGGAGTACCCAGCATCTTTCCTTCTGAGCCACCCTCAAGGAGTATAAGTAAACAGGTTCATGGCCCCTAAAGGAATCTGATGCCCATAGTAGGCTTAACCTGAGCAGATTCTGGGACCATGGAATCTCAGCTCAGCCGTGCAGGTGCCTGAAGGGAAGGGAACCCCTCTTCCTTCATATTCCACCCCTCTCTGACATTAAACTGTGAGAACTTTGAGCTCTCCTTGCAGGGAACACTGGGCAGAGGGGGTGCTATGTCCCCTAGGGGACTGCATAGTCAGTTCTTCTGTCTTCATTTCAGCTTCTCTACCAAAACTGTTTGGTTTTGGCTTTAGCTCAAATGCACTGATGCCATCACTAATCCAAGGGCACCTCCCAACCACAGTGATAGCTTCAGTAGTCGCCAGCATTTAGTGGTCGACAGGGTAAAGATCTGCACCCCCCCATTGCATTTTAAATCTTCACTTGAACTCTGCCTGAGAAGCAAGATCTCCATGTTATACTTCAGGAAAAAAAACTGAAGCTCAAAGCTTAAAGGACTGTGGGCTATGGAGTGGCTCATCCAGAGCTCCACCTAAGTGTTTAGTCCCAGGCAGGGACTTACTTGTCTCACTTCCCTCCCAGCACATGGATGCCTCCATTCCGTAGTAAGCTGGGAACTTACAGAGAGTCTGGTCCTGGGTAGATAGAGATAGCTGGCACACCTCTCCAGGACAGTCAGTCAGATTTGACTCAACTTTAGGTAACTCCCTTGGTGCTTTTATTAGAAAAATAATAATAGTTAACATTTATCAGATGTTTACTGTGTGCCAGGCCACTGTGCTGAGTGTTTTACATGTGTTTCATCTTTGCAAGAGCTCTATGAAGGAAGTCCCATGTGGTACTATTACCTCCATTGTTTCAAATGAAGAAATGGATGCTTAACTTGCTCAAGAATGTGGAATTGTTAAGTGGCAGAACTAGGTTTGGAACCCTAGGCATCCAATACTACCACTACTAGTAGTTGGTCTTAGCTGTTTCTTGGCAAAGTGTAAGAAACCAGTTGTCACAGCATCAGCCCTTGGGGCTGCTACTGCCCGTTAGGAAGGATGTTTTGCAGATACTAACAGCAGCTACCACATGTTAAGCATTTAACCCGGCCAAGTATCATGCACATATTCCCTCATCCGGTCCTCACAACAGCCCCCATGTGGCAGGGACTGTGTTCCTTCCCTTCCACATGCTCCCCTTTCTCACCCAGCTCCAGCCAGACTGGCCTTTGTAATCCTGCAATTTCCTGAGCTTACTCCTGCCTAGAGCTTTTGCACTTGCAGTCCTTTCTGCCTGAGACACTCTTCCCAGATCTTCGCGTGGCTGGCTCCAGGACATTCAGGTCCTTTAGCTGATGTCACCTTCACAGGGAGGCCTTCCATGACCACCCGAAGTGGGCTTTCTTACCCAGTCACTTTGTCACATCACGCTGTTTTGTTTTCCCTATGCCACTCATCACCTGTGTTTATGTGTTTGTTATGTCTCTTCTCTCGCTTAGAAGAATATGAGCTTAATAGTCTTTTTTTCTTTTTTTCTTTTTTTTTTGAGACAAAGTCTTACTCTGTTGCCCAAGCTGGAGTGCAGTGATGCGATCTCAGATCACTGCAACCTCCACCTCCTGGGTTCAAGCGATTCTCCTGCCTCAGTCTCCCGAGTAGCTGGGACTACAGGCATGTGCCACCATGCCCTGCTATTTTTTTTTTGTATTTTTAGCAGAGATGGTGGTTTCACTATGTTGGCCAGGCTTGTCTTTAACTTCTGACCTCGTGATCTGCCCGCCTTGGCCTCCCAAAGTGCTGGGATTACAGGCATGAGCCACCGCATCCGGCCGAGCTTAATACTCTTAATCACAATTAGACCCTCAGCACCTAGAACAGCATCTGACACATAGTGGGCATATAATAAATATTCAGAAGAATCTCCATTTTTTCATCTAACAGTTCAGAGTTTAATTATTTGCCTAGTGCTACATGGCTAGGAAGTGGCAGAAGAGGAATTCAAACCCAGGTCTTTATGGTTGCTCCTCACTTTGAACCATTACATGGCCAAGAAAATTCTTCTTCCCCTCAGTGCAGCTAGGTCCCATAGCAATTTTCTGCCCTGAGTTCCTCATGGTCTTGCTTTTTGTGTCTGGTTTCTGCTCACAGATTATGGTGACAAACTGAACATGGAACTGAGTGAGAAATACAAGCTGGACAAAGAGAGCTACCCAGTCTTCTACCTCTTCCGGGATGGGGACTTTGAGAACCCAGTCCCATACACTGGGGCAGTTAAGGTTGGAGCCATCCAGCGCTGGCTGAAGGGGCAAGGGGTCTACCTAGGTATGCCTGGTTGCCTGCCTGTATACGACGCTCTCGCCGGGGAGTTCATCAGGGCCTCTGGTGTGGAGGCCCGCCAGGCCCTCTTGAAGCAGGGGCAGGACAACCTCTCAAGTGTGAAGGAGACTGAGAAGAAGTGGGCCGAGCAATACCTGAAAATCATGGGGAAGATCTTAGACCAAGGGGAGGACTTCCCAGCATCAGAGATGACATGGATTGCCAGCTGATTGAGAAGAACAAGATGAGTGATGGGAAGAAGGAGGAGCTCCAGAAGAGCTTAAACATCCTGACTGCCTTCCAGAAGAAGGGGGCCGAGAAAGAGGAGCTTTAAAAGGCTGTCTGTGGTTTTCCAGGGTTTGGTAGGGGTAGGGAGGGGAGAGTTAACCTGCTGGCTGTGAGTCCCTTGTGGAATATAAGGGGGTAGTGGGAAAAGTGGTACTAACCCACGATTCCGAGCCCTGAGTATGCCTGGACATTGATGCTGATGTGACCATGCTTGGGATGTCTCTAGCTGGTCTGGGGATAGCTAGAGCACTTACTCAGGTGGCTGGTGAAATGACCCCTCAGAAGGAATTAGTGCTATAGAGGAGAGAGGAGTGTACCGCCCAGGTCTTTGACAGGTGTAATTCTCATTCAATTAAAGTTTCAGTGTTTTGGTTAAGTGGACCTGAAGCCATTCTGTTGTCTTTTCAAATTATACTTTGGTCTATGACCTGCTTTCCTCTTTGAATCTAAGCTGGTATGGACTCCACTTTCCCAGGGTAATAAACTATCCTCGTAACACTGTGGAAACTGGCATACCTTTGTTATTTTCCAGTGATATTCAGACTGACTTGGATTGACTGTTAATGGTAAAGTGTGTTGTCCATTTTCCAGTCCTTAAAACTCAATAGCAGTATTGATGAATACATTGAACCAACATTGATGGACCATGGTGTGATTATTTTCCATGCTCTGTAGGTACACATAGCAAATTCTTAGTTTTACTGATATATTCTGTGACTTGGATTTACACAGCTAAATGATACAGTCCAGTCCAATCTGAAAATTAAAAAATATTTTCCATCTAAATCACTGTCTGTCACTAAATAAATACTAACTTCTAGAAAGCAGACTAAAGAGCACTTGTGCCAACACTCACATCTTTTCTTCAGACTCAGAACCAGTTATCTGCAATAGTGAGCTTCACGACAGCCCTACTTTCATATTTAACTATCAGACCACAGCTCCTGAAGTATGTCTAGTTGCACCCACACAAAGAATGGAGTTGGCAAATAAGACCTTGAATTATTTTCCTCCATTTTATCCAGGTTGGTATATTTAGTTACTGGAAACAAAAAATAGAAGAAATTCCATGTGTTGAATTGGATGGGACAAAAAATTGATAGCTTAGGCTAACTTCAAACCAAGTAGGTAAAATGTTTAAACCTAAACATCCACCTGCTGACAGCTTACGTACTCTACATATGATGAAAGAGTAATAATTTCAACATTTTCCCTTCTCATCACTTTAGTTCTCACTGAAACTTTTGGAAGATCTTTTTGGACACTTCTAACTGGTAAATTTGCTTTGGCTGTTCTAGTGTGTACCATGTAAACAGGATCACTTCCAAAGAGCAAAGTATTCACTGTTTTATGGAAATTAGGACTCTAATATTAAATGCATCCAGAGTCCATGAAGAAAGACTAATCTTGATTCTCAGTTGTAAGAAGCAGGAATGTGACAGTACCTCCATGGGCACGGCACTGGATGCACTCTGGCTGGGTATGGTTCTTTACAACCCCAGGGCCTTGAGTTGAAGAAACCCAAGCTATTGGGCAGAACTACATTATCGTATGTCAGAGGCCCTTTGTTTGTTAGCCAATAGTTTTCATTAAAGATGAGCCCTCTTTCTAGAGTGTTGTGATTTGCATATGTCGCATAAAATCCAGTCTTCCTGACCCAAGTCAGATGGATTCCTTTCCTCTACCTGTTAGCATTTACTAATCCTGTGGCTCAAGTACTGCTATTCAGATTCTAATGAAGAAAGACTATGGACTGGAATCCCAGAATCAATCAAATATTTATAGTTTTTTTTTTAAAAAGAGATGGGCATCTTGCTATGTTGCCCAGGCTAGACTTGAATTCCTAGGCTAAAGCGATCCACCCCAGCCTGCTGAGTAGCTGGGGGGTACGCCACCACACCTGGTTAAGTATTTTCAATTTTAAGGGAATTTCCTGATAACCTGAAGCAAAGCAGACACTGGATCCAAAATGAATTGTGTTTAAGGAACTTACAGGTTATCTCAAATGGTGCCAAGAGTAATTTACAAATAGTTCTTGGTAATTGGCACCACAAAAAAAATGTTGGGAGTTGGAATTGCATCAGCAGAGATTATACATAGGCAACTAATCTGGGAATATGAACATGGCCAACAAGACTTAAGAATGTGAGAGAGATGGTGAGGGGGATCTGGATTTTAGCTCATTTCCTCAAAGCTTAAGGGAGTTTGAATCGTTTGCAGGAGAGTTCAATAATTTCAATATTAAATAGTAGTCTTACCTACAATAACTATTTCTCTGATTTGTAAAACAGTACACTGTCTGGGTCGGTGTGGTGGCTCACGCCTGTGATCCCAGCACTTTGGGAGGCCAAGGCAGGTGAATCACTTGAGGTCAGGAGTTCAAGACCAGCCTGGCCAACATGATGAAACCCCGTCTCTACTAAAAATACAAAAATTAGCTTGGTGTGGTGGCACACGCCTATAATCCCAGCTACTCAGGAGGCTGAGGCAGGAGAATCACTTGAACCTGGGAGGCGGAGACTGTGGTGAACCAAGATCATGCCACTGCACTCTAGCCTGGTGACAGAGCAAGACTCCCCACTGCACTCTAGCCTGGTGACAGAGCAAGACTCTGTCAAAAAAAAAAAAAAAAAAGAAAAACCTTGGGATGGAGTTAATTCATAACTGAAGAAAGAGGCAAAAACTGACTCTTTGGGGCTCATACAAGGGGACAATATCACAAGACAGAAAGTAAAAAAGAAAAAAAGTTCCTACTTCTACTTTGTTGTCAATGTACCTGAATTAAGTTCTGAATTCCAGCTTGTGAGTTTGAGTACCCTTGGATAAATCATGTCATCAGCCTGCCTGAAATCCCCCGGTAACTTCCCACTAAATTTAGAATTAAAATCTCATTCCTTCCCCAGACTACAAAGTCCTAACGGATCTCATCCCTGCTCAACTTTCTATTTCAATCCTACCCCTTTCATTAAGTCCCAGCCACTGGAACATTTTTTCACTTCCTGGAACTGGCTCAGCAGTCTCCTGCCTTGGGGCATTTGCATATGTGTTACTTTTTTCCTGAGACTTCATCATTCAAATCAGAGGTCACCACTTGGGAGGTCCTCCTGTGATCCAGTCTGAAGTGACCATCTAGACACACTCAGTTCACATACTGTGATTTACATTATTAAGCAGAACGTAATTACAAACTAATATTTTTATTGCCTCTTCCCCATCTCACAGCCACTAACTAGGATATACGTTACTCATTTACTAACTAGGACACAGCATCTCAGCA
Source organism: Colobus angolensis palliatus (assembly GCF_000951035.1). NCBI lineage: Eukaryota > Metazoa > Chordata > Mammalia > Primates > Cercopithecidae > Colobus > Colobus angolensis. The sequence continues at coordinate 71,470 of NW_012121709.1, forward strand.
GAGCCTAAAGTGGAATCTGCTATATGCTAATTAAGTGTTCAATACATATATGTTGAATTAATAACTGCAAGTATAGAAGGTACTAACTTTTGAGCCAAAAGGACTAGTTGACTTAAAATAAAAATTGTACATTCTCAAATACTAAAATATGCTGGGATATAGCACTAAATTCACAATTGAGATGAATTACACCATTTAGAAGGTTGTGGCTTCTAAGAATCTGAACAAAAAGGAACCAGGCAGAAATGCCAACTTAAAATGAAAATGTTTATATAAATTAACCCATCCAGTTTAATTTGCTATGCTTCACTTACTTAAGAAGGAAGAATATATACTTCCCATATTAATAAATCACATCAAATAAGTAGGAAGTTTCAATAACAAGCCTGTAGATACATTGAAACCCCTTTTTATATTAAAAGTTAAAATGAAAGACAAATCCAGATTGAACATAGTGACTGCAAAATATAATGCAATTTTGAACAATTGAAATTATGAAAATATACAAAATTGATGGGCAACACAACTAGGCATTTTTACATTTTCCGTTATGTGGAGAACACTACAAGTTTCTCTACCTTTTATCCACATCAGATAAATGATTTAAACCAAATGTTTGCTTTGGAGAGTCTTAACTTAGGATCTCAGTAGTATAAAAAGCAATAATTTTTCAGTCTGTAAACAGTAGTCGTGATTTTTCTCCTTTCCTTTTTTAAATATCAATTTACCACACAAAAACAAACAAAACAAAAAAACCCATACAAATCAAAAACAGCAGCAGCAGCAATGAGTTATTTGGGAATTCTCTTCAAATACCAATGACATACGATTGCTGGGAGAGGGTGCTTTTTACTCATGTAAGAATATATATATGTATATATATATATTTTAACTGTACACAATTTATAGTGCATGAGGGTTTCCAAAAGAACAGATCGATAAGAGATATTGGCCATTTCTGCATAATTTCATTCTTTTTACAATTATCTCAAAATGTGAAAGCTGGATCTAATTGAAACGCTACATTTAGTAGGAAAATCAGCAAATAACAAAGGAAGCATAACCTCAACATAACATTATTCGTCATTAAAGCCAGTAGAGGTCCCAGATATCTTCAGGCAAGAGACTGGTTAGGAAGACCACTAGAGTCACACACTGTCCCTGAGGACCAAGGCCAGCCCACTGAACATATATGTATATGCTAGATTGATCATGGTCAGTTGACAGACTTTCCAAGAGCATTTCTACAGTACAGTACTTGTTTGGATATTCAGAGAGACATCATTTCAAGAACACATGCCATACACACGTACCCCACCCTCCCCAGCAGACACACACAAAGTTCCATCTTAAACAGGCCATAGTTTTATGAAAGAATATGTTGTCATTACATGAAATTCAGAATTAACCAGACTTTTCCATTCATCTTGTTTAAGACAGTTCTTCCTTTTGGGATGGGGTATATGACAGCTGTGGCTACTCATATCAAAAATAAATTTTTGAAATTACTTGATGGACTAGGATTTCCAACAAGCCTTATTTTGAACAGGTAATGCAGTAACTGTTTAAATTTTCCTTGGAAGTTTAAGCACTATATCAAATTATGAATCTAAGAAAGTCAAAATGAAGGGACAGAATGCAATTACTATGAATACACAGATATTCCCAGCTGTCTTGATTGCTTTTAAAAGAAAAAAGTATCACACTTCACTGGAGCAGTGCAGATTGGAAAGCACCTTTAAGGTCTTCAAGACCAGTCCTCCATTGGATGCTTAAATTTCCTCATCAAATTCATTTCTTTGCTCTTACAGAATTAAACTTTAACTATATTTAGGTAACAGACCAAAAACAGAAGCAGGGATTCAAGCAGAAAAATATTATCAAAGAAACTATATAAATTGTATGACATTTTCAAGAGCAATTTTTACCTCTTCTATCAGACCAACCTCTGATAGAAGAAGCTACAGTCTTGGGGACATCCAGGCGAACAAAGTAAACACCATCCTGTTACAATTCTCTAAGTTTGAAGAAAGTAGTTCAAACCTCAAACCCACTGAATAACATTTCTTTTGCCAGCCTAAAACTTAAAGCCTAAGGTTAAATCCATAATATTACATTCCTTCCTTCCCAAACCCCCCACTTAAAGTATTAAATCTTAATTTTCATCATATATATGACTCACAAAACCAATGAAATAAGTATCAGACTTGCCTACATAAATTATGTACACCTCTCTTCTTTGAAACAGTCATTCCCATCTTTCCCAAATGTATGAAAGACAGAAAGCTAGTCCTCAGCGGGCTTAAAAAGTGGTCTGCACTGCTTTCTCCTCTAAACAGCTATAAATTAACAGAGCCTTCCTTGCCTTCCTACCTGAGATTTTAACTCTCACAGAAGCTAGGATGGGGATGTCTTAACTATCAGACAAAAACTAAGCCAAAAAGTGAGTGCCTGTGGTCATCCAAGTGGTGCCCTTCTATGACGGGTGCATATGCCAGATTCTCATCTAAGGTCCTTTGTGTAACTGCCTTGGGTTCTGTGGGAGCCAAGTAGCCGAGCAAACCTCAAAACAAACTTACTGCTGTGGAAAGGGGGCCTGTTCGCAGGCATGGTCTCCTTTCCATGACTTGTGGCTCAAGGACCAGACCAAATACTCTCATGGTTATTTATAATAGAAGGGCTACTCAGTTGCTATGAGGTTGATGCTTTATGCTTAATTTCTATTGCTGTTTTTATAGACCCCCCCGCTTTCCTGAAAAGATGTTTCTGGTGATGGGAAGAAAAGTAGGGTTCTCTTGTTGCTGCCATATGCATTTGAACATGTATAAAAAGTGGTCAAACCCAGATGAGGGTCCTGCTTCTGGTTTATATACAATAATTTAATCAGTTGTATATATTTAACACCTAAAAAAATTCACGATCAAAGTCCTTCATGCATTTTATGAGGAAGTTCTGGATTAAAATCATGGTCAACCAGATGTTGCTTTTGCCTGGGAAGATGGTGTCATTTTCTGTCGCAGAGTCATCAGTGCCCGTGGTTGATACTTTCTTAAATTTTTAGTTTCTTTGTGGTCTCAAGTCTTTTTTTCAGCAGCTCCCCCATTTCCAGAAGTGAGTGCAGGTAACTGCTCTGCACCTTCCCTTGCACAGTCTTTGAAAATTTTCTCTCTTCCTATAAAGGAGGAGATAAGAATAATTAATCTTGTTTAAAAACCATCCCCCCAGATTCTACTTCTCAGATAAAAGTTAAAGCTGCCATTACCTTTGGTCTCATCGCAAGCTCCATCAGAACACAGTGGGTCATTTTCAATTGCATAAAATGCAAAGAAGGCAAAAGGCCATCACAAATGGGTATTTTTCCATGTGATTCTTCATGGAAACCCTATTGCTTTAGCATCATTACTCTTTCAAGTACCCTTTGTTGTAAATTATATAAAGCAGAAAAACTGGGCCAGGCATAGTGGCTCACGCCTGTAATCCCAACACTTTGGGAGGCCCAGTCAGGTGGATCACTTGAGCCCAGGAGTCCCAAACTGGCCTGGTCGACATGGTGAAACCCCATCTCTACTAAAAATACAAAAATTAGACAGGCATGGTGGCACACACCTGTAATCCCAGCTACTCGGAAAGCTGAGGCACGAGAATTGCTTGAACTCGAGAGGTAGAGGTATTAGTGAGCTGAGATCGTACCACTACACACCAGCCTGGGCGACAGAGTGAAGCTGTCTCAAAAAAAAAAAAAAAAAAGACGAAAAACTGAGATTTCTGATTACTACTTTTTAATCAATAAAAACAAAATTATGACTAGTTTGGACATAAAATCCCTACTATTTTGTTATAAGCTGTACAAAGTGGAAAATTTGAGATTTCTGATTGTTTTCATCAGAAAAAAGTAGAAATTTATTACTAATTTGTACATCATCACAGCCACTTTTAATAATGGCCTCAACTTTACCAACTCCATCATTTCCAGTTACAATATTAACAAATCTCCCTCCATATTGACAAAGCCCCTGAGTTCAAGAGACTAAATATATATTCTTCAATATGAGTTATTATTGGCGGACAAATGTTTGGGGAGATCACAAAAAACAAAGGGGAAGGAGTGAGTTCTCACAGAGAAAGGAGGCTGGCTGAAGACTGATTAGGTTTACATGAAGTTGAGTGCTGCAGAGCCCAGAACTGTAGAAGAAACAGGGAACATACTTTCTGACCCAACAATACTAGTACTTCAGGTCTAATTTTCCTTAGAAATACAAATGTGCATAGAAGGGTGTGCACATTTCACTCGGTAACATATGTAAAAGCAAATACAAAGAAACAACCTAAAATATCCAGCAGCAGTGGTACATTTATATTCTGCAGCTGTTTAATGAACAAGATTGATCCATAGGCATTAGCTTGAACAGATCTCTTGAATATAAAACTGATTTTAAAAAACTTTTTTTTTCAAGAGGCAGGACTCACTAAGTTGCCCAGGCTGGTCTTGAACTCCTGAGCTCAAATAATCCTCCAGCCTTGGGCCTCCCAAAGTGCTAGGATTATAGGCATGAGCCACTACACCTGGCCGAATTTACATTTTTTAAAGTACAAAATAATAAAATACTGTATATTTTCTCTATGAATATAAATACACACAAAAAGGTCCTAACACACAACCAGTTTCACTGGGATACCCCATAGGAAGGAAGAAAGAGAATCAGGACTAGAGGTCATAGTCCAGAGGCCTTATTCACAGTGTTTCAAGTTTAAAAAGAAAGGGAGGAAAGAAAGCAGAGGAGCCTAATGGAAACTGAATTGAAGAGATTTTTACCTTTAAAAGACAAGTAGCCAGCACCATATGCATCAGGTATTTGGTACTGCTAGCAGGCAATATAAGGCCGATTACTGCTTTGTTTAATCCTTGCTATAATCCTATGAAGTAGGCATTATTATCATTTCCATTTACAGGTAAAGAGATTGAAGCTTAGAGAGGTTAAATAACTTTCCCAAGGTCAAAAGACAAGAACAGAAGCTAGGGCTTGAAAAATCTAGAGCATGGCCAAGTTAAGGATAATCTCTAGAACTCTGAAAATAACTCTTGCTCATCATTTCAGGATGCAGAAAGATCTTTTAACATCAACAACCACTTGATAGTCAAAACAGGGCTATTGTGCCTGTCACCTTCATATCTAACAGTATATCTATGGTATCCTTCCCGTACACCATAAGCTCTGGCCCTGCCAACTGTGTCACACTGCACCACAGAATTCACTTTCCTGCCCCTGTGCTTTTATCTGTGTCTCCTTCAGGTTGGGATCCTTTTCCTACATTTCTTTCTACCTGGTGAAAACCAATTAATCTTCCTCAAATGTCCCCACTCTTGATTAAAGAAAGCAGACATGTTCATTTTGAAAGGAGTGATTTTTTTCACTCATCCAGTTCAATATGAACATGTCTGCTTTTTTGGGGGGCAGGTGGGGAATGGAGTCTCACTCTGTCACCCAGACTGGAGTGCAGTGGCGCGATCTCAGCTCACTGCAAGCTCCGCCTCTGGGGTTCATGCCATTCCCCTGCCTCAGCCTCCCGAGTAGCTGGAACTAGAGGCGCCCACCACCACGCCCAGCTAATTTTTTTGTATTTTTTTAGTAGAGACAGGGTTTCACCTGACCTCATGATCCGCCTGCCTAAGCCTCCCAAAGTGCTGGGATTATAGGCGTGAGCCACCGCGCCCAACCCGTCTGCTTTTTTAAATCAATCTTTGGTAATATGAACTGCTCTGAGCTCTTTCCCACAGTAAACACCTTGTTCAAAGTCTAACATTTTTAAGCTTTACAAAAGAGGGGCTTACAATCTCTTAAGGCTGGTGTGCTAAGAAGGAAAATTCTATTCATTCCCTTTCCTATGAAGGTCTGGGGCTATGATGATGGCTGCCCTCAGGTTACTGGATGAATTCCCTCATCAGCAGTTTAGCTCAGCAGTTTAGCCCAAACTCCTGGAGGGAAGCATTTTCTTAATATCAGTTTCAATATCAACAAAAATTTAAAAATCAGCCTGGAGCAACAGACTAGAAACAGATGACTCCACCACTGTCCTTCTGGCCCCTATCAAAATCCTAAACCTACTCCAGGCCGATGAATTAACATTTACAAAAAAGAATTGTTATTTTAAGGCAAAAGGCTTTATGAGGATTTTGCTAACTACTAGAATTTGAAAAGACCTAAAATAATATCATAAGAAGACATTTGATGGTGGTACGTTTGATTCCATACTTGGTTTCATTCCCTTTTTGGTTGGCTTGCTCTAGCCTAATTATTACTGACATAATTACCTCTGATGTCCAGCATTTCTCCTTTCTTAGGTGATAACTGGGTGGCAAGGAAGACAGCTAACTCAGCAGCAGGTAAATTCTACTCAACAAGATTGTCCCTGGATTTCAAAATATGGCTGGTTCCTCAAAATGCTGGCATTAGTTTTCATAGTAAAAGAACAACCCCAAAAATGTATACAAAGGAGGAGGTATGGGAAAAAATGAAGAGGGGAAAAAAACCTACCACCACCAACACAACAAGAAACTACTGCCAAGCACCTTCTAGTCATAAGTCTTATAAAGAGGGAAATGATAAACTGAACTTTAACTTATCCTTGTGATAAAGATGAGAGAGAGAGAGAGAGAGAGAGTGTGTGTCTGTGTGTGTCTGTGTGTGTGTTGTGTAGAAAACATTGCTGATTGCCTACAATCTCTTACCAGTGAGAGAGAAGTGTCTTCTAAAATAAGTTCTTCAAGTTTAAGTGCAATTAGATGTGTTTCAAGCCCCTTAATATGATCCACAACATTGGAAATTAAAATCTGGAGCCCAGTAACATAGTCTTGGAAACTGGTAAAGACAGGTGGCTGGGAAAAAGATTAAAAAAGAGTTGAAACATTATCAAACATATTACCCATATCTACATCACAAAAGCTACTGAAAGACATGAGGGAATTTAAATAGTGGCATTTCAAACCAGTGGTTTCGAGTGAATGAATGCTACTAAAATAACCAGCTAGACATTGGGAGATACAAAATAACACACAGTAATATTAAAATAAATTTCAGATAGATTAAATATTTAAATACTTAAATAAAAAACTCCAACAACGCACTGGAAGAAAATTAGGTAACAACTTCTGCAATCATGACACTGACGTTGAAAAAACCTTTCTAAACATCACAGTAAGCTAAAAACCATTAAAAAGATTGTCCTTGTTTTTAAAAATATTACTACATTGACAAAAAAAAATCACTCAAGTTAAAAGACAAACAGCAAACTGAAAAAAAACTGCATCACCTATGACAGGAGATTAGTAACATTATTATGTTAAGAACCCAGTAGCTCAACACATATAAATAGGAAAAATATTACTACAATAAGAAACTTGGACAAAGAATAGAAAACATATCAAAGAAATCCAAGAAACATGTGATACAACTAAAAAACCTAGCTAATCCATCAATAAGGCTAGCTTATCACTCAAGAAGTATTCTTGGACAGTTCAATATCAACAAAAATTTAAAAATCAGTATTAGAAAAAGGAGATACCAATACCAGATGGTTAAGGATACAGACACATTCAGCACTGTTGGGGATTAGTACAAATGTATATATGTATATACGTTTATTAACTGTATAAATACATATATACAGTTAATTTCAGATCTAAGAGCTATCCTAAAGAAACTATATTATATGCCAGGCGTGGTGGCTCACACCTGTAATGCCAGCACTTTGGGAGGCTGAGGTGGGTGGATCACTTGACAAGGTCAGGAGTTCAAGACCAGACTGGCCAACATAGTGAAACACCATCTCTACTAAAAATATGGCCAGGCACAGTGGTTCATGCCTGTAATCCCAGCACTTTGGGAGGCTAAGGCGGGCGGATCACCTGAGGTCAGGAGTTCGAGACCAGCCTGGCCAACACGGTAAAACCCTATCTCTACTAAAAATACAAAAGTTAGCTGGGTATGGTGGCAGGCGCCTGCAATCCCAGCTACTCTTGAGGCTGAGGCAGGAGAATCCCTTGAACCTGGGAGGTGGAAGTTGCAGTGAGCCAAGACCGCACCATTGGACTCCAGTCTGGGTAACAGAGCGAGATTCTGTCTCAAAAAGGAAAAATTATATTATAAATGTATCTTTGTGGCTCTGTCTGTATCTCAACAGCAGCATATTTATAATAGTCAAAAAATTAGAACCAACAATTCATCAATATAAATTATAACATATTAATATAACAGTACAATATATAACCATTAAAAGTAATGAGATGTATCTATATTTACTAACATGAAAAGATGTCCAAGATACCCTGTTAAATGAAAACAAAAAGGCAAGTTACAGAACCTTCTGGATAGCAGGTTTGTTTACCATGAAAATTTTCGCAGTGGGTATTACTGACTGGTGGGTATATGAATGATCTTCACTTTATTCACACCTTTATGGGTTACTCTGATATCAGAAAAACCATTCTCACTTTTAGAAACCAGGAAAACGACAAAAAAACGCTACAAAAGGCAATTCCCAAAAAGCTATCTGACATGTTCTAGGGTTGTAAGCTTTCATTAGAAGGAGAACAACAAAGCCAGTCTGAGCCATACTTTCAAACTTCGCCCTCTTTTTTTTTTTCCTTTTTGTTGAGAACAAGGTGTTGCTATGTTGCCCAGCCTGGTCTTGAACTCCTGAGCTCAAGCTATTCTCTCGCCTCTGCCTCCTTAAGTGTTGGGATTACAAGCATGGGATTACCAGTGCCCAGCCTGGAACTTTGTACTCTTGATCAGTTAAATTATCTGTCTCTGTTCTTGTTGTTTAATTCTCGTGAATACAGTAAAGTTTCGAAGCGCCCTCATTCATATCTAAATATCCTTTGTTTTTGAACGAATAGCAACACTCAGCAGCGCATCCACTCTACGGAACTCCTGGATTTAACTGAATTGTTCAGAAAGTCAATTTACAACCGAAACATCAACTTTCTTTTCTTTTTTTTTTTTTTTGAGACAGCGTCTTGCTTTGTCATCCAGCCTTGTGCAGTGGTGCGATCACAGCTCATAGCAGCCTTAATTTCCCAGGCTCTAGTGATCCTCCTGCCTCAGCCTCCTGAGTAGCTAAGACTGACTATGAGCATGTGCCACCATGCTCACCTAATTAAAAAATTTTTTTTTGTTTAGACGGGGTCTCATTATGCTGCCCAGACTGGTCTCAAAACTCCTGGGCTCAAGCAATCTCCCCACCTTGGCCTCCCCAAGTGCTGGGATCAACATTTTCAAATGATAATGATTATTATAATGCTATAGTGAACAAAAATCCAACAGAAACTCAAACCTTAATAAAACAGCAGATCATAAGCTGTAATGAGCACTAAATTATTTTCCTGTGAAATGGAAAAAAAATATGTTACTGTTTTTCACATTCAAAAATTAAATCAATAAAGATAGGGGAACCCTTAAACTGAATACAAATGGAAATAAACTTTATATCATATTAATAAAAAGTAATTTCAGTTTTTAATTCCAGTGTTTTTACAGAGTATCTTAACTGTCTACACTCACTGGAACATATTCTAAGGACAAAAAGAATTGCAAAACATTTTAACTTTAATGAGTTTACTGGAACTAGTAGTGGAACTGATGTATGAATTCCCAAAACTATTTAGTATTTATTGTGAAACAACAAATAAATATATTGATGATATTTGGATGCAGGGTTCTCACTCTGAGAAAAGGAAGCTACAAAAAGGGAATGAGGGAAAGAGTGGACAGGACTCTTGAAACTGAAAGTATCACTAAAATGCTGGCTTAAAAGTATCACTAAAAATTCTTTTTGTAGGCCGGGCATGGTGGCTCGTGCCTATAATCCCAGCACTTTGAGAGGCCAAGGCAGGTGGATCACCTGAGGTCAGGAGTTCAAGACCAGCCTGGGCAACATAGTGAAACCCCATCTCTACTAAAAATACAAATATTAACTGGGAAAGTGGCACCTGCCTGTAATCCCAGCTACTCAGGAGGCTGAGGCAGGAAAAGCACTTGAACCTGGAAAGTGGAGGTTGCAGTGATCAGGCCATTGCACTCCAGCCTGGGCAACAGAACAAGACTCCATCTCAAAAAAAAAAAATTACCTAAAACTGTGTGTGTGCGTGTGTGTGTGTACGCACGTATATAAAAACACCGCCTAAGGTCTCATCACAGAAATAAACTAGAAGCAATGAAACCCCAATAGCAATGAGCACACTAACACCTAGATCTTGGTTTTGAAATTCATTGCCCATAAAGGAACCAGTGCTCTTGAAAAAATGTCTGATTTCAGTTCAGTGAGAAAATACCAAGTATGTGGAGCATTTATGCTGTTCCAGAAAGGGCCCCAAAACTGATAAGGACATGTTAAAGGACAGAAACTAGATTAAAGGAGCTAAACAAATTTGGCACAATTTGAGCATCCAAACAAAAATGATGATAATGGATTATAATAAAGTGAACTTTTTTAAAAAGAGTCCATGGTGATACTCAAATAGTGACATTTAAAAATATATATATATTCAAATTGGAATATATTCAAATACATATGAAGGGGTTGGGACATCTCTTATTTTACAAAATAACAGCAGCTGATAAATGATAAAATGTAGAATTTTAAAAAATCATCATTTGGGACACATAAACGTAATAACTAATTCAGGCATTGAACTAAGAATGGATGCTAAAACCAGTGGGTGAAGGGCCATTGGGAAATAGGATTTTCAAAGACTCAAGCATTATCTCATACCTTACTTATTACAGAGAGAAAAGGGCACCTTTATAATGAAGAAATCTGGTAGCTATGTCCTTAATCATATAATGAAATCTGAAATCACCAATAACGGGACACAACAACATGAATCACATTAGTGTCCCATTATTGGTGATTTCAGATTTCATTATTTAATAATGGGACACAACAACATTAGTGACTCCTGATTTAACTCACTAAAACGGACAACATGTCTATATTTAACTTCAATATAAGCAATCAGCTTACATTTAGCAATTATCTAAATCCAGATTGTGGGACATTCTACCAAAAAGCTAGCTAGTGTCTTCAACAATAAAAACAAAGCAAAAGGTTAAGGAAGCGTTCTAGATTAAAGAAGGGTAAACAGACATGACAACTAAAGGTCATGTCAGATCCCTGACGGCATTCTAGTATTCTGGAAAAGGATATAAAAGACATAACTGGAATAAGTGGAAAACTTTGAATACTGATTTGTTTTTTTTTTTTTTTCAGACGGAGTCTCGCTCTGCCGTCTAGACTGGAGTGCAACGGCACTATCTTGGCTCGCTGCAACCTCTGCCTCCTGGGTACAAGGAATTCTTGTACCTCAGTCTCCCAAGTAGCTGGGATTACAGGCACTCACCACCATGCCCAACTAATTTTTGTACTTTTAGTAGAGACGGGGTTTGACCATGTTGGTCAGGCTGATCTTGAACTCCTGACCTCAAGTGATCTGCCTGTCTTGGCCTCCCAAAGTGCTGGGATTACAGGCGTGAGCCACCGCACCCAGCCTGAATATGGACTTTATTAGATAATATTATTGTATTAATGCTAAGTTTCTTGAGTTTGAAATTTTCTTGAGTATTATGGTTTTGCAGAGACCTGTCCTTGTTCTATCCTGATGTGTTACATGTCACAAGTCTGTACTTTCCTTTTACATGGTTCAACAAATGAGGTAAAGCAAATGTGATAAATGGTTAAAAGTTGATAATCTAGGTAAAGATCTTTATGGGTGTCATATTAATCTTTCAACTTTTCTGTAGGTGTGTAATTTAAAATTTTTTTAAGGTTAGGGGAGAAAAACAATGCATATGCAGGGATGTCCAATCTTTTGGCTTCCCTGGGCCACACTGGAAGAACTTATCTTGGGCCACACATAAAATACACTAATGTTGGACAGGCGCAGTGGCTCACACCTGTAATCTCAGCACTTTGGGAGGCCGAGGTGGGCAGATCACCTAAGGTCAGGAGTTCGAGACCAGCCTGGCCAACAGGGAGAAATTCCATCTCTACTAAAATACAAAAATTAGCCAGGCGTGGTGGCAGATGCCTGTAATCCCAGCTACTCGGGAAGCTGAGGCAGGAGAATCACTCGAACCCAGGAGGCAGAGGTTGCAGTGAGCCAAGATAGTGCCACTGAACTCCAGCCTGGGCAATAGAGTAAGACTCCATCTCAAACCAAAACAAAACAAAACACTAACAATAGCTGATGAGCTTAAAAAAATAATAATAGGCCGGGCGCGGTGGCTCAAGCCTGTAATCCCAGCACTTTGGGAGGCCGAGACGGGCGGATCACGAGGTCAGGAGATCGAGACCATCCTGGCTAACACGGTGAAACCCAGTCTCTACTAAAAAATACAAAAAAACTAGCCGGGCGAGGTGGCGGGCGCCTGTAGTCCCAGCTACTCCGGAGGCTGAGGCAGGAGAATAGCGTGAACCCGGGAGGCGGAGCTTGCAGTGAGCTGAGATCTGGCCACTGCACTCCAGCCTGGGCGACAGAGTGAGACTCCGTCTCACACACACACAAAAAAATAATAATAATAATAATAATAAACTAAAAAAATCTCAAAACGTTTTAAGAAAGTTTACGGGTTTGGGATGCATTCAAAGCCGCGGGTTGGAGAAACTTGGCATATAGGATCCTAAGGACACAACATGGAGGAAATTAGTGAAAAGAAAAAGTAGCATGTGGTCAGATTGTTACTTATATATCACTTGTGTTACTGTTATTACCATGATGATGCTGGTTTCTTTTTTCTTCCTTTTCTTTTTCTGTAAATTTAGTTTGTATGGTCGCAGGACACTCTCACAGTAACTGGATACCCAAAGGATAACAGAAATCGTCTGAAAGGAAAAATTGCAAATTCACCAATAAAAATTACACTAAAAATATCTATCAGGAAATTAGAGGCAATGGATTCAACAAATTCTAACACAGTTCTTCTATGTAAATCCCTTCAATTTCTCATGTGAATTTCCACTCTAGTTTCTGCAATCACTCTACTGATCTGCTGATCCAAGCCTTCATCATCTCCTGCTCAGAATACTACAATGACCTAACTCTTCAGCCTTTCTTATGGCTCTCCTAGCTCAAAATCCATCCTCCACTTCACTCCAATTTTCTGTCACTTCCCTGGAGAAGTGGGAACTGATTAACATCCTTTTCACTCAGGGAAGAGTCCAAATTCCTAGGCATGGAATCCAAAGGTTCTTTACAATATGCCTCTCCCCTCACATCTCTCCAAGCAGGGAAGATACCACCCTACCTGCAATCTTAACTTACATATGTATGGAGAAATCTACCCAGTTGATCAGCACATATCCTGCATTGTATCAAATTAGCTGTTTATATGTCTTCATCTATACTACAATGTGTGCATGTACATATATGTCCGCTTATTATTCATTTAATAAAAATCTCTTAGGCACTTACAATTTGCCAATCACCAGAACAGTGTACACTCCCCATACAGAGCAGTAAGGGGAGAACGGTTAACAAATATGTGACAGGAATAAAAGAAAAGATAATAGATTATGAGTGTTTGCAATCCTCCTTCTTTTCTCTCTGGCAAAAAAAGAAGAGGGAGTTTTGCTATATCAGTTGTTGGATGCTGTCATAATGCATATCTCAGCAATTAATAAATGACAACAACAAATAAAAGAAGCTGGAAGAATTAAACTACATAATAAAGAGTGAGTCAGAAAGGAGAACGAAAACAGCTAGATTTGGGGTGAATCTGGAGTAGTTTAGAGATGAGTATAGCAAATTTCAAGAAGTTTTACCTAAGTATTAGGAATGAAATCATCTCAGAATTCTTGGAAGGAATTGGTTTAGAAAATGATTTAAATTTGCTTTTCAATGAACAAAAACAGGGATGGAGGGTTAAGTTGCAGGTATAAGGTGCCTATTACCTGTTCACTGTTGAAAAATGAATCCTGTAGACCATTAAGAACAACAATGTCTTGTAGGAAGAGAACAAAAACTTACCTCAACAAAGAAAACCAGATTTTCTAAAAGAGTAGGATGTGTTTTCAAGTTACCGTCTTTAACTTCTAAGAGGTCACCTTTACATTTACTGAAGACATCTGAAAACAAAAAACAGTTTAGTTTTATTCAGCTTTTATTTCAATGCTATTTTAAGGAACACAACACACAAAAAAAGAATAAGCAAATTAAAAACTTAATTTAGAAAGCAATTTTTTTTTTCATTTTCCATAATGAACCAAACTCCAAAGGACAGACTATCCATTTTAAGTTCTTTAAAAAGCCATGCTATTGCTCTATAGTCTTTAAAATATAAAAGGTAGCCTTAAAAATTATATATTCTACGGTCTAAACACCAGCGAAGACTTTTCAGACAGATCATGAGCACAATAAGACTAAGACTCTAAGTGAATGATTCAGAGGACTTGTGCCATTATGAACTGAAAAACCAAAAAGGTACATTGTAGAAATGCATCTTCATACTGAAAGACCAAAATGGTACATTGTAGAAATGCATCTTCATAACAGATAATAAATTTTATTATCATAATCTTAATCATTAAGTTTTCAGACATTCTTCATCTGGGCAATAAAATATAAGACCAAGACAGTCTCGGTGGTGCACACCAGTAGTCCCAGCTACTCAGGAGGCTAAGGCAGAAGGACTGCTTCAGTCCAGGAGTTAGAGTCCATCCTGGGCAACATAACAAGACCTCATCTCTTAAAAAAAAAAAAAAAAATCATTTAGGGTCCTAAAAAGAAAGACTCCTTTATTTTTTTTGAGACGGAGTCTCACTCTGTCACCCAGGCTGAAGTGCAGTGGCACTATCTCGGCTTACTGCAAGCTCCACCTCCCGGGTTCACGCCATTTTCCTGCCTCAGCCTCCTGAGTAGCTGGGACTACATCACGCTCGGCTAATGTTTTTGTATTTTTAGTAGAGACGGGTTTTCACCGTGTTCGCTAGGATGGTCTCAATCTCCTGACCTTGTGATCCACCCACCTCAGCCTCCCAAAGTGCTAGGATTACAGGCGTGAGGCACCATGCCCGGCCAGAAAGACTCTTATAGATATAAGATGCATATATGTGCCCTTTAACAATTCTATTAAATTACTGGGAATTTAACAATTTAATAATTTTATTAAATTCTTGGGAATTTAATCCCAAGGAAAGACTCAAATAATACCCTAACAATTTGTCCCAAGATATTCATTTCAGCATTGGTAGAAGAAATAACTCATATACATAATATGTCACCAATTGGGGAGAACATAAAAAATGTTAATACAATACTATAGAATATTATGCAGTCTTAAAAATAAATGGAGTATATATAACTAACATGGAAAGGTATCCAAAATAACAAAAAAAATTAAAGTCAAAAAAGCATGTATTACACCATTTTCTATGTTTAAAAATTATTTTTTATCTGTATTTTCATTCACACACATATAAGTGCTTAGGTGGCATCGAGGAGTATTGACTCCAAAGTGTTAACACTACTTACTTATCTCTGGGTGATTGGGTTTGGGAATGGGGGAAAGAACTTCCAAGCTATTGCCATACAACCAGATATAAATACAGGAATCCACAGTAGGAAAACTTACCTTTTAACTGGTCTAGTAAAGACTTAAAACTATTTTCTATTCGTTCCTGGATCTCCATTGTATCCTCTAAAATTGAAAAACAAAAAATGAAAAACTTTCAATTCCATTTTTAGTAAGATAAAGAAGCAAGATAAATACCTGCAAGAAGTTCATGGGCAAGGACATTTTCTTTTCTCTACAGACCCTTATGCATTTTTCATTATTTTGAGACAAAAAGAAAAAGATAATGAAAGGAAAAGGAAGAATAAAAGGAAAGGCACTAATTACCTTTCTACCAAAGGTACTACCTAAAATTCTTTAACAGGGTTTAAAATCTATGTGCTTCAAACACTCTAAATGGTAGGATCTACTAACCTTATGATTAAAAAAAACAGATAAATAAAAGGAAAAGTCTATTATAGAGTATTTGTGATTTTCATGGGTTGACAGCTTACAAAAAAAAATCTCTTCTCTACAAAGTTTAGTGCTTCTTTTCCTTTTTTTTTTTTTTTGAGACAAAGTCTCACTCTATCGTCCAGGCTGGAGCACAGTGGTGCTACCTTGGCTCACTGCAACCTTTGCCTCCCAGGTTCAAGCGATTCTCCTGCCTCAGCCACCGGAGTAGCTGAGACTACAGGCACCTGCCACCATGCCTGGCTAATTTTTGTATTTTTAATAGACAGGGGGTTTTGCCATGCTGGCCAGGGTGGTCTCGAACTCCTGAACTCAGGTGATCAGCCCGCCTCAGCCACCCAAAGTGCTGGGATTACAGGCGTGAGCCACTGCGCCCAGCCTACTGCTTCATTTTTAAAATCCAACAGCCTTTCAATAAATGAAGAATTTCTTCAACTTCTGGACCTAACAAGTGATTTTAAATATGGAATGGACTTAAGCATCTAAAACATTACTTTGTAACCTATGACTGTACCCTCTCGTATACTAAACCAGACATTTCCAGAACAGCTTCCAGCTGCCATATACTCTAAAATTTTCCAAATGTGAGGTTACAGACATTTTATTACGTGTACTACATTTTCTATGACAAAGACCCTGTAAACACACAGTGTACACTTACCTAAACCACTGGTATCCAGCTCATAAATATCACTGACGAGATAAAAAGAGCTTATCTGGCACTGAGAACAGCCAGAATTAAAGAATCCACC
Source organism: Colobus angolensis palliatus (assembly GCF_000951035.1). Classification (NCBI taxonomy): domain Eukaryota; kingdom Metazoa; phylum Chordata; class Mammalia; order Primates; family Cercopithecidae; genus Colobus; species Colobus angolensis. The sequence goes on from NW_012121709.1 coordinate 88,241, forward strand.
CATTCTGGTAGGTACAGGACCAAGGAAAGGATACTGGAAGAAAGAGAGAAAAATAATGCTCTTCTAGATCCATCTAAATGCATACAAAATAAGAAAATCAGGTAACTAGTGAATAAAAACCTGTCTCAGCTAAAAGCCACTAATCAGCAAACTAATAAACTGAATCATTACAGTAAAAACAGAACATCTATATTAATTTGTTGCTAGCTATTAAAAACTTACCATCACTAAAAGTTATTTTGCTTTCTCCCTCACTAGTCTGGATATTGAGGAAGCCTCTGCAATTCCCTCTGAGTCTAAAATATTCCTCTTTCTCCTACAGAAGCCATAAACTGGGACAAAACAATTCCTTACTACTCACTCACCCCAAACTCCTGTTTATAAAACAGTCATAAATGTAATTATTGCAACTTTGATGGTAAATACATATTGATGGTACCTGAATATCCTTCTCAATAAATCGCTTTCCTGTCTCCAGGGCTGCCTCCAGTTGTTGAAGGAGCAAACGAAGAATATCAATCCGGGAGGATACCCCATTCTCGGCAGTCTTCTCCGAGTTCTTTGGCTCCACAGGGTGGTTGAGACTTGGAAGTCCACTGATCAGCCTCAATGTTAAGGATCGGATTCTTAACCACAAGGTCTCCTCCTCTAAGGAAAGTTTCTTGTGTTCTTCAGAAACGTCCCTTAAACAGAAACATCCCCAAATTATCTAACTTATTCAATTCATTGCTTTCAAATCTTTTTTTTTTTTTGAGACGGAGTCTTGCTCTGTCACCCAGGCTGGAGTGCAGTGGCACCATCTCAGCTCACTGTAAGCTCTGCCTCCTGGGTTCACGCCATTCTTCTGCCTCAGCCTCCCGAGTAGCTAGGACTACAGGCGCCCGCCACCACGCCCGGCTAATTTTTTTTTGTATTTTTAGTAGAGACTTCCAACAGCTTGGAAGTTTCACCGTGTTAGATGGTGTTGATCTCCTGACCTCGTGATCTGCCCGCCTCGGCCTCCCAAAGTGCTGGGATTACAGGCATGAGCCACCACGCCTGGCCTCAAATCTTTTAAAAGTTAACTTTCACCAGTTAAGATGCCTTTGAATGGGTCCAGCTTTCATTTACTAGCTGAATGACCTAAGACAAGCCAAAATGTTCTCAAACACCATTTCACTATCAATAAAATGGGAATGATAACCTATTCAACAGGTCATTTTCGGCCAGGCGCAGTGGCTCACACCTGTTATCCCAGCACTTTGGGAGGCCGAGGTGGGCGCATCACAAGGTCAGGAGATCGAGACCATCCTGGCTAATAAGGTGAAACGCCGTCTCTACTAAAAATACAAAAACATTACCTGGACATGGTGGCGGGCACCTATAGTCCCAGCTACTCGGGAGGCTGAGACAGGAGAATGACGTGAACCAGGGAGGAGGAGCTTGCAGTAAGCCGAGATTGCACCACTGCATTCCAGCCTGGGCGACAGAGAGAGACTCTGTCTCAAAAAAAAAAAGAGGTCATTTTCCCTATAAATGACACTTTGTTTTCTGATTATAAAAATAATACATGAGGACAGGTGTGGTGGCTCACACTTGTAATCTCAGCACTTTGGGAAGCTAAGGTAAGGGATCGCTTGAGGCCAGGAGTTGGAGAACAGCCTGGTAAACATAGCAAGACCCAGTCTCTACAAAAAAAATACAAAAAATTAGCTGGACGTGGTGGCACACACCTATAGTCCCAGATTCTAGGGAGGCTGAGATTGGAGGATTGCTTGAGCCCAGGAGTTCAAGGCTGCAGTGAGATATGGTCACGCCACTGTACTCCAGCCTGGGTAAGATCCTGTCTCTAATAAAAATAATAATACATGATATAAAAAATTCAAATGACAGAAAAATGTAAAAGGTAGAAAAGCTGCCCTGATAACCAATACCCACAGTATTATCAAGTTTGGCATAGATCTTTTTAGACTTTTGTAATGCGGATGTATAAAAATCTGACTAAAAATAGGGGCTGTGGCTGGGCGCAGTGGCTAATACCTGTAATCCCAGCACTTTGGGAGGCTGAGGCAGGCAGATCATGAGGTCAGGAGATTGAGACCATCCTGGCTAACACGGTAAAACCCCATCTCTATTAAAAATACAAAAAAAATTAGGCGGCTGGGGTGGCACACGCCTGTAGTCCCAGCTGAAGCTAAGGCAGGAGAATTGCTTAAGCCCGGGAGGTGGAGGATGCAGTGAGCCGATATCACGCCACCGCACTCCAGTCTGGATGACAGAGTGAGATTCTGTTCCCCCCCCCAAAAAAAAAAAAAAATAGGGGCTGCGTGAGATAGCTCACACCTGTAATTTCA
>NW_012121709.1:90623-103033 GCF_000951035.1 Colobus angolensis palliatus
GGTGGAGCTTGCAGTGAGCTGAGATCCGGCCACTGCACTCCAGCCCAGGCGACAGAGCAAGACTCCGTCTCAAAAAAAAAAAAAAAAAAAAATAGGGGCTGCGTGAGATAGCTCACACCTGTAATTTCAGCACTTTGGGAGGCCCAGATCGGGGGACTGCCTGAGGTCAGGAGTTTGAGAACAGCCTGGTCAACATTGCAAAACTCCGTCTCTACTAAAAACACAAAAATTAGCCAGGCGTGGTGGTGGGGACCGGTAATCCCAGCTACCTGGGAGGCTGAGGCAGGAGAATCGCTTGAACCCAGGAGGTGGGGGTTGCAGTGAGCCGAGATCACGCCACTGCATTCTAGCTTGGGCAACAGAGAGAGACTAGGTCTCAAAAATAAAAAGCAACTAAAAATAATACTTATACAACTTAATAATTTTAAACATATTGGTTACAGTATGCAACAGTCTCCATCTAAAAAAAAAAGTAACTAAAAATAGTATGTATACAACTTAATTTTAAACAAACTGGTTAGAATATTTACACTATTTTGCAAACTTCATCTTTTTATGACAGTGTGTGCAGAAAATAGTTAACATAGCAGGCCTGCAGCTATTATCATTAGAAGGGCCTACTTGCAAGGTTGGCCCTTGGCTGATGTCTGGGAACTCTGCACTCCAACTGTTCCCTAAAATAAGAGTGGCTCGCTGTGCCTAGACTGTTTATATAAACCATGTTGTTTATATAAACAGTATGGTGTTTATATAAAGCAGGTATGGTGAATACCTGCTTTCTTTCCACTCAGGATAGACAGAGTGTACCTACATAACAATGAAACCTTAAGCACCAAGTCTCTACTGGGTTTCCCTGGGCAGGAACATTCCACCTGTGTTACTGCATTTTTCCCTGCTAGAGAAAGGAGCACACACAGTGTTTCCCCTCAGAGGAGGAAGAAAACACTGGAAGTCTGACTTCTCCAGACTCTGCCTGTCCCTTTTTCCCTTCCAGATTCTGTCATGTGTCCTTTCACTATAATAAGCCTTAGCCATTGAGTGCAACTATATGCTCAGCCCTGTGAGTCCTTCTGGGACTCAAAAATTCTAAATCACTGAATGTGGCCTTGGCAACCCACAAATCACAGAATTTTCAGAACTACCTCATATATACATCTTAGCATGTTTCTGCATTTATTTCTGTAGGTTCCATTTTCCTACAAGCAGATCTGCCAAATTAAATGGTGTGTGGCATTTTAAATCTTGGTACAGATCACTATAATTCCCTATAGGAAGATTGTATAAAATTTATCCCTGTGTAAATGCATAATAAGTATTTTCCACACAGCCTTGCTGACCACAAGTATTCATCTTTTTTTGCTAGAAACAAAATCTTTATTGCTGTAAGATGTGTTTCTTTGAACTTCTTGTTAAGCCCTTAGCCCAATTTCTTGTTTTCTTATTGACTATTAAGAGTTCTCTCTATATATGAAGGATATTTATATGAAGAAATTTACTACAAACTTTTAGAACTTAACAAATTTATTATTTCTATTTACAGAAGTTAAATTCTTTATGTTTCCAGATTTGGTATAATGCTAAGAAAGGCTTTCCTCGCCTATTTAAAAATATTTTCTATATTTTCTTCTGTAATTTCTAAGGAATCTAAAATTTAGCACATAGTCTTTAATCCGTCTGGAATTCTCATATATGCTGTGAAGTAGATCTAACTTTTAGATTAACCGGCAGTCCCAGCATAGGGGTGAGCTACACTTTCTTCATTTGGCTTCCCTATATTTTCTGATCACTACAACAAACACATTATTTTATATTTGTGTAAAGTGGAGTTTGTTTTTTTTAACTTTAGATTCACCTTTTTTTTTTTTTTTTTTGAGATGGAGTTTTGCTCTTGTTGCCCAGGCTGGAGTGCAATGGTGCGACCTTGGCTCACTGCAACCTCCGCTCCCTGGGTTCAAGCAATTCTCCTGCCTCAGCCTCCTGAATAGCTGGGATTACAGGCACATGCAACCATGTCCAACTAATTTTTGTATTTTTAGTAGAGACAGGGTTTCACCATGTTGGCCAGGCTGGTCTCGAACTCCAGACCTCAAGTGATCCACCCGCCTCGGCCTCCCAAAGTGCCGTGATTAAAGGCCTGAGCCACCACGCCTGGCCCATCCTAATTCTTTAAAAATAAATTGCTTCACCCAGGAGTTCAAAGCTGCAGTGAGCTATGATTTTGGTCTCTTTAAAAAAAAAAAAGAAAGAAAGAAAAAAAACTTTAAAAATTGCTTGGGGTTAAATTCCAGTTACCTGTCTTTTGGATCCCAGCTGAAAAAAACATTTAAGTCTCTGTTGTCTCGCAAATCTTCCCATGGAATGTCATCTTCTTCTGGCCTAAGGTTCATTGACTTTATACTTTCTGCTAAACTGGTTGATCTGTGATACAAAAAAAAAAAATTCATGTATTATTTTAATAGTAAAATAGCCAGAAAATATTATTAATCAGGACTTCCTGTTTTACTAGACAGGAAGGGAAAGAGGAAGGAAGGGCTCATATAAGGTGAAACAGAACCAAGCACAGATCAAACTGGCTTGCTACATGGCAAGAAAAAGGCTTCTGGAAGCCCACACAAAACAAAGGGGATCAGCATTAATTTCTGAAATTTCTTGATTTGTAGGGAAGGAGGAACCTTTGTAAGCACAGTAGGGACCAGGGGTTGATGACCATGACCTAAATGGCTTCTGTAATGGTCCCAAGATGTTGCTGGCAGTATTCTATCATTTCCCGTGACGTGTACTAAGTTCTGCTTCCCCACTGTCTCTCTCCCTTTTTTTCCCTGTATTTTACCTTAAGCCTGCTAATAACACCCATGAGCTCATTAATGGCTCTTAACAACTGATCTAATCCCTTAGCTCCTTTAGAGCTCTCATGCAATACTTACATATTTGCTTCAAGTAGAAGGTCTAACAGCATCCGTTCAGTACGGACTTGTGCAAAATGAAGAGAATTATTCAGCCTGTTCCTAAAAGCGATAAACTCTGGGATCTTCTCAAATGCACCATATTTGTAAGCTTGAATAATATATTCTGAGGTCTGAGAAGGAAAGATATCACCTTGGTATAAATAGTTCACAAGTCAGGCAATGTAAGCACACCTTGCCAGTCAAAACAAAACACTCAAACTAAAATTAAGTTTTAAATCTAATCTTTAAAGGTCTTGGTCACCAAGTAGAATATTAGCTTTTTAAAATGTTGTTTTTCTTCCTTCTTATACTTTAGACAAATATCTCCTTTACTAATACTACTAATTGTAATAACTAGCTTCTGCCATCATCACATAAGCCTTCTCTTGGCAATCATGTCTTTCAATTCAATAGGAACTGAGCTTTTGTTTTGCTGCATCAGTCAAAAATTTGGTTAGTGCCATTCTGGAAGGGATGTTACCCCATGTTTTTCTGCATCTAAGATAAACTGTGTTTCATACAAAGGTTCCAAAAGCACAAGAATAATAGAAACACCTGTCCCCCCCAGCCCAAATAAAAACCACTCTCCTTCAGAAAAAGACAGGCTACTCCTTGGTTTTGCTTATCTCTGAATACTGTATTAGAAACACAGGGCATATGAGCATTACATCAGGATAGAAGACACCAAACAAAATACCTATAAAAATTCATGTCATAATGTATTCTGAGGACAAAGACTTCAAGAACCAAGTTTCTTGTCCATCTACATTACATAAGACCTCTGCTGGAAATTTCCTTAAACAAGTATGTGAAGGGAACATTCACCACGTGTGCTTTAATTGTAGCTTAATACATATACAGAGATTAAACATTACAGAACAGAGGCAAGATAAAGAATTCTAAGCAGAAATTCTGGCACAATAGAAGAAAATCTCAGGAAAGAACATTTCATGGGTGTGGGTCTATGCCATCAGGATCAGAAGATAGGAGATTACCCCTTTGGACCAAGGAAACTATTATGTTCAAAGCTGATGTCTACCCCCAAAAAAGATCCTTTCTAGAAAAAACAGTCTTTTTACACAGCCTCAGTTAATCAGCTCTGCCCCCATCTCCATTACGTCTGAATAATTTGCCCAGTAGGAAAATAGGCCAATAGTCAACAACATACCCTCTGATATACAGCCTTGCAGGGTTCATTTCAGGCCGCGGGATTGCGCCACGGGCGCTAATTCAACTGCATTCGATGCGGCTTTTAAACCCCCATGGGACACCTCGGCGAGCTGTTTGCCTGCAGTATCTGGAGAAATTAAAGACGGACGGACACAAGAAAATTAAAAAGATTACTTGTGATCCTGCAGGTTTCAAGAAGGACTACCTGAAAAAGCTCGAGTATACCTTCTAGCTTGATTAAAGGACAGTGATACACCCTATCAAGAGGAGGCCAGGATACTCTAAACACATGTGCCTATCCTATGGCCCCTTGGCTTAGAAAACACAGCAAGGTTTACTATCAGCTCTTGTAATAGGAACTTACAGCTGGGGCAGGGAAAAAAAAAACAGCTGGTTAGGAACACATGATTCAGCAATTCATCAAAAAGAAAATATGACTTTAGTAATTCCAATCAAAGTTATAATTATAGTTCCAAAGTATGCTACGATTTAAGGAGGCAACCCAGCCTTACCAAGTGTCTATAGAGGCAGTTTTAATTTCTAAGTGGTCCGTGGAACACCACTTTATTTAAAAAAAAAAAAAAAAAAAGGCAATGGCTTTTCAAAGAGAAAAATAAGGGGTAACAAAGAGAGTATAGTCTTTAACAAACTAAGAAGGTAGTCACAGTTCTCTGGCTTATCTTTTTTAGATAGTCCTTCTGTAACACTGCAGTAAAGTACCACTGCAGAGCTAGACAAGGGCCTGGGATGCAACCAGTAGGACCAAGGCTATGGAAGTAGTACTATGTGAAGAAACAACCCCGCACTGGAACTGCAGGCAAAACTGAAAGCCACAGGCACTTTAAAGACTTTTGAATATCAAAGTATGTTGTCCGTACCTATTTCTACTAATTTACGCACCAATGAGGCTATTTAGATCCCGAATGGATTCCTGAAATGAACCCTGGTCACTGTAAAAATTAGTGAAATATATGGACATAAAACCCCTGAATAATGATCTTTGTGAATACTTAAAATAGAGATTTGATTTTATTTACTTTTTTTTTTTTTTGAGACAGAGTCTCACTCTGTCACCCAAGAGTGACAGCTGGAGTGCAGTAGCATGATCTCAGCTCACTGCGACCTCCACCTCCCAGATTCAAGCAAGTCTCCTGAGTCAGCCTCCCAAGTAACTGGAATTACAGGCACTTGCCAACACACCCAGCTAATTTTTGTGTAAAACAGAGATTTTAAAGTGAAATTTTAAAGAAGTAAAAACACATAAGTGACTTTTAAGATATGAAAATCTAGTGCTCATTCTCGTATTTTTTAAAAAATCGATTCCAAAGTAAGATGACAACAGAAAATAACCTTTCCAGAAAGAAAATCCCTGTGCAGACCTTCCAAATACAACTTTCAATCCCATAGCACAAAATGTTACTAAGTAGAACACTAGATTTTCCATTTAGGTAAAAGTGTCCTGTCAAAGAGCTAGGTGGGAATTGAAATGTATCAGTCACCCAAGGAAAAAGCATCCGGGGATCCCAAAAACTACCAAGAATAGAAGATGCAGAGTACAGAACTCTGGATTTGAAGAGAGATATTTCTAATACTCTAAGCACAAAGTTGAACACACACAGTAAGACACTACAATCATAATCTCTCTTAGCCTTAGATTTCTTCAGGAAACAGCTCACACCACAGTCTCTATCTGGCACTCAACATTAAGGTTAAGCTACATGTTCCTAGCTGTACCGTATTTTTCTTTTTTGGTGGGGGGGGGCAGAGTCTCTCTTTGGTCACCCAGGCTGGAGTATAATGGTACAGTATCAGCTCACTGCAACCTCCACCTCCCAGATCAAGCAATTCTCCTGCCTCAGCCTGCCGAGTAGCTGGGATTACAGGCACCTGCCACTATGCCCGGCTAATTTTTGTATTTTTAGTAGAGACGGGGTTTCACCACGTTGGCCAGGCTGGTCTTGAACTCCTGACCTCAGGTGATTCACCTGCCTCAGCGTCCCAGTGCTTGGATTACAGGCGTGAGCCACTGTGCCCAGCCTGTACCATATTTTTCTTTTGCCTCTAGGACTCCTCAAGATTTTCTCCTTTCAGCAGATTAAATAAGCTCCATCTTCTTAGCAGTAATCAAAATATATTTGAAGTGTCCTAGTCTCTGATCAATAAAATGCTATGATTTTATCAGGTTCAACGTCACATACATTCAGATGAATTAGTCACTTTTGCCACACACACAACCATCAGCAAAACATCAAACAAAGATACAAAAAAAAACACTGAGGATGACACATCCCCTCAAATTGATCCCAGGGGTCTTCTTTGCCTATATTACAATACTTCTGTAATTTTATTTTTGGAGTTTTCTTTCAAAAAAACTCTTCAGACACAATATTTGTGGGGAAAAAAAAAAATTAAAGCCTAAGTCTGATGTATATAAAGTAATGTGTCTTTATTGACCACATCTTCATAAGTAATACAGTTCTTCTAGAATGCTGGATGATTGAAAGCTAGAGGAAAAGCCACCGGGCTGGAATTAATCCCTTATTTGCTCCCACTACCTCAAAGCTATTTGAGAAACAAACCTTTGAAAAGGAATCTTCAGTAAATCAAATGTTTCTTTAATCTCTCTTATAAATACAGAAATGAGGGCATAAATGAGATGAGGAAACCAATCCTTTCTATTTTTTTTTTTTAATGAAACTTCTTGAAAACAGGAGGTCAAGTACAGATACTTGAACACACAATGAAAATTCATAGATTTATAGTTCATCCATGCTAGATTTTAGAAACCCAACATCCTAGAGATGACCTTCTGACCAGTAAGCCAGGCCAGCACACCTTCTGAGCAACATGCTCAGACACTAATACTCATTTTCTTCTCTCCCTTATCAGAGGCATGCCACAAAATGAGGTCTGAACGGAGATACCAATCACTGGGAGTGGGGTAGGGGGACCACTTTGGGGAGGGGATACAGGACTAAGAACCAACTGATGGTACACAGCTCATTATCTAAGCACAAGAGGCTGCTTTCCACCTGCTCAGAGCTGTCCTTTTGCTACTCCAGCCCTCTACGCCATTCCCTGAAACTTGTCAGAACGTAATTATCATAAACTGAGAACAAACCTATATCCCGTGTTCAGAAACGCTTCTATTTAATACAATACACCCTTAAAGAATTAGATGGAAGATAGATTAGTCAACCTGTTATACTAAAACGAAAGGGTTTAAAAAAAATCCTCATGAGTGTTTGCCAAGAAGAACCCCAGAAACTAGCTTCCTTGCTAGTTCCTTAATTGCTGGTAGACCATGAGAATGGAAGGCTATGGGCAGATAGCTGGCACAGCCAACTTCAAGCGATGAGGCTTAGAAGTCTGTGAAAACCAAGTAGGCAGTGACCACCCTGGAGACATTCCTTTTCTCCACATTCATTGTTGGGCAGTCTTTCACAATTGGTCGACTGAGTACAGACCATATGGTTTTCCTACAAAAACTTCTGCTTAACCAACAAGTAGAGCCCAAGTCTGCTTGCAGTGAAAAATATGGTGCAAATCCCATCCTTTCATTATGGCACAGAGAAGCTCTATTTTATTTCTTTCTACTTTAAAAAACATATTATTCACCTAAGTTTCTTGGAATGCCTTTTAATTTTCTAAGAAAATACAAGTACATTCACTGTTGGCAAACAGCATAATGGACATACATTTCAGAGTTAAATAAAAGTAACAGAGAGCAGCTGCTACTGCAGAATGTTAAATGGCATCCCAGGCTATGAATGCTTATGGGCTGTTTCTTTTACCCTTGGAAAAGTCTCTTAGAGATCAAAAGACAGGTCTAAGATGAATAACACTTCCCATTTAGTAAATATCAGTTTTAAATGCAACTTTCCAAAGAGTCTATCAAACATACCCATTCTAACAAACACAAATAACTCTCTACCTCTCCCTACCAGCCTTGGGCAGTAAGCTGTGGTCTAAGGGCACTTGCTAGTTCAGCGTAGTGCACCTTAACATGTGTACTTGTGACATGAGGTGACGCGCTCCTCAACAGTGTACAGTCAACAGGCAAGATCACGTTAAAAAATAGTTTTTCACTTACATCTTTCTGGTTGGAGTGAAAAAACCTGAGTGCGAAGTTACAGGATTGGGACGCAGCAGCATACTGACCTAGAGATTCAGCATATCGGGTCAAAAGATAACTAGATGAGAAGGAAAGGAGGAAAAAAAAAAGACATGTTATACTTACTTACCTACCTCAAGTAACAAATATTACACTTCAAATTACTTGGCAAAAAAATAGCTAGGCATAAGAAAACACTAAAACATACTCCCACAGAAATGATCTAATTCACAAGTTAAAATTTAAAAAAAAGCAAAAAGCTAACTCAGTTTTGTGGGAGACCTAAAGTTCTATACTAGGCTTTCTTACACTCTGATGATTAATGGTACATAAAAGTTCTAAGAGAACATAATGCTGTCTTCCTAAAACAGCACCATAGACAACAGAGAAAATGCCATTAAGTGATAATAGCATAATAATAAAGAGTAGTCTAAATACAAATCCAAAATACAAATTCAAACTTTGTTGAGGTCAATAAAGTATATGTGTCAACTTCAACTGCAAAGTGGAAATGAACACTTCAAAATAATGTGTGCTAAGAATAAGGGTTCAAAGTGTGTGTGTGTGTGTATATATATATATATTTGCTATCTCTGAGGAAAACTCTCCTACATTTCTAAATTGTGCAAATTTTCAAATTACTACAAAATGCTGGGAGATATAAAAATCTTTCTGCTTTGCAATGAATCATAACAGATTATTATTTAATCAAAAAGGCTTAATGTCAGGATCAACTTTAAAATCTAACTTAAAGTCCTGTATACCCCACACTGGTGTAGCTGGCTGCTCATTATTCAGAGTATATACTACCAACCCAATGGTATCATGCTGGATATGCTTAGCATCAAGGCTGGAGTAAAGATCCACCACTGGTTCAAATGCACCCAGCATACAGTAGATTCGAACAAGCAGCAATTTGAACTGAGCATTGGAAGGGCTATGGGTTAATCCCTCTTCCAGCAAAGTCAGGGCCTGCCACACAGCAGTCTCGTCACCTAGAACCAAAATACAACATTACCCACTGATCTTGACAGCAAATGAAAGCTTCCCAAAAACAAAAAACAAAACCTATTGACATCATCACCCCCACTCTATAAATGAAGTTAAATGACAGAGAACAAATTTTAGATATACATCTATAACCAAAATAGAGAATTTCGCCTAAATAGAGAGTCCCTCAATAGTCAAGTCTATTCTTAAACATGCCTGCGGCAAAAATGATGCAGATTTTAAGTGGCCAGGTCTTATGGGGGGAAGTTACAGAATCTCAGATTCTGGGAAGAGATGGACTTTGAAGGAAAACTGGAGCTCAGCATCTTGCCCCTGCAGGATTTCCTTTATGAAACCCCAGACAGATGTTCTCTATAGACATCATTTTTCTTCCATATGTAACTCTACTAACAGAATGGCAAATAGGATGTTTGAAAATATTTACTCATTAATAATCAAACTCAAATTTTTTTTTTTTGGTCTATGGAACTTCAAAAGGTACATGTATCTGTAGGCTTCAAGATTAAGTAACTTATTCTTTAGGATCCATCTAAAGAAAATACTATGAAATACAGATAAAGCTTTATATATAAAAATAGTTATCATACTATCTAGTGATATAATGATGGGAGGCTGATTAGGTAAATTATGGTAACTTCCGCACATGGAAACATCATATAACTACTTGACAGTAATGAAGACTTTTTAATTACAAAGGAAAATGTTTGTGCAAGAATGTTCAGCAAAGAGTTGATCTCAACTCTTAAAATACGCACAAAGAGAGAGAGAAGAAAAACACAAAAAAAATTTTAGCTGGACATGGTGGCTCATGCCTATATTACCAGCACTTTGGGAAGCTGAGATGGGAGGATCACTTGAGCCCACAAGTTTGAGATCAGCCTGAACAACATAGCTAGACCTCGTCTCTACTAAAAACATTTTTGAAAAAATTAGCCAGATATGGTGGTGCACACTGCCTACGGTTCCAGCTACTCAGGAGGCTGAGGTTGGGAGGATTGCTTCACCCTAGGAGATTGAGGCTGCAATGAGCTGTGATCATGCCGCCGCACTCCAACCTTGGCAGCAGAGTGCAACTTTGTCTCAAGAAAAGAAAAGGAAAAAAAAGAAAAAAATGCAAAAGTGATAGAGTGCTTTTGAGGTCCAAAAAAGTGAGATTTTAAGTAAACTGCTTTCCAAAATTTGAACAAGCTACTTTTACAGTCAGTAACAACAGCAAAAATGAAAGCACCATACAGTAAGATTTTAAGTTAATATTCTATATGCTGTTTTCCAAAAGAAAAGAAAGATAGGCCAGGCACAATAGCTCATGCCTGTAATCCCAGCAGTTTGGGAGGACAAGGCAGGGAGATGGCTTGAGCCCAGGAGTTTCAAACCAGCCTGGGAAACATGGCAAAACCCCATCTCTACAAAAAACACAAAAACTGGCTGGGCGCAGTGCCTCACACCTGTAATCCCAGGACTCTCGGAGGGCAGGGAAGCAGATCACCTCAGGTCAGGAATTCGAGACCAGCCTGGCCAACATGGTAAAACCTCTTCTCTACTAAAAATACAAAAATTAGCCGGGCGTGGTGGATAATTCCAACTACTCAGGAGGCTGAGGCAGGAGAACTGATGGAACCCAGGAGACACAGGTTGCAGTGAGCCGAGATCACACCACAGCACTCCAGCCTGGGTGATGGAGTAAGACTCCATCTCAAAATAAAAATAAAATTTAATAATAAATAAAAAATAAATTTAAAAACATTTAAAATTAACTAAATAAATAAATAATACAAAAACTAGTCAGGCATGGTGGCATGTGCCTATATTCCCAGTTACCCAGGAGACTGAAGTGGGAGGATCCCTTGAGCCCAGGAGGTTGAGGCTACAGAACGCTACTATGGTGCCACTGCACTCCAGCCTGGATAACAGTGTGAAACCCTGTCTCAAAAAAAAAAGCCTTTCAGAAAAAAGTATTTGAGAACATCAACTTCCTGAAGCACTCAATCCTTTTGAATTCAAATGAATCTCTTTAAATGCCCTAATCAACTTTCTATTGATTTCTAAGTTCTGCCAGGTGCACCTTGAACAATGATTATGACTGTGACTGGAGTACTTCATCATCCCTTTCACTGACTTTAAGAAGCCCTGCATCTTTACAAGATCTACAATTTCATTTTGCAAATGATTCCCATGTATTTGTCTGCAATGCAGGATTTTGGACAATTTACCTTTTTTCTCTCTGCCCTCCACTTCTCTCATCTATAAAACTGTGATAGTAACTATATTATTAAAATGTTTAAACTGGCCGGGCGCAGTGGCTCATGCATGTAATACCAGCACTTTGGGAGGCCGAGGCAGACGGATCACGAGGTCAGGAGTCCAAGACCAACCTGTCCAACATGGTGAAACCCTGTCTCTACTAAAAATACAAAAATTAGCCAAGTGTGGTGGTGCGCGCCTGTCATCCCAGCTAGTCAGGAGGCTGAGGCAGGAGAATCGCTTGAACCTGGGAGGCGGAGGTTGCAGTGACCCAAGACTGCATCATTGCACTCCAGCCCAGGCGACAGAGTGAGACTCCATCTCAAAAAACTAAACTAAACTAAACTAAACTAAAATTGTTTAATTTGTGTAAAGTACTTTCACATGCCTGCTAATCAACTGTCAGTTGTTACTATTATCATATGGCCACATAATCTTGCTCAAAATATTAATATAAGAGACTAGCAAAGCCATAGTCATTATTGGTGAGAACAGATGCTAGACATAAGTAAGAAAGGCTATCTGTGTGGAGATCAAATTACTACGTGAGCAGTTCATTAATGTTTTCACGTAAAAATGACTTGCTGCCCTATGCAGCCTCATGAATCTAGGGGCTCAAATAACAAGTTACCTGACGACAAGGACTTCACTGTCATCCTTGCTACAATACAGTGTAACAAGTACCATGGGCCGGGCTCGGTGGCTCACGCCTATAATCCCAGCATTTTAGGAGGCAAGGTGGACAGATCACATGAGGTTAGGAGTTTGAGACCAGTCTGAGTAACATGGTGAAACCCCATCTCTACTAAAAATACAAAAATCAGGTCGGGCACAGTGGCTCACGCCTGTAATTCCAGCACTTTGGGAGGCCAAGGTGGGTGGATCACAAGGTCAAGAGATGGAGGTCATCCTGGCCAACATGGTGAAAC
>NW_012121709.1:103123-103874 GCF_000951035.1 Colobus angolensis palliatus
ACATGGTGAAACCCCATCTCTACTAAAAATACACAAAACAATTAGCCAGGCATGGTGGCACACACCTGTAATCCCTGCTACTCAGGATGCTGAGGAGGAGAATCGCTTGAACCCAGGAGGCGGTGGTTGCAGTGAGCCAAGATCGCGCCACTGCACTCCAGCCTGGGCGACAGAGCGAGACTCCGTCTCAAAAAAAAAAAATACAAAAAATTAGCCAGGTGTGGCGGCGGGCACCTGTAGTCCCAGCTACTCGGGAGGCTGAGGCAGGAGAATCACTTGAACCCAGGAAGGAGAGGTTGCAGTGAGTCGAGATTGCGCCACTGCACTCCAGCCTGGTGACAGAGCAAGACTTTGTCTCAAAAACAAAAAACAAAAACAAAAATTACCCAGGCATAGTGGCACGTGCTATAATCACAGCTACTTGGGCGGCTGAGACAGGAGAATCGCTTGAACCCAGGAGGACGATGTTGCGGTGAGCCAACATCATGCCATTACACTCCAGCCTGGGCAACAGAGCGAGACTCCATCTCAAAACAAACTAAAAAAAAAACACTACCATGTGGTTACATACAATGTTCTACAGAAGTTCAGAGGAGCATAAAATCCCCAGTGGTGAAGGAGTTAAAACCAAGACAGGCTTTGTTAAAGGCACCATTTGAGTAAAAGTTAGATGAGGGAGGTAAGAAAGTTATTTCAAAGACAGGCAACATGATGTTAAGTGATAGTTGCAAAACAATTTTAAAGCCGATTC
>NW_012121709.1:104302-110688 GCF_000951035.1 Colobus angolensis palliatus
GCTCACGCCTGTAATCCCAGCACTTTGGGAGGCCGAGGTGGGTGGATCACGAGGTCAGGAGATCGAGACCATCCTGGCTAACATGGTGAAACCCCCCTCTCTACTAAAAATACAAAAAATTAGCCGGGCGTGGTGGCAGGCACCTGTAGTCCCAGCTACTTGGGAGGCTGAGGCAAGAGAATGGCATGAACCCAGGAGGTGGAGCTTGCAGTGAGCTGAGATGGCACCACTGCATTCCAGCCTGGTGACAGAGCGAGACTCGTCTCAAAACAAACAAACAAACAAAACAATAACTAGCCGGGCGTGGTGGCACATGCCTGTAATCCCAGCTACTCTGAGGCTAAGGCACGAGAATCACTTGAACCCAGGAGGCGGAGGTTGCAGTGAGCTGAGATCACGCCACTGCACTCCAGCCTGGGCAACAAGAGCAAAACTCCATCTCAAAGCAAAACTGAGAGCTCTGTGAAATGATCCATGAGGGCAGGGGTTGTGTTTATCTTGCTTACCATTGCCTCTTCAGCCCTTTGTTTCTTCTATAGTTTAATTCTCATGAATAATATGCAATAAGCACCTAAAGTTATTTTTTCTCCAAAACTGCTAATAAGAGAATATGTCAGGGTGTGGGACCTAAAGAAAAGGCAACCCAATACCATTTGCTGAATCATTCTTTTCTTCCCCAATCACTCACGATGCTTCCTTTACCACGTCTTATATTTTTATCTTAAATGAGACAAACTATATTCCAGAAAGAATGCATTTTTCTGTATATAAAATTTTTTGAAGTGAATAAAAGATATTCTGTTCCATAGGCCTGTGCATGTATTTCTTAGTCAGTTTCATTGTATTTTAGTTTTTGTAGCTTTGTCATAGTATTTTTTTTATAGTCACTACTTATTATTCACAAACACTTAAAAACAGAACAGATATCCATTCATTTAACATTATCCTGGTTACAAGGGGATAAATTGGAGACAGTTTTTGTTGTTGTTGTTGTTGTTGTGAGACGGTGTTTTGCTCTGTTTCCCAGGCTGGAGTGCAGCACCACGGTCTCGGCTCACTGCAACCTCCGCCTCCCAAGCTCAAGCAATTCTCCTGCCTCAGCCTTCCAAGTAGCAGGGACTACAGGCATGTGCCAAAATGCCCGGCTAATTTTTGTATTTTTGGTAGAGACGAAGTTTCATCATGTTGGCCAGGCTAGTCTTGAACTCCTGACCTGAGGTGATCCACCCGCCTCAGCCTCCCAAAGTGCTGGGATTATAGGCATGAGCCATCGCACCTGGCCAAAACAGGTTTTTCTGGAAGCACCCTAGAAATATCAAGAAAAGTAGAACCTAAAAGCATAAATAAAATTTGTGGATTGTATAATTAGCCTAACAAAAGAATGCAGGACTTATAATCAATAAAAGCAAAAAGTAAAGTTGAACTGAAATCACTGCTACTTACCTGTTTCCCTCCATACATCAATAAGCACATGGACAGCAAGGAGACAGTAATAGTCAGAAAATTGCAATTCTGTTTTCAAACAGGTTTTCCCTACGGGGGAAAAAAATCATATCTATTTTAACGTTTGTTCAACTATTACTGACCCCATAGGAGTTTTTAAAAGCAGGAAAGTGACAGGAGGGAGAAGAGGAAAAGTAAAAGAAAATTAAGAGTAAGATAAGTATCAGGAGAAAAATATGAACCATGAATCAAAGGGTTCAAAAGAAGGTGAGACCACACTCAGCTGGAACAGAAGGTAGGGTTCCAGGGCAGAGGTGGTATCCATGATGTTCCCAAAGGGAGAAAAGGAAGATTTGAAGGAGGTTGAAGTGAAGAAAAGAACATAAGCCAAGTGCCATGTATAACTAAATTCACAATATGCTCCTGACTTCATCTAGTTCTTTAGATTACAGATAAATACTGACATCTTATAGTGAGACAATTATATGTCTATCACATATATCTAGCAAAGGCCACACCTATCTGAAGATCATCTATTTCTAAACTAAATATTTATCTTACAATTTACAATATTCCTTTTGTTCACTTACAGTCTATATATTAAGAATACTTAGGCCTACAAGCAGAAAATGTGATAATTATCATAAACTATGCAATCTATATGAGCCCCAATCTAATAAAAAGTTAGCTCATCAGATCAAGAACATAGACAACTGAAAGCCAATCCGAATTATTTAAAACTCCAGGCTTAAGAGAGGCTTTACATCATATTACTTAGATGGTCTTCCCAGACAAAATAGTCTCCTTACAAAACTCATTAAAACAGGGTGCTACAGGTGCTTAAAAAACTGACTTCTAAGTCTTAGCGTAGATCAGGGAACTACTGCACATTTTGAATGGTTGCTCACCAAATTCCAGTCCATGCTGGTACCTTAACATCAATTCTCTGACCACACTCAATTTCTGATTTTTATCCATGGTGTGGTACAAGCCAAGTAACCTCGTCAGCTGCACCACACACAAATGTTGCTGCAGAGCTCTGATGTCAGCAGGCAGTGCCAGCTTATCCTCTGTTGGTGTCGACAAAGGAACAACTCCAAGTAACTGATTAATAAACTGCAAAGTGGGGAAAAAAGGAGCAAAGGTCTCAAAACACAACTAGTCTTCAGTAGGCCATAATTAACAGAAATTGAAATGGTCTAGAAAAAGACATCAAGAAAAAAAATCAAAAACTAAAATTCCTTTCATATACCATTTTCTATCTACCAAAACAGCTAAAACGAAAAAAATTTGTGACAGCACACAACACTTGTGAAGCTCCAATGAAACGGGCACACTCATTCATTACTGGCCAAAAGTATTCGTCAATACCATGTACTTCAGGCAGTGAAAGATTTTTATAATTCTGAAAATGTTCCATAACTTATAGCATATTAACATAATATATATTACAGCAATGAAAACATTAGGAAGACTATAAAAAAGAGCAGATTACCAAAAAATTTTTAAAATTTTAATCTGCAATTATGCTGACAAATTCTGAAAGGAAAGGTTATATACATGGAAAGAGACTGTTTACCTCATGTCAGTGACCCTACATTTTTCTTAATTGAACTTATTATAATTATAGATTCATACTCAACTATGAGAAATAACAGAGATCCCATGTACCATTCATCCAGTTTTCTCCCAATGGTTACATCTTGCCTTAAAATGTTTTTCATCCTTTAAATTTGGATTAAAATTACAAAATAAAACCCACATACCAGTTCTAGTCATTTATTTATTAAATACATGCTTATTTCCTCTCAATTCTAAAATCCTATTAAGATGCCAGTAAGGAATAAAAAGAAGAGGTCGGGTGCAGTGGCTCAGGTCTGTAATCACAGCACTTTGGAAGGAGAAGGTGGGCAGATCACTTCAGGCCAGGAGTTCAAGACCTGCTGGGCCAACATGGTGAAACCCCATCTCTACTAAAAATACACAAAACAATTAGCCAGGCATGGTGGCACACACCTGTAATCCCTGCTACTCAGGATGCTGAGGCAGGAAGGAGAATCGCTTGAACCCAGGAGGCGGTGGTTGCAGTGAGCCAAGATCGCGCCACTGCACTCCAGCCTGGGCAACAAGAGTGAAACTCCATATTAAAAAAAAAAAAAAAAAAAGAATAAACCCACAAAGATCAAGAATATGTGAAGAGGCTGGGAGCTGTGGCTCACACCTATAAGGCCAGCACTCTGGGAGGCAGAGATGGCAGAATCACTTGAGCTCAAGAGTTCAAGATCAGCCCGGGCACACAGTGAGATCTCATCTCTACTAAAAATATAAAATAAAAAAACATATAGCCAGGCAGAGTGGTGCACGCCTGTAGTTCCAGCTACTCAAGAGGCTGAGGCAGGAGGATGGCTTGAGCCCAGGAGTTTGAATCTGCAGTGAGCCATCGTCCCACCATTACACTCCAGCCTGGGTGACACAGCGAGACCCTGTCTCAAAAAAAAGAAGAAAAAAAGAATATGTGAAGAAATGAGAGACAGCAAATAAAAATCATCAAGATTCAAAAGATACAAGAACAGGTGGTAAGTAATAACTTATGTTGCCAAGAATACCGAAATCTAACAGCATGCAATGAGGCAGACCCCAATAAGCAGGAAGCGCACTCTAGTTACAGAATCTTGGAAGACTCAGAGACTAAGGGCACCAGGTGCCCCTAAAGGCTAAAGTGCTGATGGGACTAAAATAGAATATATAAATTTCTAAGAAGTTAGGCCCCTCCCACAGTTCACAGATGGAATTTCTAAGCGTGAGTAGGATAGCCTGGGTTTTATAGCCGTAACGCGCTGAACCAGAGAAAGAGTCAGAGACAGCAGTCATAGCTGAAAACGGGAATAAAGTGAAATTTGCTTATTCAGTGATAATTTCAGGCTCCCACCCCGTACTCCCAACCATATCCCAGAATGCTATCAGACAAACATGTAAGTTCCGAAACAGATAGTAGCAAACAGGCATTTTGGAATGGAAAGCATTTCTTACATTGGTGAAGAGAAGGGTAGAGAGAACAGAATCTTATGTTTTATCCTAAGTATATAAGGGGGCAATTGATTTGTTATAAACAACTAATCACCTTCCACAGAAGGGCACCAATAGGTTAAGACTATAACTATAAAAATAAATCGAAATAATATAGAAATATGGAGGAGATATGAAAATAATCTCGAAATATGGAGGAAAATAACAAAAGAATTTAGTTGAAAGTGATTTGCATCTGTTGAGCTGGAACATAAAGAGTTACTACTGCCTCTCAACATAAGCCTTGTGATACTATCTGACTTTTTCAATTTTATACAGTACATGTATTTCTTCTTCCTTTTTGGGGAAGGGGTCTCACTATGTTGTCCAGGCTGGACTCGAATTCCGGGGCTCAAGCAATCCTCCTGCTTCAGCCTCCTGAGTAGCTGTGACGATAGGTGTGTGCCACTGTGCCCAGCTCCAGTACATGTAATTTTTGATACAAATGAAAAAAAAAAAAATTAAAACAAAATCCCACTCATCCTGCAGTTTCACATCTGTAATGAATTTGCTTCAATTTACCTATAATTCTATTAATTTTAATCATTATGATCAGATATATATATTCCATACTTTTAACAAACTGCAGCACTGATTTTCATGTTTTTGTTGTTGTTGTTTTTGAGACGGAGTCTCACTCTGTTGCCCAGGCTGGAGTACAGTGGTGCAATCCCGGCTCACTGCAACCTCCGCCTCCCGGGTTCAAGCGATTCTCTTGCTTCAGCCATCAGAGTAGCTGGGACTATAGGCATGCACCACCATACCCGGCTAATTTTTGCATTTTTAGTAGCCATGGGGCTTTGCCATGTTGGCCAGGCTGGTCTCAAACTCCTGAACTCAAGTCACCTGTCTCAGCCTCCCAAAGTGCTGGGATTGCAGACATGAGCCACCATGCCTAGCCATTATTTTCATGTTTTTGATTAAATGCTTGTATAGTTTCTACTGCCAGTTCTTCTAACCTTGCAAGCCATTTTATGTATTAGTTAGGTTTATTGCGGCCTTCTTTAGTGGATGCTAAAGAAAAATCTTCCTGACAAGGTTTTGTTACAAAACAATCTGCTCATTCTTTAGTCTGTACAGTTTTACTGCCGTGCAAAAAATTTCCTTTAAAACTAGAATCGCTGAGGCCAGGCACAGTGGCTCACGCCTGTAATCCCAGCATTGGGAGGCTGAGGCAGGTGGATCACTTGAGGTCGGGGCGTTCGAGACCAGCCTCACCAACATGGAGAAACCCCGTCTCTACTAAAAATACAAAATTAGCCAGGCATGGTGGTGCATGCCTATAATCCCAGCTACTCGGGCAGCTTAGGCAGGAGAACTGCTTGAACCTGGGAGGCAGAGCTTGCAGTGAGCCGAGATGGCACCATTGCACCCTAGCCTGGGCAACAAGAGCGAAACTTGTCTCAAAAAATAAAATAAAATAAAAAATAAAAACTAGAATCCGTCGGGCGCGGTGGCTCGTGCCTGTAATCCCAACACTTTGGGAGGCCGAGGTGGGTGGATCACCTGAGGTCAAGAGTTCGAGATCAGTCTGGCCAACATGGTGAAACACCATCGCTACTAAAAACACAAAAATTAGGCTGGGTGCAGTGGCTCAGGTCTGTAATCCCAACACTTTGGGAGGCCAAGGCGGGCAAATCACTTGAGGCCAGGAGTTCAAGACCAGCCTGGCCAACATGATGAAACCCCATCTCTACTAAAAATACAAAAAAAATTAGCTGGACATGATGGCGGGTGCCTGTAATCCCAGTTACTTGGGAGGCTGAGGCAGGAGAATCACTGGAACCCAGGAGGCGGAGGTTACAGTGAGTTAAGGCTGCGCCATTGCACTCCAGCCTGGGCGACAACAGCGAAACTGTCTCAAAAAAAAAAAAAAA
>NW_012121709.1:114463-121047 GCF_000951035.1 Colobus angolensis palliatus
AAACTGTAAGCTAGGCCAGGTTGCTAGGCAGTTGCTCATGCCTGTAATCCCAGCACTTTGGGAGGCCAAGGTGGGGAGATCACTTGAGGCCAGGAGTTTGAGACCAGCCTGGGCAACATGGCAAAACCCCATCTCTACTGAAAATACAAAAATTAGCCAGATGTGATGGTGCTTGCCTGTAGTTCCAGCTACTTGGGAGGCTGAGGCAGGAGAATCACTTGAACTCAGGAGGCAGAGGTTGCAGTGAGTGGAGACTGCACCACTACACTCCAACCTGGGCAACAAAGGGAGACACTGTCTCAAAAAAAAAAATTATAAAATAAAAACCCATAAGCAAACTCATAGTATGAGCAAAGAATCACTGCTTTCCTTTAGGGACGTGGTAATTTTTCCAGCAAAATTGTGAACTAGTACAATGACGACATCCTTTACTTATTGAGCAATAAGATCATAAAGAATCATTTTATAAAAAGATCTAAGGGCTTCATCAAATTTCCTGAAGGATTCTCTCAATGCTGTACTATCCACATCATTCTTTTCCGCTATCTTGTCATTATCCAAGTAAATTTTCTCTTCAGTTACAAATTGCTAATTCCACCAAATATTCTTTTGTCAATAGTTTTTTGAGTGCTTCGAGCAGATTTTCAAGAAATCTTTCATCCACTTCACGAAACTTTTCCAAAACTGGCAATGTTACTTTGAAATTGATTTTGACTTTATTGTTTTTGAGGGTTTTTAATTTTCTTTTTTGTTTTAAGACAGAGTCTCGCTGTGTCACCCAGGCTGAAGTTGGAGTGCAGTGGCATGATCTTGGCTAACTGCAACCTCCATCTCTTGGTTCAAGCAATTCTCGTGTCTCAACCTCCCAAGTAGCTGGGACACAGGCACATGCCAACACGCCCAGATAACTTTTTGGTTTTTTGTTTGTTTTTTGAGGCGGACTCTCACTGTCACCCAGGCTGGAGCGCAGCAGCACGATCTCAGCTCACAACCTCCACCTCCCAGGTTCAAGCAATTCTCCTGCCTCAGCCTCCCAAGTAGCTGTAACTACACGCGTGTGCCACCACGCCTGGCTAATTTTTGTATTTTTAGTACAGACAGTGTTTCACCAAGTTGGCCACGCTGATCTTGAACACCTGACCTCAGGTGATCCACTCGCCTCAGCCTCCCAAAGTCCTGGGATTACAGGCATGAGCCACCGCACCCAGCCAATTTTTTGTATTTTTAGCAGAAACAGGGTTACAGCCATGTTGCCCAGGCTGGTCTCGAACTCCTGAGCTCAAGTGTTCCGCCCACCTTGGCCTCCCAATGTGCTAGGATTACAGGTGTGAGCCACTGCACCCAGCCAGGTTTTTTCATTTTTTAATTTTTGTAACTAAATTTTTGAGACAGTTTCTGGCTGTGTCACCCAGGCTGGAGTGAAGGCACAATCTCAGATCACTATAACCTCTGCCTCCTGGGCTCAAGAGATTCTCCTGCCTCAGCCTCCTGAATAGCTAGGACTACAGATGTGCGCCACTATGCCCAACTAATTTTTTTGCATTTTTTGTAGACGGGGTTTCACTATGTTGCCCCAGCTGATCTCCAACTCCTGAGCTCAAGCAATCCACCCACAACAGCCTCTCAAAGTGCTGGGATTATAGGCGTGAGCCACCACAACCAGCTGATTTTGACTTTATCGTTGGGTCAGCAACAGAATGCCTGACAAAGACTCTGATGGAACAGGCAGATAAGTTAATGTTAAGCCAAGATGAATATATGATAAAGGACTAATTTTATAAGCGATCCATTCATTAGCAGATATTTTCAGGTTATGAAGACATCTGCTTCCCAAACATGATTCTATCCAGTGTAGATCTCAAATAACGAATATAGCACTTGGGTATTAAGGGCATTCTCCAGGCTTCCCAGATATCATATGGTTTCTTACCCAGTTTGTACTCATCGTTACAACCTTGACTTCGTAAACGCCTAATCAGCTCCAATTTAGCTAGATGTGGTCCTCGGAGATGGCGAGAACTTTTAGATTCTTCCGTTATCCGATCTTCTATAAACTTCACAGCTTCTTCTGCAGAATAATGTACTTCTCCTTCTAAAGAGCTGAGGAGAAGCATGTGAAAAAGGTATTTTATTGCCTCTATCATCCTTCCCAAAGCTTAAAGTCAAGCCAAACTCATTTAAAAAAAAAAAAAACGACTTTGATAATTATAAAATAATAGAAAAAGGAATAAAAGAGAACTATGAACATATTCTAACAGATAACATGTTATAAGATTACTTTCAATTTTGGCATTTGATTACTGCGGCATAACTTAACCTTTTTTTAAAAAGAATGAATAATTTTGTCTATATGAAATATTGCCTGGCCGGGAGTGGTGGCTCACACCTGTAATCCCAGCACTTTGGGAGCCCAAGGTGGGCAGATCACTTGAGGTCAGGAGTTCGAGACCAGCCTGGCCAACATGGTGAAACCCCATCTCTACTAAAAGTACAAAAAATTAGCCGGGCGTGGTGGCATGCACCTGTAGTCCTAGCTACTCAGAAGGGTGAGGCAGGAGAATCACTTGAGCCCAGAAGGTGGAGGTTGCAGTGAGCCAAGATCATGCCACTGCACTCCATCCTGGGCAACAGAGCGAGACTCTGTCTCAAAAAAAAAAAAAAAACTAGAATCATTTGATTGTTTAGCTAAAACCCCAAAGCAAAGGAAACAAAGATTACAACATACCCAGGGTGAGCCACTTCAGGGTAACTGAACTCACTGGCTCACTCTTAGGGGCTAGTCAGACTTTAAAAAGATTTGGTTCATAATTCATTAGGACAACAATTCTCAGCTTGACTTGGACAGTTTGTAATCTTCTGACAAACATACTTGCTGAGTGGCAGGATATTTACCTACTGAAGTCATCCTACAGTCAAAAAGTGGCAGCAAAATTACCCCTCTCAAGTAAAATTTACATAGACTAGGACTATAAACTCAATGTAACAGCTTTAAATCCTTATTCTCACAGAATAGTGACTAGAGTTTATCACTGCTAGCATTCTAGTAAGGGTCATCTGAATAGATGATTCTAACTATGTGGGATCACATGAGACGACCTAAGATTCTCAAACATACCAATGAAGTAGAGCTGTACAGAAAAGGTTACTGGCACTAGATTCATGGTAGCAAACCTTTATGAATCTCAGCTAAAAGCAGCAAGTGTTCCTCTAATGCAGCCCCACCATTTGATGCTTCAACTAGCAAGACAATAAGCACTGTAAGACAAGATCAGTTATTCCTTATCTTAGGGCTTAGCACACAATATGCTCGACACTTACTGAATGAATCCCTCCCACATGGTTTATCTACATTCCGCTTCAATCTCTCCAGTCACATGAAGCTCCCACACAGTATTCGAGAGAATTCTCACTACTGAGAAAGATCTTTTTCTCAGTGAGCCAAATTCTGAGCTCTCTGTAGAACTTCTTGCTGGTCCCTGGTCTCCTCCCTCTTCTAAATACAGCTTTTCAAATAAGTGAACGGCAGTATCACGCTGTCCTTGACAGACCAAACCTCTCCTCCACTCAACCATTTTTTCCCTCTTATATGCTTTTAAATCCTCCTATAACCCATAACTCTCCTTTCTGAATGTGTTACAATTTATCCAGAAACTTCCAGGCTTGGCCTGAGCCCTACAACCACAGCAACTCAAACAGAGCTTTACTAAACCAATGTGAATGGCAGCAGTCATTTCAGAACCCGAGACCACTGGTTACTTATCAGTTGGGGAATGCACTGCTCTATCTGCCCCAAATGTGTAACCCCAGGTCTGCCAAAGTATTGAACCTTCATGGACTACAAATGTGGTCACTAAAAAAATACTCTAATTATATCCACTGTGCTTCCAGCGCACTTGATTCATTCCACATGGGGACAACAGAAAGTTTTCTGGGAGAACTGATGGTGGCAGCCCTGTCACAGAAAGACTTCCAATCTTCCCAGCCTGGCCAACATGGTGAAACCCCATCTCTAACAAAAATACAAAAATCATCCAGGCGTGGTAGCACACCAGTAATCCCAGCTACTTGGAAGGCTGAGGCAGGAGAATCCCTTGAACCAGGAGGCAGAGGTTGCAGTGAGCAGAGATCGTGCCACAACACTCCACCCTGGGCGACAGAGTGAGAGCAAGAATCCGTCTCAAAAAAAAAAGAAAGAAACAAACAAACAAACAAAGAAGAAGACATTAAAAGGAGAGCCCACTAGACTTCAAAATGCAAACTTTGTGCTGCAGAATTTCATGAAGATGATGAATACATTTGAAACCACATATCCGACAAAGAACTTGTATCTAGGATATATAAAGAACTCTGCAAACTCAACAGTAGGGAACACTTGTTCTATTTTATAGAATAAAGTGTTGCCCAATTCTCAAAAGTTAAAAAAAAAAAGGCCGGGCACGGTGGCTCACGCCTGTAATCCCAGCACTTTGGGAGGCCGAGGCGGGCGGATCACGAGGTCAGGAGTTCAAGACGAGCCTGGCCAGCATGGTGAAACCAGTCTCTACTAAAAGTACAAAAAAAATTAGCCGGGTGTGGTGGGGAGCGCCTGTAGACTCAGCTACTTGGGAGGCTGAGGCAGGAGAATTGTTTGAACCTGGCAGGCAGAGGTTGCAGTGAGCCGAGATTGCACCACTGCACTCCAGCCTGGGCAACAGAGAGAGACTCTGTCTCAAAAAAAAAAAGAATGAAAGCTGAGAAAAATTACGTAATGTAGTTAATATTATGAAGCAAGTATCAGCTCATAACTGTCATCTTGAATCTTACTTCTGTATTGATTTTTTAAAAGATGTCATTTATTAATTTACCTCTAGATGCCTACAAAAAGGAAAAAAAAATTTTATTGTAGTACTGCCTACAATAGCCAATAACAAAAGGACAAAGGAAAAAAAAAGAGATCTTCAAAAATCCAAGTATCATCAATAGGGAAAAGGCTAAATGAATTACGGTACATCTGGAGTACTCCTAAGCTGCTGGGGAAAAAAAAAAAATGAAAGAGATCTACATGTACCAGAAATGAAAGATGTTCAAGAAATATTTTAAGGCAGAAAATAACAGGTTGCAAATCATGTCTAATACAATCCCATTTTTATATTAAATATAAGGATAATTAAGCTGGGCGCAACGGCTCACGCCTGTAATCCCAGCAGTTTGGGAGGCTGAGATGCTGTGGTGGGTGGATCACCTGAGGTCAGGAGTTCAAGACCATCCTGGCCAACACAGTGAAACCCCATCTCTACCAAAAATACAAAAATTCGCTGGGCATGGCGGCGGGCACCTGTAGTCCCAGCGATTCAGGAGGCTGCGGCAGGAGAATTGCTTGAATCTGGGAGGCGGAGGTTGCAGTGAGCCAAGATCATGCCATTGCACTCCAGCCTGGGTGATAAGAGCCAATCTCCATCTCAAAAAAAAAAAAGAGAGAAAAAGAAAAAGAATAATTATCTTAGCATAAACATGAAAATAAATCTGGCAGAAAGGCACCAAACCGTTAAAAAGAGTTATTTCTGGAATGGTAGGATAAGAGGAAATTAGCACACCACATATTTCGGCACTAACGTGATTTTTAGAATGAACTTGTGTATTTTATACTTTAAAAAATAGAGAAAATCTCTTACTTTGAAAGGAATACTTTATTGAGACAGAAAAAGAGAATTCAATTGGCTTATAATGAAATCCTTTCACTGCACTGTGTTAAAAAGCGCCATTGTAATTCAGGAAAGAAGACAACTTACTGTTCACCTTCAGCAGGAGGAGTCCAGGCCTCTTCAATCAGTCGAAAGACGGAATCGAAATAAGTCAGATAGAACTGCCAGTCATCTGAGCTAAAATCAGATTGAATGATGCACACAGGATTAAACTCAAGTTGTGACAGATCTGCTTTAGGAACCACGATATTCAATTTATTTTGTAAGTTATATTTTAGTATGTATAGGTTGGCTCACCCCCACCCACTCCATGTTTCCTTTGCAACTCTAAAAGGCATTCCAGAGGCATTTTCAAAGTAATACTACTTTGTATTTGTAAAGACTAGTAAGCTACTCTTTCCCTCAATAAAATGACCAGGTCTAGAAAACTAGTATTCGTAACAGAAAAGTCCCCACAAATAAGCACTTCCAAAATCGAGGGAAGGGGAGAGAAGCGCTGTAGCAAAGAATGAAGGCTCTCTCTTTCAGGGGAATATTGAATTTGAGAAATTAATGATTTTCAGTGTTCATTCTTAAACCTTAACTAGAATTCAGCACCATGGTCACAAGTATCTTTTTTTTTTTTTTTTTTTTTTTTTTTTGACAGAGTCTCGCTCTGCCGCCCAGGCTGGAGTGCAGTGGTGTGATCTACGCTCACTGCAAGCTCCGACTCCCGGGTGGGTTCACGCCATTCTCCTGCCTCAGCCTCCTGAATAGCTAGGACTACAGATGTGCGCCACTATGCCCAACTAATTTTTTTGTATTTTTTGTAGACGGGGTTTCACTATGTTGCCCCAGCTGATCTCCAACTCCTGAGCTCAAGCAATCCACCCACAACAGCCTCTCAAAGTGCTGGGATTATAG
>NW_012121709.1:122267-122719 GCF_000951035.1 Colobus angolensis palliatus
GATTATAGGCATGAGCCACCACGCCCAGACTACAAATACCATTATAATACTCTACTGAAAGATGAAGGCTCCTTACAAACTTTTAGAAACATGCAGGAGACAACTACTATAAGAAAACTTTATGCCCAGAAACTTTAAAACACAAGACACCAAGAAAATCAATAGTGAGGTCTTAAAGCCTCACTACAGTCAAACGGTACAAAGAAAGCTTTTACTTACTTCTTTAGTAAGAGGCGCCGGGAAAGGGCATTGCACTCTGGCCACCTGCTCAGCTTCTTGTACATAGCCATGCATTTATTTTCCCGACTCTGAATCTCACTTGTCAACTTCTCTAAAATCAAAAGTTGTAAAAGTTGGTAAGCTGGTTTCATTTCTGCTCAATAATCAGATAGAGTCCAACCACAAGAAGGAAAATGTCACATTTTCTTTTCTTCCTTTTTTTTTTTTTTTTT
>NW_012121709.1:123257-131774 GCF_000951035.1 Colobus angolensis palliatus
AGCCAGGATGGTCTCGATCTCCTGACCTCGTGATCCGCCCATCTCGGCCTCCCAAAGTGCTGGGATTACAGGCTTGAGCCACCGCGCCCGGCGACAGTAAATTTTTATAATCATTTTCTTTGTAAAATGATAGGTTCCACAATGTATTGGGTTGAAGATCTATTAACAGTACATGGGATATACTTATAAAATCCCAACAGCATCTAGGGACTAGTAAATTTAGTCCATAGACAGGCTGCCCATCCATACAGTTCCAAAACATCAAATAAGGCTGGGTTGACGTGAGGTAAGAAAGATGAGATGTTGAAAGAACACAAAAAAAGAGTGGAGATGAATCAAACTCTTTCCAAACAACTGAAAACAAAAAAACTAGGATGATAGTTCTGACCAAATTAGATTTGCCCAACTGTTTAGTAGATTAAGGATACCAAAAATTACATTATGAATTTCCTGTTGAGAGTCTAAATTTTAACTATCCATAGAACTATAATCTAGTTTAAAAAAAAAGAAAAAAAAAAAAGATCAGGCATGACAGGTTACACCTGTAGTAATCCCAGTACTTTGGGAGGCTGAAGCAGGCAGATCACTTGAGCCCAGGAGTTCAAGACCAGCCTGGGCAACATAGTGAGACCCTGCCTCTACAAAAAATATAAAAATTGGCCAGGTTTAGTGGCATACGCCTGGAGTCCTAACAATTTAGGAGGCTGTAGTGAGAGGATAACTTAAACCCTGGAGGTCAAGGCTGTAGTGAGCTGTGATGGTGCTACTGCATTCTAGCCTGGCTAACAGAGCAAGGCCCTGCCTCCAAAAAAGAAAAAAAAAAAAAAAGAAGTTTCTTGTGAGTAGCCTAAATATGCACCAAAAACTGGTTAAGTAAATTTCTATATTCACACTGTGGAACACTGGACAGTCATTAAAGAGAGTGAGGTAGTAAACTTTTATCTCTAGGAAATACAATTTAGTTAAAATAATAAAAAAATAATGGAGGCCAGGCGTGGTGGCTCACACCTATAATCCCAGCACTTTGGGAGGCCGAGGCAGGCAGATCATTTGAGATCAGGAGTTTGAGACCAGCCTGGTCAACACTGTGAAACCCTGTCTCTACTAAAAATACAAAAATTAGCTGGGCGTGGTGGTGCATGCCTGTAATCCCAGCTACTCAGGAGGCTGAGGCAGGAGAATCACTTGAATCCAAGAGGCGGAGGTTGCAGTGAGCCGAGATTACGCCACTACACTCCAGCCTGGCCACAGAGCGAGACTCTGCCTCCAAAAAAAAAGAAACAATGGAGCCCAGTGTGGTGGTGTGTGCCCCTAGTCCTAGCTACTTGGGAGGCTGAGATGGGAGAATTGCTTGAGCCCAGGAGTTCAAGTCCAGCCTGGGCAACACAGTGAGCCCTCATCTCTTTAAAATAAATCAATAAATAATAAAAATAAATAATGGGTATAACAGTATGCAGAGCAGAGTTCACAAACTCAAATGCCTTCATAGGACAAAAATGTAAATAAAGAAGGAATGTTTGTGGTATCTACACAGTACAAATCCTAACTAGAAGGGCATTAATTAATTTAAAATTTTTAAAGAAAAAAATTTTTAATAAAAACATTGTGCTAACTGAATAAGATTATTCTATGAGCCAGGCATACTATGTTTTCATTTGTGTTTTAAGAAAAAAAAAAAAGTGGAGAAGATGAATCTTTCGAAGAATATAAAGTATAACTGGAGGAAAACCTAAGGGAAGAGGGCTAGAGATCTGAAGCATAACCTTTCACATTCCTTGAAGTTTCTGAATCTGTTATTTTCAAGTAAAAACATTTTTAAAAATAAATTTACAACATACAGAAAAGTCTGGAAGAACATAACAAAATGATCAGAAGTGTTTATGTCTTTATATCCTTATGTGGAAATTTTCTACAATAAACATTTTTCATTTTTAAATAGGAAAAAAAAAAGCTTTAAGAAAATTTTTAAAAATTACCTCCTAATTTCCCTCTGATGACATCCAAGGCCTCCTGGTACTTTCCTAAACGTTCCAGGATCATATAATAAAGTTCAACCTTACAGAAAAAAAAACAAGAAGTGCAACCTCTGAAACTTTACAATAATAAAAAGATAGTCATTCATAGGTTTTTAAAAAGTTATTTAATAGAGCATGTCCTCAAATGAGATGAAACTGACAGTAAGAAAAAGGTAACAGGATCTTCTCCATCTATATCTCTCCCATCTATATACATCTCAGCCTAGAGTACTTGCTAGAAACAGCTCAGTGATTAGACCTAAGCTGAGGGCTTCACATTTACCCAAAGGCCAAGAGTGAGGACCCAGCTATCAAACTGGAACAAAACAAGTTTATAGTATTACAACATAATATTGTAGCACCAGCAAAAAAATGAAAACACAAAAGTGGGCTTAAATACTCACTTCAGCCTCAGCTTCTATCTTGTCCTCTTTCACCATTTTTTCTACCATTCTCTCAGCAAGGGGCAAAAACATTGTTTTTGAGAGGTTTTCATCCTGTGCCGATATAGACTGAAAGAAGAAAAATAACGTTTCATTCTAATTTCTCCCCTGCTTGCACTATTGTTGTAACATTACCGTTAATTGGGCACATAATTATCAATCCATCATGTCAAATATCAGACCTAATATGAACTCCCTGCCAAGGAGGCACATTACAGAGTGGTTTGTATTACAAAAGATTTCTCTGCTAAAGATTCATTATCCTATGTGTTCTTGAAATACTGAGCTTCCACAATACAACCTAGCATTTAAGTCGGTTATTTATACATTTTTCTAAAAGAATGTAAAGAGGCAGCATGCCTATACTGTTTATTATTTATGAGTATTATCAGGTATTTGAAGAGGAAAGTCTTCCAGGTATCTTTGAGATGTTCACATACTGGAAGAGAAATGCCAATTCCTTTCATTACACAGTTTACTAGTAGCTAGTTACCTTAAATTGGTAACAAAAATTAACACATGAAATTCATAAAGTTAATAATGCCAGAATCTGCTCACAGCTCACTTAACCCTTGTAAACAACCTTTCAAAGTAGATGTTATGGTTATTTTACAAAGAAACTAAGGTTAGGCCAGGCGTGGTGGCTCATGACTGTAAACTTAACACTCTGGGAGGCTGAGACAGGTGGATCCCTTGAGGCCAGAAATTTTGAGACCAGCCTGGCCAACATGGCGAAACCCCCATCTCTACTGAAAAAAAATTAAAAAATTAGCTGGGTGTGTGTGGTGGTGCATGATTGTAATCCTAGCTACTCGGGAGGCTGAGGCATGAGAATCACTTGAACCTAGGAGGTGCATTTTGCCACTGCACTCCAGTTTGGACAACAGAAAAAAAAAAAAATTAAGGTTAAGAGATTTCCCAAACAGCTTTACCAGACATGTGGTAAAGCTAACGTATGAAGGCAGACCTGTCTGACCCCGTAACATCTGTTCTTAATCACTACTTTTAAATCCTTCCTCCCCATCCTCTCCTATACAGAATCTCACTTTGGTCCCTGGGAGAGAAGTGTCTCCTTTCTGCAAAAGAGCAAACTGAGGCTCAGAAAGAAGTGATAAAAGAAGGCCACCCAGTTCAATGAGCCATTAACTAACCAGCAATGTTGTCTTAAAGGCAAACATCAAGTTGTAATATCAAACATTTCAAGGCTCATGCTTGATCAAGCAACCCAGCAATAGATCAGAGATTCAGGGGAAATACAGTCCATGCTACCCACAAATAAACTGATATACCAACTCATAAAGAATACTCAAAATCCCTAACTTAAGTCAACTGACAACACAAACTCCCTGTCTGACATGCTGCAACACATTACGCAAAATG
This sequence comes from Colobus angolensis palliatus, assembly GCF_000951035.1. Classification (NCBI taxonomy): domain Eukaryota; kingdom Metazoa; phylum Chordata; class Mammalia; order Primates; family Cercopithecidae; genus Colobus; species Colobus angolensis. The sequence goes on from NW_012121709.1 coordinate 127,096, forward strand.
TTCGCAGTCAGATGCAGAGGCTGATGCCTGTAATCCCAGCACTTTGGGAGGCTGAGGCAGGAGGACTAATATTGCTTGAGGCCAGGAGTTCAAGACTAGCCTGGTCTTGAACAGTCTCACTCTGTCGCCCAGGCTGGAATGCAGTGGTACAATCTCATCTCACTGCAACCTCCACCTCCCAAGTTCAAGTGATCCTTCTGCCTCAGCCTCCAGAGTAGCTGGGATTACAGGCACGTGCCACCACGCCCAGCTAATTTTTACATTTTTAGTAAAGATGGGGTTTCACCATGTTGGTCAGGATGGTCTCGATTTCCTGACCTTGTGATCCACCCACCTTGGCCTCCCAATGCTGGGATTACAGGCGTGACCCACCACACCTGACCAAAAAAAAAATTTTGTTTTAATTAGCCAGGCAAGGTGGTATGCACCTGTAGTCCCAGCTACTTGGGAGGTTGAGGTAGAGGGACTGCTTGAGCCTAGGAGGTCAAGGCAGCAGTGAGCTATGATTGATTGCACCACTGCACTCCTGCCTGGGTAACAGCGTGACCCTGTCTCAAAAAAAAAAAGTTCGGAAGACACACTGAGGACAATGACTATATAAAAAATAAAACCAAACCTCAATCCCATTCTGAATGCCATACTCACTTGCATAATTAAGCTCATCACAGACCAAAAGTAGTAGGGATTTTTGGGGACAATCTTATATAGAGCCATGCCAGCCTAAAAGAGAACCATAAATATTTTATTTAGAAACACCATACAGAGGGGGATTAATGATCTAGACACATGACAAAAAATTTCTTGGGAGAACAGCAATATATTTACATATCCCAGTTAGTAAATGCCTAGTGACTTGATGGCTATAGCAATAGTAGTAATCACAAAGGTGAATATTCATGTTATGAGTGACACTTCAATTTCTGAACCAGAATTTTCTAAAATTAAAGTCCGATATTTCCAGAATACACTGCAATCCAATATAGTTCTAGCAAACTACAAAGCAAACACAAAATTTGGCTTGTAAGTGTACTATACATCAATAAACTTTACTGAAGATACCATACTAACCAGTTATTAGTAAAAACAAATAAACAAGCCCAGAGAATACACTTAAACTTCAATATCAGAAAAGATTACTAAAAGATAATTCAAAAATTCTTTTTAGGTTAGGAAAATAATATGGTTACTTCAAGATTCCAACAATTAGAACTGAAATCGTTCATTATAAAATGTATAATATGCAAATACTTAAAAGCAGGAACATGCTTTTAAAAAAGAATAGACCTATTCAAGCATTATTTAGACTCTATCCATAATTAGCCAACCAGTAATTGATGCTAAAAACTCCATCAGGTAATTTTCATGTTTTTTAATCTTTTGCCTACTGCCAATCTAGTTCCAAAATTACTGCCAATCTAATGGAGCTCCTATGAAGTAGAAGAAACTATCTATTCCTGACAAAGATTCAAAGATCGAGTCCCTGTCCCAAAGCCATTTAAAAGCGAGTGAGAAAACAAACACATAAATGACTGAAATGTATTTAGCAATAAAAATAAATGTCCTGGGCCAGGCACAGTGGCTCATGCCTGTAATCCCAGCACTTTGGGAGGCCGAGGCTGGCAGATCACCTGAGGTCAGGAGTTCGAGACCAGCCGAGCCAACATGGAGAAACTCTATCTCTACTAAAAATACAAAAATTAGCTGGATGTGGCAGCAGGGACCTGTAATCCAAGCTACTCGGGAGGCTAAGATAGAGAATCGTTTGAACCCGGGAGGTGGAGGTTGCAGTGACCAGAGATTGCGCCACTGCACTCTAGCCTGGGCAACAGAGTGAGACTCTGTCTCCAAAAAATAAATAAATAATAATAAAAAATAAATGTCCTAGGCCAGCCGTGATGACTCATGCCTATAATCCCAACATTTTGGGAGGTTGAGACAGGAGGATGATTTGAGCTCAAGGAGTTTGAGAATAGCCTGGGCAACATTGTAAAATCTTATACACACACACACACACACACACACACACACACACACACACACAGATATATATATATGTTAACCAGGGTGGTGGCAAGCACCTGTGGTCCCAGCTACTGGTGAGGGGCTAAGGTGGGAAGATCACCTGAGCCCAGGGAGTTCGAGGCTACAGTGAGCTGTGATCACACCACTGCACTCCAGTGAGGGCAACAGAGACTCTGTCTCAAAATCAAAATGATAAAACTAAATATAAAAATAAATGTCCTATACAAAATACCATGCTAGGATTTTTCCAAGGAAGGCAAAGTTGTTCATTTTCTTACCTCTTCTTTCCTTAAGGGAAAGCAGAGAGGAGAACGTTATAATTAAAGCCTCTCCAAAGTAGCCATCTTTCAGATGACTTTGAAGGTTAAACAGAACATGGCAGCGGGGTGCGGGGGGGTGCGCGGGTGTGGTAACGATACATATAAAACTACAAATATTTGCAATGAATGGGTAAATCAACTCAAAGTAGGAGAAAAATGAGTCTGAACAAAAAACATTCAAGAAAGTTAAGGGATATATGCTGATAAAAACAAGGAGGATATCTGGCTAAAACAATTCAGAGTAGTAGAAAAGTGTTGAAAGGTAGGCCAAGGTACTTTTGTTGTAAGGTGTTAAAAAAGGAGCCTATACAGAATAGAGAAGTGATATATATAAATCTATACTCTTCTAGGAATAGCATCTTAGCAGTACTGTGAAGAGACAAAGTAGGAAGAAAGAAAAGGTGAGGTGATGAGGCACAAAACCAGGATGGGGTAGATCAAATAGAAAAGAAACCTGGAAAGATACAGCAGAGGCCAGGCACCATAGCTCACACCTATAATCCCAACACTTTGGGAGGCCGAGGCAGGAGGATTACCTGAGGTCAGGAGTTCGAGACCAGCTTGGCCAATAAAGTTAAGGTAAAAGATAAAAGTGATGGTGAAACTCTGTCTCTACTAAAAATATGAAAATTAGCTGGGCGTGGTGGCGGGTGCCTGTAATCTCAGCTGCTCAGGGGGCTGAGGCAGGAGAATCGCTTGAACCCAGGAGGTGGAGGTTGCAGTAGGCCGGAATTGCACCAGTGCACTCCAGCCTGGGCGACAAGAGTGAAACCCCATGTCAAAAAAAAAATACAGCAGCAGTAGAATGAAGATGATCTAGAGACAACAAGGACATAAAGGATAGGAGAGTCTAAGATGGCTTGAGGCTCCTGCTTCTAACACTGGGGTACATATACTTCACAGGTATAAAATGGAAAATGTTAGGAAATTCAATTGATCCCTGGGAAGACTTTACAATCAAAATAAAAAATAATAATTTTTTCTTTGAGTTAGAAAACTAGCTGGGTACAGTGGCTCATGCCTGTAATCCCTGCACTTTGGGAAGCCAAGGCAGGAGGATTGCTTGAACCCAGCAGTTCAAGACCAGTCTGGGAAACATAGTGAAATCTCATCTCTACAAAAAATGAACAAATTTTAAAAAATAAATAAAAGTTAAGAAATCCATTTTACTTGAGAATATGGGAAAACATTTTTATAATGACATACAGAGATAAAAATATGTAACATTAGAATATGAATTAATATAAAATGCAAGGCAAAAATTTCATGTCCATACCCTATGATCTTGCAGGCTCTGATAATCCGCTAAAACAAAAGTTTTGATGACAGACAAGTTTAAAAACATGAATCTAAGCTGGTGAAGCAGAATCAGAATGTCATTTACAGGAAAAGAAAAACCTTATCACCATATGAAAAACTAGCTACTCTTCATTTATGGTGGTTTCAGAATCACCAGCCAGAAATGTTATTTGGGGCAGCAGAAGCTCTTAAGTTTCCCTCCCTCCTACCTCCACCAGTTTATACAAACTGTATTTGCTTAACAAATTAATGTGCGCAGATGCTATTCTAGGCAATGGAAAATCAACAATCAGCAAATCAAACAAAAACCATTATTCATGTGAAACATGACATTAAATTTGTGAAATACCTCAGACTGACATTCCACATTCAAATAAACATACTTAAGCTAAGAAACTAACTTTCTTAAGCAGCAACAGTATAAAAATTAGCCAGGTGCAGGCAGGGTGTAGTGGCTCACGCCTGTAATCCCAGCACTTTGAGAGGCCAAGGTGGGCGGATCATGAGGTCAAGAGATGCAGACCAGCCTGGCCAGCATGGTGAAACCCTGTCTCTACTAAAAATGTAACAAATTAGCTGGGCATAGTGGCGCGCACCTGTAGTCCCAGCTACTCAGGAGGCTGAGACAGGAGGATCTCTCGAACCCAGGAGGCAGAGGTTGCAGTGAGCTAAGATCGCGCCACTGCACTCCAGCCTGGAGACAGAGCGAGACTCAATAAGTAAATAAATAAATAAAAATTAGCCGGGTGCGGTGGCTTACGCCTGTAATCCCAATACTTTTAGGAAGCCGAGGCAGGTAGATCACTTGACGTCAGGAGTTTGAGACCAGCCCGGCCAACATGATGAAAGCCCGTCTCTGTTAAAAATGCAAAAGTTAGTCGAGTGCAGTGGCTCACGCCTGTAATCCCACCACTTTGGGAGGCTGAGGCAGGTGGGTCACGAGGTCAGGAGTTCGAGACCAGCCTGACCAATATGGTGAAACTCCGTCTCTACTAAAAATACAAAAATGAGCTGGGCATGGCGGTGTGCACCTGCAAT
>NW_012121709.1:135179-135483 GCF_000951035.1 Colobus angolensis palliatus
TTCCACTCCTAGATATTGTAACGTAGTTACCCAGTGAAATATTTTGTGGTAGTGAAAATGGATTAACTATAGCCACTTGGCTACTAGATGACAAATGCAAGTCACAGAACATATACAGTACAGATACACTAACAACAGTTTAAAATTAAGCAAAACTAATACTGTATTACTAAGAGAAATAAATGTAATAAACATTTAAAGAAAAGCAAGAGAATAAAAAATATTCAGAATAGGAAGTAACTCTTGATAGGTAAAAGGAGAATTAAGATTGATTGAGGAGGCCAGGTGCACTTGGCTCACGGCT
>NW_012121709.1:136809-138952 GCF_000951035.1 Colobus angolensis palliatus
AAGATATTATACCCACAAAGAAAGCATTTCTAAAAAAGTACTAGCTTGGGCTGGTTGTGGTGGCTCATGCCTGTAATCCCACCACTTTGAGAGGCCAAGGCGGGCAGATCACCTGAGGTCGGGAGTTCGAGACCAGCCTGACCAACATGGAGAAACCCTGTCTCTACTAAAAATACAAAATTAGCCAGGAGTGGTGGCGCATGCATGTAATCCCAGCTACTGAGGAGGCTGAGGCAGGAGAATCGCTTGAACCCAGGAGGCAGAGGTTGCAGTGAGCCGAGATCGCACCACTGCACTCCAGCCTGGGTAACAACAGCAAAATCCCATCTCAAATAAAAAAGAAAAAGAAAACTACTAGCCTGACATCATAGCCATTTATGGACTTAATAGTGCTGACTTCATTTCTCTGAGATGTTAGCTTTACCCGCAACCTAATTTAAATGTGTTCAAATGAGGCTCCTTCAGATGTATGCAAAGAATACCTAAAATATGGTAGCTGCCAAATAAGCTGCCTTAAACCAAAAACAAAAAAACAAAAAATAAATTTAAAAAGAAACATGTCAGGCAACAGGGATTTTTCCCCTGGTGGATTTAAAAATCTTAGCAGGCTATCAACATTTTAAATTTACAAATTAGATGTAACCTTTAAATTTATTCTTTCCATAGTTGTTCATTTTTTGCTCTGGTATATCTGCCCATTTTCTAAAAATTTAACAGCAACCTCATGCAGTGGGACAATCTGAAGCTGAATTACCAAAACCAAACAAAGTGTAACATCAGGCCACAAAAGAACAATCAACTTATTCCCAAATAAAACATTTAAAGATCTTGAAAAATAGTTCAACTTTAAACACATAAGGAAAACAACTGACTGACCTCCACACAAAAAAAATCCATAAATTCAATTCTACACACACACACCCAGCGCAGTTAACTCACACGAAAGAGACTTTTACTTCTAATAGTAAATCCCATAGCCCAGTAGGTTTGGGGATCAAATTACCTGTTGCATTTTCTTGTATTCACCCACTCTGGCATAGGCCATGAAGAGGTGAGAGTGATACTCCTCACTATTGGGAACTTTCTTCACAGCTGCCTCATAAAGTTTTGTAACTAACTCCGCTAAGATAAAGAGAAATAAGATTTAAGTTATACTTCAAGAAAATTCTAATGGCATTTAATGTTCTTCCTATCTAGCAGAAATAGATGTCTCCTATCACTATAGAAGTATCTGCTTGGCCTCATCCAATCATCATCATTCATCTCTTGGTTAGGTGGTGTTTAAATGAAGCATGGAATAGGTCAAGTCTCCTCATAGCATTTACAACATATAAGACCTTATAGGATCTGGCCTCTGTCTCCTCTTTCCCTCAGCACTTTATCATGTAGCTACAAACTATTTGTAGTTCCACCAGATTCTCTGGGATGTATCATGCATACCTCTATGCCTCTACACTCTTCCCTCTGCCTGAATTCTCCTTTCCTCCTTTATTTTAGTGAACATCAGTCAAGACCCAATTCAAATGTAAGCTGAACTGTAAGATTTTCTCTGAACACCATCTCTGCTCCTCCACTGCAATTTGACTACTGCCTCCCTCTGCCATCTTGGAATCTTATATAAATAAGTATATTGTAGCTTTTTTTTTTCTTTGGAGACAGGGTCTCACTCTGTTGCCCAGGCTGGAGTGCAGTGGCACAATTGCGGCTCACTGCAGCCTTGACCTTTGAAGCTCAGGTGATTCCCCAACCTCAGCCTCCCAATAGCTGGTTCTGAAGGCACATACCACCACAACTGACTTATTTTTTGTAGAGACAGTGTTTCGCCATGTTGCCCAGGCTGTACTGTAGCATTTATTAACACATAATGTAGTATACTGTCTAGTGATCTATTTCCCCTTATAGACAATGAGTGACATGACAGTAGAAAGTGCTTTTCTTTTTTTTTTTGAGATGGAGTTTTGCTCGTTACCCAGGCTGGAGTGTAATGGCACAATCTCGGCTCACCACAACCTCCGCCTCCCAGGTTCAAATGATTCTCCTGCCTCAGCCTCCCAAGTAACTGGGATTACAGGCATGCATCACCATGCCCGGCTAATTTTGTATTTTTAGTAGAGACAGGGTTTCTCCATGTTGGTCAGGCTGG
>NW_012121709.1:144012-148731 GCF_000951035.1 Colobus angolensis palliatus
TACTGCAGTCCAGCCTAGGCAGCAGAGTGAGAGAGACCCTATCTCCAAAAAAAAAAAAAATAGCCAGGCATGGTGGTACACCCTGTAGTCCCAGCTATGCAGGAGGCTGAGATGTGAGGATCATTTGAGATCAGAAGACCAAGGCTGTAGTGAGTCACGGTTGTGCTACTGCACTCCAGCCTGGCTAATAGAGACCTTGTCTCAAAAAAAAAAAAAAAAAAAAAGTGCACAATATTGCATAAAAGGATTCTGTGAAAATAAAATAAATTAGGTAAGCAATATGCAAAGGATAAATAAACAGCTTTCATTGAAATATCACAGCCAGGCACAGTGGCTCACGCCTACAATCCCAGCACTTTGGGAGGCCGAGGCAGGCAGATCAGGAGGTCAGGAGAACAAGACCATTCTGGCTAACACCGTAAAACACCGTCTCTATTAAAAATACAAAAAAATTAGCTGGGCATGGTAGGACACGCCTGTAGTCCCAGCTACTTGGGAGGCTTAGGCAGGAGAATCGTTTGAACCCGGGAGGCAGAGGTTGCAGTGAGCCGATATTGTGCCACTGCACTCCAGCCTGAGCGACAGAGCAAGACTCCATCACAAAAAAAGAAAAGAGAAATATCACTTGTGGCATGTAAGTGACTATGGAAATAAATGACCTATAAAGTACTGAGAAAAAACACAAATAGTCAGCTGGACCCAGTGGCTCACGCCTGTAACCCCAGCACTCTGGGAGGCTGAGGCAGGCAGATCACCTGAGGTCGGGAGTTTGAGACCAGCCTGACCAACATGGGGAAACCCCATTTCTACTACAAAATATACAAAATTAGCTGGGCATGGTGGTGCATGCCTGTAATCCCAACTATGTGAGAGGCTAAAGCAGGAGAATCGTTTGAACCTGGGAGGCAGAGGCTATGGTAGCTGAGATCAAGCCATTGCACTCCAGCCTGGGCAACAAGAGTGAAACTCCATTTCAAAAACAAAAAACACTACTAGCTATCTTTTCTCTTTTTTTTTTTTTTTGAGACAGAGTCTCACTCTGTCGCCCGGGCCGCAATGCAATGGCGCGATCTCCACTCACTGCAACCTCGACCTCCCGGGTTCCAGTGATTCTGCTGCCTCAGCCTACTGAGTAGCTGGGATTACAGGCGCACGCCACTAAGCCAGGCTAATTTTTGTATTTTTAGTAGAGACGGGTTTTCAACATGTTGGTCAGGCTGGTCTCGAACTCCTGACCTCGTGATCTGCCCCGCCTTGGCCTCCCAAAGTACTAGGATTACAGGTGTGAGCCACAGTGCCGAGCCCTCCTTTCTCTTTAAGGTAAGGAATTACAAATATAACCCACCACAGGTAAGTAACTGAAGGGCAAATGAAGTTACCTTAGCACAATGAAGATCCTTATGTTTCTTCAACAGTTTATCTGCTTGCTGAATTGCCATTTTATTATTACCATTGTCAAGATAATCTATGAAAAAACAAATTATGTGACAGTTATTACACTCCTTCAACAACAAACATAAAAAATGCACCAACTGGTATAAGATGTTTTGGAAAGTATCTTAATCTGCTATGTAAAACATCATGGAGGCAGGGAGCGGTGGCTTACGCCTGTAATCCCAGCACCTTGGGAGGCCAAGGCAGGTGGATCACTTGAGGTCAGGAGTTCAAGACCAGCCTGGCCAACATGGATAAACCCTGTCTCTACTAAAACTACAAAAATTAGCCAGGCAGTGGTGATGCACACCTATATTCCCAGGTACTCAGGAGGCTGAGGCATGAGAATCGCTTGAACCTGGGAGGTAGAGGTTGTAGTGACCTGAGATCATGCTACTGCACTCCAGCCTGGGCAAAACAGTGAGACTCTGTCTCAGAAAAAAAGCAATAACATAAAATGATAATAATAAAAACATCATGGGCACAGTGCAGTGTCTCACACCTGCAATCCCAGTACTTTGGGAGGCCAAGGCGGGTGAATCACTTGAGCCCAGCAATTCGAGACCAGCTCTGGCAACTTAGTGAGACCCTATCTCTAGAAGAAATATAAAAATTAGCCAGGCATGTTGCCATGCACCTGTAATCCCAGCTACTCAGGAGGCTGAGGTGGGGTGATCATTTGAGCCTGGGAAGTTGAGGCTACAGTGTGAGCCATAGTAGTGCCACTGCACTCCAGTTTGGGCAACAGAGTGAGACTCCGATTCAAAAATACTTTTTTTTTAAATTTAAAAATTTTTTTGAATTTTAAATAAAAACATTATGGATCTAATTTTAACTATAAATGGCTAGGATGGTCAAGAATACAAACTTATCCCAGCACTTTGGGAGGCCGAGGCAGGTGGATCATGAGGTCAGAAGATTGAGACCATCCTGGCTAACATGGTAAAATCCCATCTCTACTAAAAAATACAAAAAATTAGCCAAGCGTGGTGGCGGGCTCCTGTAATCCCAGCTACTTGGGAGGCTGAGACAGGAGAATGGCGTGAACCCAGGAGGCGGAGCTTGCAGTGAGCCGAGATGGCGCCATTGCACTCCAGCCTAGACAACAGAGTGAGACTGTCTCAAAAAAAAAAAGGAATACAAAATTACTTGCCTATAGTCATCTCTCATCTACAAGTAATATAATCACACTATACAGTCCTTAGGGAAGATTCAAGACTATACGTATTTAGATAAGATGACATTAATATTTTTATCTATGGATAATTGAGTTTAGTCACCAAAAGCTTAAAATCTTTTAAAAATTAAAAACCAAAAAAGAAGCCTTTCTAGTATTCAAGCCTCAAATCTACCAAGTGGACTATGTTCCTTCAATAAAATATATTTAATGAGTACTGACTTTGCCACAGAGTTAAGTTTAATTTGCTGAAGAAAAAAATAAGAGGCCGGGCGCGGTGGCTCAAGCCTGTAATCCCAGCACTTTCGGAGGCCAAGGCAGGTGGATCACTTGAGGTCAGGAGTTTGAGACCAGCCCGGCCAACATGGTGAAACTCCGTTTCTACTAAAAATACAAAAATTAGCTGGGGATGGTGGTGCATGCCTGTAATCCCAGCTACCTGGGAAGCTGAGGCAGGAGAGGATGCATGAACTCAGGAGGTAGAGGTTTTGATTCTCCTGCTTCAGCTTCCCAAGTAGCTGGGATTACAGGCAAGCACCATCACACCCAGCTGACAAGGTTTCACTATGTTGGCCGGGCTGGTCTCGAACTCCTGACCTCAAATGATCTGCCTGCCTCGGCATCCAAAGTGCTAGGATTACAGGTATGAGCCACTATGCCCGGCAATGCTCCACTTCTTAAATTAGGAGGTAGGTGCATGAGTTTTCATTATTACACATCAAACTTACTTATGTTACATAAAAAAGATTATTTTATAATATGTACTATGAAAAATATGTATTATTTCACAATGAAATATTTAAGAAATTAACAATAAAAACTTTTATTTCAGAAGAAACGATGGACTACTTAGGATATGCTCTGAAATAATCTGCCAGGGGAAAGGGTATAAACAAAATAAAACGGGCCATGTGTTAATTGCTGAAGGTGGATAATAAGAACAACGGGGTTTATTATTCTATTCTATTTTTGTCTGCTTGAAATTTTCCATATTAAAAAGTGAAAATAAGGGTGAAGCCTCCATTTAGCAAATCAAAATATCACAAATGAAGTCACTTTAATCCTCATTCCAATTCAAGGATCCTAATGCATGTAAACTATCCTTTCTATCTACAGTTCTCACAAACCCTGGCTAATGTGTTATTCTACCTACTGTCATCCATTCAAATCATGAATGACAAATCAGACAAGGGCAAACAGATAACTCAGTTAGAAATATCCAAAATTTTCAGCGCAAGTTTAAAAACAATGAAAAGAAAGAAACATACGTCGGTGCATCTCTCGGTAAAGGATAGTCAGTGCCTGCAGTGAGTTGTCATCTGTGGGTTCAAGGGCTGCCACCTCCTGTGCAAGAGTAAAGGCCTCCTCTTGCTTTCCAGTTCTCTGTAAACCAATTGCCTTTAAAACCTGATAGTAACAAAAGAAAAATCAGTTTTTAAAAGGACAGAAAAGGAAATATGAACCAAAGAAAGCTGATCTGAAAGAACAAGTATTAAGGTATGCCTAAGATGCTGATATACTAGTTTCAGGCTGGGTGCGGTGGCTCATGTCTGTAATCCTGGCACTCTGGGAGGCCAAGACGGGTACATCACTGGAGCCCAGGAGTTCAAGACCAGCCTGGGCAACGTGGTGAGACTCCATCTCTACAAAAAATAAAAAATTAGCTGGGTATGGTGGCGTACACCCAGCTACTTGACTGGTTGAGATGGGAGGACTGCTTGAGCTTGGGAGGTTGATCACGTCATGGCACTCCAGCGTGGGTGACAGAACGAGAACCTGTCTCAGAAAAAAAAAAGTGAACAATAGGACTGGCATGGTGCACTCATGTCTATAACACTTGGGGAGACTAAGGCAGGAGGATCACTTGAGCCCAGGACTTTGAGACCAGCCTAGGCAACACAATGAGACCTCATCTCTAGAAAAAATTTGAAGGAAAACAACAGGCCAGGTTCAATGGCTCAGGAATGTAACCCCAGCACTTTGGAAGGCCGAGGCGGGAGGATTACTTGAGCCCGCAAGTTCAAGACTGGCCTAGGCAACATAGTGAGACCCCATTTTTACAAAAAGTTTAAAAATTAGCCAGGTGTGGTGGTGCACATCTGTGGTCC
>NW_012121709.1:152596-166069 GCF_000951035.1 Colobus angolensis palliatus
GGAGGCGGAGCTTGCAGTGAGCTGAGATCGCGCCACTGCACTCCAGCATGGGTGACAGAGCAAAACTCCGTCTCAAAGAAAAAAAAAAATTGTCAGGTATGGTGGCACATGCCTATAGTCCCAGCTACTTGGGAGGTTTGCTTGAGCTCAGGAGGTAGAGGCTGCAATGAGTTATGCTTGCACTACTGCACTCCAGCCTGGGTGACAGAGCAAGACCTTGTCTCAAAAAAAAAAAAAGAAATGAGCTATCAAGCACAAAAGACAGAGAGAAAGAGAAAGACATGGAGGAAACTTATATCCATATTGCTAAGAGAAAATAAGCCAATCTGAAAAGTTATATATACACATAACTTCTATCTGGCATTCTGGAAAAGGTGAAAAACTAGAGATAGTAAAATAATCAGTGGTTGACACAGGATGGAGGCTGGGATGGATAGGTGAAGCACAGGGGATTTTTAGGGCACTGAAACATTCTGTATAATACTGTAATGGTGGATATATGTCTTCATACATTTGTCAAACCCACAGAATACACAACACAAAGAATAAAGCCTAAACTATTTATGGATTTTACTTAACAATTATGTATCATGTTGGCTCAGCAATGGTAACAAATGCGTATGAATCCAAGTTGTTAACAACAAGGGAAACCATGGGGTTGGGGAGAGGAAGTTGTTGGGAACTCTGTACTTTCTACTCATTTTTCTGTAAACCATAAAGCAGTTTTATGCTCTAAAAACAGTCTATTAATTATTTTTAAAAGTCTAACAGGGCCGGGCACAGTGGCTTATGCCTGTAATCCCAGCACTTTGGGAGGCTGAGGTGGGTGAATCACGAGGTCAAGAGATCGAGACCATCCTGGCTAACATAGTAAAACCCCATCTCTACTAAAAAATACAAAAAAAATTAGCTGGGCATGGTGGCGGGTGCCTGTAGTCCCAGCTACTCGGGAGGCTGAGGCAGGAGAATGGCGTGAACCGGGGAGACGGAGCTTGCAGTGAGCCGAGATCACGCCACTGCACTCCAGTCCAGGCAACTGAGCAAGACTCCATGTCAAAAAAAGAAAAAAAAAAAGGCTAACAAAAGCAAAGATTCATTTCTAGAGAAGAAAAATGAGAAGTGTTATAAATGGGAAACAGTACAGTAGCTGTCAATTCTAAATATACAAAGATGATTGAACACAGGCCAGTTCACAATCCTCACCACTACCAGGTTCCTCTTTGCTCATCAAGGTCCCATATCAGCAAAGGCACAGACAACTTAAAATAATCTATGACCCTGGTGGCTCAGAGTGTCCCAAAGAACAGAAATAAACTGTCATTTTACTATATGGTTTAAATTTTTCTGCAATGAACACTTACCTAAAACTTAGTCACATGAATGCATGAGTTCAATGCACTTAACATTGATGAGCACCAATAATGCTAGGTAAAAAGGTAAGAAGCCTTACTCTGTAGGGAATTACAATTTAGAGAGGAAGGCCAAAGACCTAATATTCTGGAGAGACACTGGAAAATCACAGAAATCTAAAAGAACATAATCTTGGCCTAAATACCTAAATATCTAATACCAGTTTTCTTAAATCCTTAGCTCAGCTGACAGGCCATCGTATGTCCTTATAAACTATCTGACAAAGATAAACCAGCTCAATAAACGACACCCTCTCTTCCTCATAACTTGATGCCTATCTCATTCTGAGTCAGTTCTAAGTCACTGCTGACTCAGTGGTCCTGCAAGGTTCCAGGTTCATAGAACCTATCTTGAAGCCTTCTCAAAGGGTAAACATCTTTGATGAGAACCATCTCTGAAGGTCTGCCCATAAATGGATCAGACCAGAGGTTAGGACTATCAGGGTATTTTTCCCTTCCCCTCTGTAGTTGACGAGGTTCTGATATAATGTACCTACTTGCCCATGCCCTCTTGTCTGGGAACGGTTTCCAGTATCCCTGCTTAAGGGGTAGGACTAGATGACCATATCTAGACCATGTAACTGCAGCCCGCCCCAGGTTGGACATTTGATCCAAGCTGGGTAAATCAGGTTTCTTCCTGGTACTCTGTAACACTGAAAGCCAGAGTCAGTAAGCTACAAGGAACCTCAGTTGGAAAATCTTAAAAATTTTAAGTCTGAGTTTACCAGTGGCAGCTCCAGAATTTCTATTTTGAAGGCACTTTCGGGGATGCAACTTGACTGATGTGGAGCAAAGAAAAAGAGTTGTCTCTTGACTCTTTATTCACATAGCATTTATATAAAAATGAAAAATGTCAATTACCTTTATTGGGAAATCTAGAGACATTAAGCTTATGGGGTGAGGCTAATGAACCCTCCCTTCTCCAGCCACAGCTTGGTGTGGCTACAGAAGTTAACATGTTGGGTTCAGGTAAGTTGATGAGTAAGCAGGAAAAAACAGTCTGAAGAACCAAGCAGTCTGGGCGCAGTGGCTCATGCCTGTAATTCCAGCACTTTGGGAGGCAGGGGCGGACGGATCCCTTGAGGTCAGGAGATCGAGACCAGCCTGGCCAACATGGTGAAACCCCGTCTCTACTAAAAAATACAAAAAACTAGCTGGGCAAGGTGGTGGGCACCTGTAGTCCCAGCTACTTGGGAGGCTGAGGCAGAATGGCGTAAACCCGGGAGGCGGAGCTTGCAGTGAGCTGAGATCCGGCCACTGCACTCCAGCCTGGGTGACAGAGCGAGACTCTGTCTCAAAAAAAAAAAAAAAGTACAAAAATTAGCTGGGCGTGGTGGTACACGCCTGTAATCCCAGCTACTTGGAAGGTTGAGGCGTGAGAATCACTTGAACCCAGGAGGCGGAGGTTGCAGTGAGCTGAGATTGCGCCACTGCACTCCAGCCTGGGCGACACAGCAAGACTCCATCTCAAAAAACAGCAACAACAACAAAAAAGAACCAAGCAGAGAAAAAAAACAGACACAGAGAAAAGCAGAGATGAGCAACTGAAAAAGAAACTTCAGGTCCTGACAACTTTCTCATTTCCATCGGGTCCTGGGGCACTACACTCTTGCCTTGGCGAGATTTACAGTAACCCTCTTTACTTGCGCTGGTATCAATGAGATTGTTTCTTCACCTGAAAGAGTTTAAAACATTTTACTGCATTCAGCCAGGTATCAGGCTCCCCTTTCCTGGACACCTAGGAGAGTGTGATTAATTGGCTGCTAAGTCTCTTGGGAAAGTTTATTTTCATTTTACATTACTAAATCTGTAATACAAGTTAAGTAGTCCTTGGAGAAAACAGGCCAATAAAAACGATATCCTAAGTCTGTCTTCTTAGTAAGCCTTTTTAAAAAGTTACTCAAGGGGAATTGTAGTTTGGCCATGAGGAATGGTGCTGTTCCCTTAATA
Source organism: Colobus angolensis palliatus (assembly GCF_000951035.1). NCBI lineage: Eukaryota > Metazoa > Chordata > Mammalia > Primates > Cercopithecidae > Colobus > Colobus angolensis. The sequence goes on from NW_012121709.1 coordinate 155,956, forward strand.
ACAGGAGTCAGTCAAAATCAGCCATCCACAAATCAGGCAATGGAAACAATAAAATGTACTGGTTAAAGCAATATTTTCCAAAGCATGGGTGAGTGTCATTCCAAATGAAATGCTTTTAGTCCTTGCAGACAGCCCTAGATAACACTCACAGTGAAAAAGTCAATCTCTCTTTTTTTTTTTTTTTTTTGAGATGGAGTCTCGCTCTGTTGCTGCGGCTAGAATGCAGTGGCACGATCTCAGCTCACTACAGCCTCTGCCTCTGGGTTCAACTGGGATTGTGCTGGGATTACAGGCGTGAGTCACCACACCTGGCCCTAATCTCTTTTCTAATACTTCCTTTACATTAAGGAGAAAGTGTCAGTTTGGTGCTAGCCTACTATTTCTCTAATAATTGCTAATACCTTTTTTTTTTTGGAGACAGGGTCTCACTCTGTCGCCAGGCTGAAGTGCAGTGGCGTGATCTCGACTCACTGCAACCTCCACCTCCTAGACTCAAGCGATTCTCCTGCCTCAGCCTCCTGAGTAGCTGGGACTACAGGCACGCACCACCACACCCAGCTAATTTTTTTGTATTTTTACTAGAGACAGGGTTTCACCATGTTGGCCAGGATGGTCCCAATCTCTTGACCTTGTAATCTGTCCGCCTCAGCCTCCCAAAGTGCTGAAATTATAGACAGGAGCCATCGCACTCGGCCTTTTTTTTTTTTTCCAGAAGGAAGGAATAGGTCCTGGAGTTTTACAAGTATCAGAATCTGGTTAATTTAATAACATTGTTTAGTTTTCATTATACTTTACTTTTATAGTTTTATTTTCCTAGAGCAAGTGATACAGGTTTTCCACTCATAGCAATAATATAGATTATTGTAAAATAAATTTAATTGTAGAAGTCACCTTGGAGAAAAATATTAAGTAATAGTATAGATAATACTATAATGCAGCTAAAATAATGAGATTAGTAAAAGAACGATAGAAATTTGGGAAGGACAGGGATAAATCATTGGCAAGACACTATCAAAATGTGTTGAATGAATACACAGGCTGCACTCCGGAGGTAACACTTCCCAAAGAAGTTAATAGTCCTTGAAGATGTAGGCAGCAGCAGGCCTGGACACATGCAGGCCTGCTGTCCACATACCCTGGAGAAGAGGTCCTGGGATTTGTTCATCCAATCTTACTGAGGGATGGATACTGACAGTAGGAAAAGTATCAATTTTGCAAATAAAAAGGAAAGTTTTTTATTTTTTTTTTTTTTTTTGAGACGGAGTCTTGCTTTGTCGCCCGGGCTGGAGTGCAGTGGCCGGATCTCAGCTCACTGCAAGCTCCGCCTCCCGGGTTTACGCCATTCTCCTGCCTCAGCCTCCCGCCATTCTCCTGCCTCAGCCTCCCGAGTAGCTGGGACTACAGGCCCCGCCACCTCGCCCGGCTAGTTTTTTTGTATTTTTTAGTAGAGACGGGGTTTCACCGTGTTAGCCAGGATGGTCTCGATCTCTTGACCTCGTGATCCGCCCGTCTCGGCCTCCCAAAGTGCTGGCATTACAGGCTTGAGCCACTGCGCCCGGCCAAAAGGAAAGTTTTTAATCTGCATGTTCTTGCAGCTGTCATGAATGGTCTCCTTAGCAGCTGAAATAATATGCTCACTTCCACTTACTACAAGAATTTCAGACACTATTAAAGATATTGCCCCAACTTAGAAAAACACTAAATAGAAGAGAGCTCCATCTTTAAACACAATATCCTTTACTTAAAAACCCTAAAAGTTGGAGAATAGGAGCCTTGCTTTTACCATGAATACAAATTACAGAAGAAACATTCCTTCGGTCAGCAAGCCTTTGTTAAATACCTACCACGTGCAAGACTGCAAGGGACAAGGATGAACCTAAAAATGAATAATGACCAACCCATCCTACATTTGCCTCCCATTTATTTATTTATTTACTTATGATGGAGTCTTGCTCCGTCACCAGGCTGGAGTGCAGTGGTGCGATCTCAGCTCACTGCAACCTACACCTCCCGGGTTCAAGTGATTCTCCTGCCTCAGCCTCCTGAGTAGCTGGGACTACAGGCACATGCCACCACGCCCAGCTAATTTTTTTGTATTTTAGTAGAGATAGGGTTTCACCATGTTGGCCAGGATGGTCTCGATCTCCTGACCTCGTGATCCTCCCGCTTCAGCCTCCCAAAGTGCTTGGATTACAGGCGTGAGCCACCACACCTGGCCTTGCTTCCCTTTTAGTTTAAAGGTTTATTTCCCACACAGTATTCATAGCTATCTTTTTTACATGCACACCTTGTCACTCTACTCTTCTGGTTAAATCCTTTCAACGTCATCCACTGTCTTTCTTTCTTTTCACAGGTATGATTCCACTGTCTTTAAATTTCAGTATCCTTAAAATGGATTACAAAGCTGAGTCGCTGCCCACTCCTAGCCTCATCTCACTTCCTCACTTATCTCTTCATTCCAACTACACAAGTCTTTGTTTACATCCTCAAGTGGACCAAGCTCCTTTTCTCAGGGTCTTCACCACCCTCTCCCCATCTCTTTGCCTAACCCTGGTTCTCCTTTCATGTCCAAAGTAAAATATCATTTCCACAGGAAACCTTTTCTTGACCTGACCCCAACATCTCAAATGCCCATATTGTATGCTCTCATGGCAAACTGTCCTATTCCTTCAAATCCCTTAACACAACTGTAATGGTGATGTGTACTGTCATTTCAAGGAGATAAGCTCCTTGAAAGCAGAAACTATGTCTGTGTTGTTTAGTACTCATTCCCTGAATCTATATAGTGCCTAACACATATCAGGCCCTGAATAAATGTTGAATGAAGGAATGCATAAACGAACAAATGGTATGGAAAAAAAAGGGTAGTCTGTTAGGAAAATGAAAGATATATATATGAGATATATATATATAAGATAATACAGGCCGGATGCGGTGGCTCATGCCTATAATCCCAGCAGTTTAGGAGGCCAAGGAAGGTGGATTGCTTGAGGTCATGAGTTCAAGACCAGCCTCACCAACTAGGTGAAATCCTGTCTCCACTAACAATACAAAAATTAGCCAGGTATGGTGGCAGGCACCTGTAATCCCAACTACTTGGGAGGTTGAGGCAGGAGAATCACTTGAACCTGGGAGATGGAGGTGGTAGTGAGCGGAGATCGCGCCATTGCACTCCAGCCCAGGCGACAGAGGAAGACTGCATCCCAAAAAATCCATTAAAAAAAAAAAAAAGATAATACATACAAAGTGATCAAAGAACCAAAGGAAGTTCAAAGAACCAATGATTAGTGATGGCTACCACCTATTAAATTAGATTTTTTCCAAATCCTTTCAACTTTTTTTTTTTTGAGACAGAGTCTAGCTTTGTCGCCCAGACTGCAGCGCAGTGGTGCAATCCCAGCTCGTCGCATCCTCCACCTCCTGGGTTCAAGGTATTCTGCCTCAGTCTCCTGAGTAGCTAGGATTACTGGTGCGTATCACCATGCCCAGCTAATTTTTTTGTATTTTTAGTAGAGATGGGGTTTCACCATGTTGGCCAGGCTGGTCTGAAACTCCTGGCCTCAAGAGATTCCCCCAAGGAGACGGAGGTTGCAGCCAGCCAAGATCACACCATTGCACTCCAGCCTGGACAACAAGAGTGAAACTCCATCTCAAAAATAAAATAAAATAAAATAAAAATTTAAAAAACTAGCCAGGCATGGTGGCCTGTGCCTGTAGTGCCAGCTACTCCAGAGGCTGAGATGGGAGGATCGCTTGAGCCCAGGAGGTCGAAGCTGCAGTGAACCATGTTCACATCACTGCACTGAAGCCTGGACAACACAGCAAGACCTTGTCTCCAAAAACAGAAAAAAAAGAAATGTACTAATCTCTTCATCTTGCCCTATGTTTCAACAACTACCCTCTAATCTATGTAACAGTATTTCTGTGCATTAAAACCTTCATTTTAAGTCTAAAATGTCAGGGTTTTTTGTTGTTTTTAATTCTTTAGCTAAGATAGCAGAAGAGTTTTTTTTTTGTTGTTCATGTATTTTGACACAGCATCTTGCTCTGTCACCCAGGCTGGAGTGCAGTGGCAAAATCTCAGCTCACTGCAGCTTGGACTTCCTGGTTTCAAGCATGCACCGCCACACTGGCTCCCCTCATCCCCCACCTCCCCGCGATGTAGTCTCACACTGTCGCCCAGGCTGTAGTGCAATAGCGCAATCTTGGCTCACTGCAACCTCCACCTCGTGGGTTCACGTGATTCTCTTGCCTCAGCCTTCCAAGTAGCTGGGATTACAAGTGCACACTACCACACCCGGCTAATTTTTTGTATATTTTTAGTAGAGATGGGGTTTCACTATGTTGGCGAGACTGGTCTCGAACTCTTGACCTCATGATCCGCCCACCTTGGCTTCCCAAAGTGTTAGGATTACAGGCGTTGAGCCACTGCGCTTGGCCCTATTTTTTATTTTTTTGAGATGAAGTCTCGCTCTGTCCCCCAGGCTGGAGTACGGTAACACAATCTCAGCTCACTGCAGCCTCCGCCTCCCAGGTTCAAGTGATTCTCCTGCCTCAGCCTCCTGAGTAGCCGGGGTTACAGGCACCTGCCACCACGCCTGGCTAATTTTTGTATTTTTAGTAGAGATGGGGTTTTGCCATTTTGGCCAGACTAGTCTCGACCTCCTGGCCTCAGGCAACCCACCCACCTCGGCCTCCCAAAGTGCTGGGATTATAAGAATGAGCCACCTCGCCCAGCCAAACCACTGTGCCCAGCCTTGTATTCTTGTTACACTTGGCCAAAACTGAACACAAAAATAGTCCAGAATGTCACAGGTCCAGGGCAAAGGACCAACAGGGACTGTTTTGGTTATGAGCAAGGTGAGTCTCAGAGGTGGTCTCAGCCATCCAATGGCAATGGAAGTTTTAGATTAATTGAGACAAGTTCTAGTAAGTCAGGGCTTTTTAAATGGTCATATTTCAGAATGGAAAAAAATAGGTTGTGCCAAGTGACTTTTCTACAGAAAGGCAAGATAGTCTTCACTCACCAAGGTACCCTGTCACTTCTGAGGCAAAATAGGACCAGATTCGCAAAGCTACCACACTGTCCAAGGGGAGGTCAGAATAAATATCACTTTTGATTGAGGACCTACAAGTTTTCATTTATGAACTAGAGCAGTGGTCCCCAACCTCTTGCACCAGGGACCGATTTAATGAAAGGCAATTTTTCCACAGATGGCAGGGAGGGATGGTTTCAGGATAAAACTATTCCACCTCAGATATCAGGCATTAGATTCTCATAAGGAGTGCCAACCTGGATCCCTCACATGCACAGTTCACAATAGGGTTTGTGCTCCTACTCCTAAGAGCTGATCTGACAGGAGGCAGAGCTCAGGCAGTAATGCTCTCCCCTACAACACCCTGCTGCTCACCTCCTGCTGTGCGTCCCAGTTCCTAACAGGCCACAGACCAGTATCAGTCCACCATCCCGGGGTCAGGAACTCCTAAACTATGAACTGTAGTAGAATAATTAACTGAGCCAGGCACCCAAGAGAAATGTTCTAACTCAGCAAAGAAGTCATTGCCACTGGGGAGACACACTGGAAAATATCTTACACCTGATTCAGGCTCGTCCAAGACTGCAGGTCAGTACGACATATTAAAACAAGGGATCTCATGCCTGTGTGTGTGTGTATATTCTAAACACTGTGCAAACATTTTTTTCTACTTTGAACTTTCTCTATTTCTATTATGCAATTTGCTGACCTAGAAATTCCCATATTCTATACAAATTTATTAAGTGCCATACCTGACCATCAATTCCACTTTCAATTACTTAAAAATATGAGGGTGAAACTAAAAAAAAAAAAAGAAAAATAAATAAATAAATAAAGTATGGTGCAGAGGAGGCTGCATAACAAAACAGAGTCAAATACTTATTATCTCCCTCCATCCCTTCCCTTCCCTAATCCATAACCACTGAAAACATTTTAAAATTAAGAATAATGGGGCCAGGCGCAGTGGCTCACGCCTGTAATTCCAGCACTTTGGGAGGCTGAGGCGGGTGAATCACGAGGTCAGGAGTTCAAGACCAGCCTGGCCAACGTGGTGAAACCTCATCTCTACTAAAAATACAAAAAATTAGCCAGGCGTGATGGCGTGCACCTGTAGTCCCAGCTACTCAGGAGGCTGAGACAGGAATGGTGTGAACCCGGGAGGTGGAGCCTGCAGTGAGCGGAGATCGCACCACTGCACTCCAGCCTGGGGGACAGAGTGAGACTCCATCTCAAAAAAAAAAAAAAAACTACAAAAATTAGCCGGGCATGGTGGTGGGCACCTGTAATCCCAGCTACTTGGGAGGCTGAGGCAGGAGAATCACTTGAACCTGGGAGATGGAGCTTGCAGTGAGCGGAGATCACACCACTGCACTCCAGCCTGGGGGACAGAGTGAGACTCCATCTCAAAAAAAAAAAAAAAACTACAAAAATTAGCCGGGCATGGTGGTGGGCACCTGTAATCCCAGCTACTCAGGGGGTTGAGGCAGAGAATTGCTTGAACCCAGGAGGCGGGGGTTTCAGTGCTCCAAGACTGCGCCACTGCACTCCAGCCTGGGTGACAGAGCAAGACTCCTTCTCAAATAAATAAATACATAAATAATGGGCAGGGCGCGGTGACTCACGCCTGTAACCCCAGCACTTTGGGAGGCTGAGGGAGGCAGACTGCTTGAGCTCAGGAGTTCGAGACCAGCCTGAACAACATCGTGAAATACTGTCTCTACAAAAAATACAAAAAAGTAGCCAGGCGTGGTGGTACCCGCCTGTAATCCCAGTACACAGGAGGCTGAGGTGGATGGATGACTTCAGCCTGGGAAGTGGAGGTTACAGTGAGCCAAGACACTCCAGCCTGGGTGACAGTGCCAGATCCTGTCTCAAAAACAGAATAATGAAAGAAGGCACTGGGGCTTACCAAGTCATACAAGAGTACAAAATCTGCTGAGAACTACATAGCAAAAGAGAATAATTTTAGCCAAAGGAGAACAAATAATCAAGTATGGGTTCTAGTAAGGTCATGGGTGGAGGTTTTCAAAAACGAAAAATACAATACCCAAACTTATTAGTAATGTGAGATGCACTATGGAGATGTTTCAAATCTATGTACACAGAAAAGCTATTCCAACCCCAGACACCACCAGTAAAATTTAAACCCACCACAATTTACCACCTCATAGCCCTGTCCACATAGCCCTCAATGAATTCCAGCAAGAGCTGAGGCCCCAAGCAAGGTTTCCAACACAATTGTAAAACAAATCCTGAAATCTTGGCAGTACAAATACTGTTGTACAAAGACAGTGGTGCTACTGAATCTGAACTTGGTGAAGAGCTGAGCTCTCAGTGAGAATGCCTATGTTCGAATCCCAGCTCTAGAACTTGGTAGCTACAACCTTGAGCAAGTTAATCTCTAGGCTTCAGTTTGATCACAATAATCTTACCTACCTAATAGGGATGTTAGCCCACCAGGAAACACTAATTAATGCTGATAGTTGTTGAATTTTTGGCTGGTGGGCAAGTACCACCATAGATGAGTTCGTTCATTTGTCAGAATGTCTGAATTCAAGGAATCATAGTTGTTTGGGGGTACTAATGTATTTAAACAACAAAAGTGTGGAGTTCAAAAGTCAAATGTGCTAAAGTGCTGAATTCACGGACAGTCTGTACCGTTCTTTTCCTAGACCTGCCAGTTTATACTAATCGCCTTAGAATTCCTGAAGAAAGCCTCTTCTAATCCTCTTCCCATGTACATATAACAAAAGCTACATAACTCTGACTTCAGTTTTGAGAGTATAACTTGTTAATATATCCTGATGCTTAGTGATATGAAATGGACATAGTGTTTCCCACTGGACAGTGAAAACACTATTAATTCTAAATAACTATGGGACCAAAGAAATTCTCCTTGGTCCTCAAGAACAATTTTAAAAATCAAATTATTCTTGAAAGTACTGAGTCTTTTTAGTTAAAAAAAAAAAAAGTCTGCAGGCAGCTCTGCACAAAGCTGTAATGAGTCACAAACTATGAACTCTGGATTCAGTTCTCACCTTCCATCACCTACCTTGTATACATACCTCTGCCCTCTGAAAATACACACTGGAGGGCAAGGGCATGAGAATACGCAGGCCCGGGGAAACAGGAAATCAGAGTCCTTTCTCTGCCACTTACCATCTGCGTGACCTCAGGCAAATTACTGTCTTCAGCTCAAAGTGATGTGGTTTCTAGCACGGTGGTTAAGAAGATGAGCCTGGACCAGGCGCAGTGGCTCATGTCTGTAATCTCAGCACTCTGGGAGGCCAAGGCAGGAGGACTGCTTGAGCTCAGGAGTTTTAGACTAGACTGAGCAACACGGAGAAACCCAGTCTCTACAATATATACAAAAATTAGCCGGCATAGTAGTGGGCACCTGTAATCCCAGCTACTCAGGAGGCTGAGGCAGGAGAATCACTTGAACCCAGGAGGCGGAGGTTGGTTGCAGTGTGCTATGATTGTGCAACTGCACTCTAGTCTGGACGACAAAACGAGACTGTCTCCAAAAAAGAAAAAAAAAGGTGAGCCTGGAGCCAGGCATGGTGGCTCACACCTATAATCCCAGCACTTTGGGAGGCTGAGTAGGACAGATTACTTGAGGTCAAGAGTTTGAGTCCAGCCTGGCCAACATAGTAAAATCCTGTCTCTACGAAAAACATGAAAGTTCGCTGGGCCTGGTGGCGTGCACCTGTAATCTCAGCTACTCAGGAGGCTGAGGCAGGAGAATCACTTGAACCCGGGAGCCAGAGGGTGCAGTGAGCTGAGACTGTGTCACTGTACTCCAACCTGGGCAACAGAGTAAGACTCATCTCAAAAGAAAAAAAGGTGAGCCTGAAACAGTCCACAGGGGTTCAAATTCTAGCTCCAAGAAATACTAGCTGAGTGGCCTCAGACAAATCACACAACATCAATAAAGCCTCAGTTTCCTCGTCTGGTTTTTTTTTGTTGTTGTTGTTAAAGGGTTCAGGGCCATGAAAAAACAGTACCCACCTCTTGAGAATGGGTGAAGATTACATTAGATAACCCATATAAAAGGCCAAGGCCAGTGACTGTCATAATGAGTCGTCTATAAACTTTAGCTATAGGATTGTTGCTAAAATCAAATGAGATGTGAGAGTAAAAAATCACACAAATTATGAAATAAAAGCAGGAGTAACTGTGGCCAGAAACAAAGTTAACCACCGCTCCCTACTCCCAAAACCATTCCCGCCATGGGAAGAAGCCTCCAATTTAATAACATCCACACGACGTCTATAAACACGATGTCTACTTTTGTAAAAACCACTGACCTTGAAGCTTCCTCACCATTAAGTGCGATGGACCAAGACCATAAAACCATCTAACAGAAAAGGAAATGCAAAAAGGACCAATCCAATTACACAACATCTCGGTTATTGGAAAAGGGTTTCTCCCAAACTCAAATCTGTGATTTTTCACTACCAGGATGACTGGATGACACCAAGGTCTTCAAGCCTGCGGGTTGGGGTAAGAGTGGTGGAGAGGCATCTGCTTAGCATAGGGAAGGAAAGCTGCAGAGAAAACCACAGAGAAGCTGCAGAAAGGAGAAGCCCTCCAGTAGCTCTGCATGCCCCTCTGACACGAGCTATCACAACCTCTTCACCGCTATTTTGGGCCCAAGACCCCCTCCCCCCGCCTCCCACGTGTGACCAGAGCAGCTGCTTCTCCACCAAACAGCTCTGGATTGGGAGCCTGGAATCTCGGGCCTGCTCCCGACTCGATGTGGGTGACCTTGCGTCAGCCCCTTCCCCACTCTAGACCTCGGTTTCTCCTGTGCACCGAAGCTCACCTAGTCAGACAACCCTCCAGGCCCAATTCCCGCAAAAAAAAAAAAAAAAAAATATATATATATGTATATGTCTGGTAGGGAATCTTCCCTCAGGCAGGGCGTCCCACACTCGTGCCGGAGCCGGCTTCCACCTTCGGGGAGATCTCCGGTCTCCCTAGGAGCGGCGGTAACAACGCAGCCTGCGGGTAGCGCAGGTGTCTGCAGAACCACGCGTCCCACCGGGCCTGCCAGGCAGGCCAGCTCTGCCGAC
>NW_012121709.1:166329-168593 GCF_000951035.1 Colobus angolensis palliatus
TCAGCACCCATCCTGGGCTTTCGCCCCAGCCTCGGCAGCCCTCGGCGCGTCGGGCTGGTGATCTGGCTGGCCCGAGACACTCACCGTAAATCGGCCGGAGGCGCCTGTCGTTAGGGTCCTGCACATGGCCCCGCGTCGCCATGATGACAAGCGCAGAACCACAGTGCGCACGCGCGGGACAGGACCCCGGGAAGGGGCTATTAAAGGGCCAGCGTCGATCTCGCTTGTTTATCGCGATAGTCGCGGTGCTGCGACTGAACGCGCCTGCGCGGGAAAGGAAGCCTCCGTCCTTGCCCATTGCCCCTTCTTTAAATGCTGGTCCTTCCCTTCGCAGGAGGGATCAAGCTGGCAAAGAGAAGGCAGCTGTTGGTGTTAAAATCCTCCGAGTCACTGACTGGGAAGTGAGGAAAGGAGGGGAGAAAGCTCTCAAAGTTAGGGTTCGGCTGCTCCTGTTTATCCTATTTATTCTTTGTCTTGAAGAACCAGCTAGATTTGGCTGTGATTAATTGCAGAGGAACCAGAAACTCCTGGCGGAGAGAGACCCAGGGGAAAGCTGGGGAAGTGGGGCTGATGAACAGCAAAAATCTGCCAAAAAAGTTCAAGAGAGCCGGGCGCGGTGGCTCATGTCTGTAATACCAGCACTTTGGAAGGCCCAGGCGGGCGGATCACAAGGTCGGGAGATCCAGACCATCCTGGCTAACACAGTGCAACCCCATCTCTGCTAAAAATACAAAAAATTAGCTGGGCATGGTGGCAGGCGCCTGTAGTCCCAACCGCTCGGGAGGCTGAGTCCAGGAGAATGGTGTGGACCCAGGAGGCGGGCCTTGCAGTGAGTCGAGATCCAGCGGCTGCACTCCAGCCAGACTCCGTCTCAAAAAAAAAAAAAAACTCGAGAGCCCTCCACCACCTGTCCCTGGACCAAACTGAGGGTCGAGCTGCTATTTCTTGTGGTCCAGTAAGGCGATGCAGATGAACTGGAGAGGAAGCGAGTTTTTATTTCTGCAACCGGTTACAGGGAGAAGGCCTGGAAATTATCACCAAACCAACTCAAAATTACAAAGCTTTCCAGCACTTATATACCTTCTAAGCTATATGTCTATGTGTAAGTGTGCATTCATCTAAAGACATAAGTGATTAACTTAGTCTATAACTAAGGTCTGCATCCTGAAGACCTTCCTTTGAAGCCTCAGTAAATTTACTTAATCTAAATGGCAACAGGTGCTGGGGTGATTACCCTTATCTTGTCTCCTGCTAAATCACGGAGGTTTGGGGAGTTACTTCAGACCCCGGATAAAACTTGTTTAATCCTAAATGGGTCCTGTGAGGAATTATTTCATTATTTTGTGATGCTTTAAGGCCAAGGAAAGGCCTAGGCAAAACTCTTGGTGGGCTTTTGTTACATTCCAGCCTTTGTATAAGGGCACCGGCTTTTTTTTTAGCTTTTAATATTTAACTTAACCACTCAGTCAGTACTGAAACAGTTTTTATGGAGGCTTGTGTTAGTGAGACCTGGCCTGCCACACACCCTTCTCCCAGGACTCAGCCAACAAAGAAGCATCCTAGATGAATACTTACTCGGTATATGCCTAGAGTATTGAAATGCAACGTCTTTAAATTTATTCTCTCATTTAATTTTCATAAATGTCGTATTTCCCTGGGAGGTAGATCCTATTATTACCTCTCTTTACAGATAGATTTATTCATACAACACTGAGTTATTGAGTGCCTATTATTTGACATACTCTTGTTTTAGGCACTGAGGATACATCAATAAATAAAATAGATGGAGACTTAATGGAGCTATTATTTGTAGTAAGGGAGACAGACAATAAATAAGTAGATAGCCTATTACATGGTGATAAATGCTACTGAGAAAAATAAAGCAGGAAAGGGGGGCAGTGAGAGAGGGAGGTAATTTTAGTGTGGTTTACAGTGGCTCACCCCTGTAATGCCACCACTTTGGCAGGCCGAAGTGGGTGGATCACATGAGGTCAGGGGTTCGAGACAAGCCTGGCCAACATGGTAAAACCCCTTCTCTGCTAAAAATACAAAAATTAGCTGAGCATGGTGGTGTGAGCCTGTAATCCCAGCTACTCGGGAGGCTGAGGCAGGAGAATCGCTTGAACCCGGTAGGCGAAGGTTACAGTGAGCCGAGATCGTGCCATTGCACTCCAGCCTGGGCAACAAAGCAAGACTCTTGTATAAGTAAATAAATAGGCCGGGTGCAGTGGGTCATGCCTGTAACCTCAGCAGTTTATGAGGCC
>NW_012121709.1:168988-172565 GCF_000951035.1 Colobus angolensis palliatus
GCGGGCACCTGTAGTCCCAGCTACTCGGGAGGCTGAGGCAGGAGGATGGCGTGAACCCGGGAGACGGAGCTTGCAGTGAGCCGAGATCGCGCCGCTGCAGTCCAGCCTGGGCGACAGAGCAACACTCTGTCTCCAAAAAAAAAAGAAAAAAAAATTAGCTGAGCATGGTGGTGCGCACCTGTAATCCCAGCTACTCAGGAGGCTGAGGCACGAGAATCACTCGAGCTCAGGAGGTGGAAGTTGCAGAGCCGAGACTGCAACATGCACTCCAGCCTGGGCAACAGAGGGAGACTCTGTCTCAAAAAAAATTATAAATAAATAAATAAATACTCCCTGGATAAGGATCATTTGAGCCCAGGAGTTTGAGGCTGTAGTGAGCTATGATTGCACTACTGCACTCCAGCCTGCGTGACAGAGTGAGACCCTGACTCTCTAAAAACAAAGACTCCCAGGATGAAGTTATCAGGCAAAGTACAACAAAATATTTGAGGCATACATACACATACTTCACTGTTTATCTTAAATTCAAATGTAACTGAGTGTCCTGTATTTTTATTGGGGGGAAGCCCTGCCCTAGGGAAAACTCCATGCCCCCAAATCGTGCTAAGCAGCAACAATGAAGGGCAGATGCCTCAGGCCAGCTGACCCCAGGATCACTCAGAGGTGGTGTATGATCCTGCTGAGGTTGGGCTTGGACAGGGAAAAGGAGGGAGGAGAGCTGGGGTTCACCTTTGGTGCAAGGGAAAGAGATGATGAGTCACCTGAGATTTAAGAACTTCCCAGGAATGGAAAAATACAGCACCTTTACGGGGAGCTCCTAACCAAGGCTCAGGTTACTCAACCATGTTCTTAGGTTACCTTTGTTGGCCTGGCCCCAAAGGAACGCTGATAGACTTAGCACCCAGCTCCCTGAACTTGGCAAGACCAGGGCGTCATATGGACCCACCTAGCAGAGGCCTCTAGAGTCTTAGGTCACCATCCTTAGTGGTATATACTTCCCTCCGCTCTGAAAGGCTGTTTAGCATCCAAGTAGGATTAATTGGTTGTTCTCTTTTCCCATTCCTACTGCTTGTCCTCAGAACCTAAGAACGAAGCAGTGACTCGCTCGGCTCTGGGCTTGTCCTTACCTGCCGCTGGGAGGCAGCTTCCATACCCTTTGGCAGGCCTGAATCATTTCGGGTAACAAGATGACCTCTGAGGAAGCCGAAAACCCATCCTTGCTGTACAATTCAGAACTTGGAGCTCTTAGAGATGACATTATGGGAAAGTGCTTGGCATACAGCAGGTGCTCTTTAAATGGTGGTTTCCATTTTCTCAACTTAGAGGAGGGGTGTACACTCTTCATTCGGTAACATTTTCTCCGGTGAGAAACATTCTCCCTGGCCGGGTGCGGTGGCTCGTACCTGTAATCTCAGCACTGGGAGATCAAGGCAGGTGGATCACTTGACGTCTGGAGTTTGAGACCAGCCTGGTCAACATGGCAAAAACCCCATCTCTACTAAAAATGCAAAAATTGCCGGGCGCGGTGGCTCAAGCCTGTAATCCCAGCACTTTGGGAGGCTGAGACGGGCGGATCACGAGGTCAGGAGATCGAGACCATCCTGGCTAACACGGTGAAACCCCCGTCTGTACTAAAAAATACAAAAAACTAGCCGGGCGACGTGGCGGACGCCTGTAGTCCCAGCTACTCGGGAGGCTGAGGCAGGAGAATGGCGTAAACCCGGAAGGCGGAGCTTGCAGTGAGCTGAGATCCGGCCACTGCACTCCAGCCTGGGCGGCAGAGCGAGACTCGTCTAAAAAAAAAAAAAAAAAAATGCAAAAATTAGCCAGGTGTGGTGGGCCACGCCTGTTATCCCAGCTACTCGGGAGGCTGAGGCAGGAGAATCGCTTGAACCCGGGAGGCAGAGGTTGCAGTGAGCCGAGATCATGCCACTGCACTCCAGCCTGGGCAACAGAGCTCTGTCCCCCCAGCACCGAAAAAAAAAAAAGAAGAAAAGAAATGTTCTCCCTAAAGGGCAGTGAGACACCTGGAAGCTCTGTGCCTGAATAGCTAAGGACACAGGAAGGGGGATTGCATTACTTGAATGTGGTGATGTGGGTGTCTCCACCCAATGATTCTTCTAGTTTTTCTTTTCCGTCTTGATGGACATGTACCAATGCCTAATCCTCAACAGGACACTGACCTATTTCACAGTTTTCATGGTTGATATCCTGCACTTTTGACAGCGGAATAAACAGCAACTCTGGCTCTGAAATCAAGCCAATTTCGGCTTCAAATCCAGGCTCTGACATTTATCAACTATGTGATCCTAAGCAAGTGACTGAATGTCTCTGAGCCTCGGTTTCTGCATTTATGAAATTATAATAATAAAATGACCAACCTCATCAAGTTGATGGAAGGAATAAATGCTGTCTTCCATGAAAAGAAACAGACATAGGCGGGTGCAGTGGCTCACACCTGTAATCCGAGCACTTTGGGAGGCCAAGGCGGGCAGATCACCTGAAGTCGGGAGTTCGAGACCAGCCTGACAAATACGGTGAAACCCCATCTCTACTAAAAGTACAAAAAATTAGCCGGGCTTGGTGGCAGGTACTTGTAGCCCCAGCAACTTGGGAGACTGAGGTGGGAGAATCACTTGAACCTGGGAGGTGGAGGTTGCAGTGATCCAAGATTGCACCACTGGACTCCGGTCTGGGTGACAGAGCGAGACTCTGTCTAAAAAAAAAAGAAAAGAAAAGAAACAGGCACAAAGAAAGCACTCAACAACAGTTGTTATTATTATCCTTCATATTAGTATGAGGACTCCTTTGATTTAAAACTGCAGAAATTCTCATGCCTGTAATCTCACCATTTTGAGAGGCTGAGGCAGGAGGATCGCTTGAGCCCAGGAGTTCACGATTGGCCTGGGCAATATGGGGAGACCCTAGCTCTACAAAAAAATAATTAGCCAGGCATACTGGTGTATACCTATAGTCCCAACTACTCAGGAGGCTGAAGTGGGAGGACTGCTTGTGCCCAGGAGGTTGAGCCTCCAATGAGCTATGATTGTGCTACTGCACTCTGGCCTGGGTGGCAGAGTAAGACACTGTCTCAAAACAGACAAACAAAACGACAACAACAACAAAAACCCTGTAGAAATAACTTCCTGGCACTTCAGGACACTAAGGAAGGAAATTTTCCCAAGTCTGACGTGTCTCCTGGTAGGAACAATATCTGGGAATTTCCCACACTGGTCAGCATGGGGAAAATCTAAAGTACAAAGTAGGCACAGAGTTAAAGGTAGATGGAGAAACGCAGAGCCTTCAACCAAGAGTTAGGATAACCTGAGCAATGGTCTTCTTTTGACCAATAATTCAAGTTCTGACTTGTTTCCATTAGAAAAGGAGAGGATGGGCTGGGCGCGGTGGCTCACACCTGTAATTCTAGCACTTTGGGAGGCCGAGGCAGGCAGATTGCTGAGGTCAGGAGCTTGAGACCAGCCTGGCCAACATGACAAAACCCCATCTCTATTAAAAATACAAAAATTGGGCCGGGCGCGGTGGCTCAAGCCTGTAATCCCAGCACTTTGGGAGGCCG
>NW_012121709.1:173346-175356 GCF_000951035.1 Colobus angolensis palliatus
TTTAAAAAAGGGGGGGAAAAAAAAAGAAAGAAAAGGAGAGGATGAGCTGGGCGCAGTGGCTCACGCCTGTAATCCCAGCACTTTGGGAGGCAGAGGTGGGCAGATCACTTGAACCCAGGAGTTCAAGACCAGCCTGGGCAACAGGGCAAGACCCCCATCTCTACAAAAATTTAAAAATTAGCCAGGTGTGGCGGTGCATGCTCAAGCCCAGGAAACCCAGGCTGCAGTGAGCCATGATCACACCACTGCACTCCAGCCTGGGTGATGGACTGTCTCAAAAATAAAAAAGAAAGAAAGAAAGAGTGAAATTCCATCTCTACTAAACAACAACAAATACAAAAATTAGCTGGGTGTGGAGGTGTGCACCTGTAGTCCCAGCTACTTGGGAGGCTGAGGCAGGAGAATCGCATGAACCCGGGAGGCAGAAGCTGCAGTGAGCCGAGATGGCGTCATTGCACTCCAGCCCGGGCGACAGTGCAAGATTCTGTCTCAAAAACAAAAAGAAAGGAAAGGAGAGGATGAGACTAAGAGACCCTTTCCAACTCAATCCCTTGTGTGCAGTAGCTGTCTGCCTCAGCACTTCCAATTGTGTCCGCCAGGTGGCCTATGAATACCAAGTCTCCCAGGCCACTTTCCAAATCAAATACATCTCATTTTGCATGCTTTAATAAAACATAGCAAATATTATGTTTGTGTAAGCTACACTTTATTAATTTTTATACTGAATTTTATTGAGATATAATTTAAATGCCATAAATTTGCCCACTTTAAGTGCAAAATTTAATGATTTTTATTTTGCTTTTTTTTAAAGATAGGGTCTTTGTCACCCTGGCTGGAGTACAGCGACATGATCATAGCTCACTGCGGCCTTGATCCCTCACGTTCAAGGAATCCTCCCACCTCAACCTCTCAAGTAGCTGGAACTACAGTTGGGCACCACTATGCCTGGCTCCAGTCTGATCTTGAACTCCTGGCCTCAAGTGATTCTCTTACCTCATCTTCCCAAAGTTCTGGGCTTACTACAGGTGTGAGCCACCATGCCTGGACCTTCCATATCACTTTTTAAATTACCTTATTAATTCGCCTAGTAGTTTTATGGTTTTATTTTTAACATGTAAATCTTTGATCCATTTGGTATTTATTTCCATATGAATAGTAAGGTGGGCTTTCGGCCGGGCACGGTAGCTCACACTAATCCCAGTACTTTGGGAGGCCAACATGATGAAACCCCATCTGTACTGAAGATACAAAAATTAGCCGGGCGTGGTGGTACGTACCTATATTCCCAGCTACTCAGGAGGCTGAGGCACGAGAATCACTTGAATCCAGGAGGAGGAAGTTGCAGTCAGCTGAGATCTCACCATTGCACTCCAGCCTGGGCAACAGAGCGAGACTCCATCTCAAAATAAACAAATTAAATAAATAAATAAATAAATAAAGGTCGGGCCCGGTGGCTCACGTCTGTAATCCCAGCACTTTGGGAGACTGAGGTGAGCGGATTGCCTGAGCTCAGGAGATTGCAACCAGCCTGGGCAACACGGTGAAACCCCATCTCTACTAAAAATACGAAAGATTAGCTGGGAGTTTTGGCGTGGGCCTGTAGTCCCAGCTACTTGGGAGGCTGAGGCAGGAGAATTGCTTGAACCTGGAAGGCGGAGTTTGCAGTGAGCTGAGATCTCACCACTGCACTCCAGCCTGGGCAACAGAGCGAGACTCCGTCTCAAAAGAAATAAATAAATAAGGTGGGATTTCAATTTTATCTTTTTCAGTTGTATCTATCTATCTATAGTGGTCATATAAATATATATATGGGGGAGGGGGAAGGGATTGCACTGGGAGTTATACCTGATGTAAATGACTGGTTGATGGGTGCTGATGAGTTGATGGGTGCAGCACACCAACATGGCACAAGTATACATATGTAACAAACCTGCAGGTTATGCACATGTACCCTAGAACTTAAAGTATAATAATAAAAAATAATAATAAAAAAAGTTGGCCGGGCACGGT
>NW_012121709.1:176096-180760 GCF_000951035.1 Colobus angolensis palliatus
TTTTTGGTAGAGACGGTCTTGAACACCTGGCCTCAAGCAATCCTCCCACCTCGGCCTCTCAAAGCCAAGGGAGCCACCATGCCTGACCTCAATCCCTATTTATTGAATAATCCATCTTTTTCACAGAGCACCCAGTGCCATCATTATCATATATTAAATTTCCATATACATTTCTGGCTAGTCATGGAACAGTCTCTAGTCTCTATTCAAGGGCAGGTCAAAACTGGAGTCTGCAGAGCTGGCTGGATTCTCTGATCTGAGTCTGGGCTTGCTCTGTACAGTCTCTGAACTACTCGACTATTGGGAGAACCTTGTCAGCTGCATTTGGGCTACTGGATACTAAGAATGAGGCCCTTAATTTGGAATGAAGTCACCTTGCGGGGGTAGGGCTGCTCTGTGGCCAGTTCCCTGAGAAACTGTAGGAGATAAGGAATTAAAACCACCCAGGAAATTTTTTCAATGACTCTAAAATTTACATGCAAATGGTAATGACCTAGAATAGCCAAAATGGCAAGGCCAGTTGCAGTGGCTCACATCTGTAAGCCCAGTACTTTGGGAAGCCAAGGTAGGACGATTGCTTAAGTTCAAGACCAGCCTGAGCAACATAGCAAGACCCCCATCTCTACAAAACTAAAAAAATTAGCTGGAAGTGATGGTGCACCCTTGTGGTCCCAGCTACTCTGGAGTGTGAGGCGGGAGGATTGCTTGATCCAGCCAGAAGTTTGATGCTGCAGTGGGCTATGACCCTTCCTCAAAATAAATAAATAAATAAATAAAGCCACATTTATTAAGACTGTGGAGAAATAACATAAGGATAAACAGGTAGATGTGTAGAACAGAGAGCCCAGAAATAGATTCTATACATATGGTCACTTGATTTATGACAAAGACCCGAGTGAAATTCAATGGAGAAAAGATTTTTCTCCCAGTAAATGGAACCATAGGTTATGTTTTTATTTATTTATTCAGTCTGTTTGTGAGGCAAGGTCTCACTCTGTCACCCAGGCTAGAGTGCAGTCACACAATCACAGCTCACTGCAGCCTTGAACTCCTGGGCTCAAGCGATCCTCCTCCCTCAGTCTCCCAAGTAGCTGGGACTACAAACACACACCAGAATGCCCAGCTAATTTTTTTACTTTTTTTTTTTTTTTTTTTGTAGAGGCAGGGGTCTTGCTATGTTACCCAGGCTGGTCTTAAACTCCTGGGCTCAAGCAATCCTCCCACCTTTGCCTTCCAAGGTGCTGGGATTATATATAGATGCGAGCCACTGTGCCTGGTCTCACACCTGAGGCGTTGTTAGGGGAGAGAACTGAGTGAGGGCTTTTCCTGGGAAATCAGACTAAAACAAAGTGATCCTAAGTCTCCTCCTCTAGACACTAGCAGGGTCCCTGCAGATGTCTGAGGGATGAAGCTGCCCGGGGAAGGGAGCAGTGACCCCTGGGAACTCTGCCTGGCAACCAGGCAGCCTGGAAAACATCCCAGCATGCTCTGAGGCCTCTGGTCCAATCCCAGTTCTCCTCATGAATATGTATGAGTCCCCAGATGTCAGCTGCATCTCTGAGCCTCTTCCTCCCTGCTCAACGCCCCCCTGCTCCCCTCCCCACACAAACATCCCTCACCCTTCCTCTTCTTGATAACTGGCAACATCTCTTGCTCCTCGCTTCAGAACTGATGAAATAATGTGAACATTTCAGGGCCTGAGGACATATCCACAGAGTGTTTCAGGGCCTGTCCCTTTGATTAGGAAACTGGCTTTTAGCAGTGGTTTCACAAATATTTCTCCAGTTAGAGATGAATGTATCTGTGACTATGTGCCAAAAAAAATAAGAAGAAGAAAAAAAATTAAATCAGATGAATGTCTAAAGCCCGTCTTGGAAGACCTAACTCCAACTAGAAAATAAAAGTGCGTGGTGTCCTTCTGTGGCAGACACTGTCCTTTGCTCTTGCTTCCCTAATAGCTCCCTCCCTGGTTACTCCCCTGTTACTCCCTGGTTACTTCTCCTCCCAGTGTGTCAGTTATCTAAGCCTCTGAGTAATCAGATGTCCAGCTAATGAGTGAGTGCCTGAGTCACCCTGGGGCCACTGAAAAATAAAAATGATGGAATTTCCAATACTTGTATGGAGAAATTAACAGACTGTATTGTTTTGTTTTTTAAGCCAGAGCCAGCACAGTGGCTCACACATGTAATCCCAGCACTTTTTTTTTTTTTTTTGAGACAGAGTTTCGCTATTTTTGCCCAGGCTGGAGTGCAATGGTGCGATCTCAGCTCACCGCAACCTCCGCCTCTCAGGTTCAAGCGATTCTCCTGCCTCAGCCTCCCGAGTAGCTGGGATTACAGGCATGCACCACCACCCCGGCTAATTTTGTATTTTTAGGAGAGACGGGGTTTCTCCATGTTGGTCAGGCTGGTCTTGAACTCCCGACCTCAGGTGATCCACCCGCCTCAGCCTCCCAAAGTGCTGGGATTACAGGCATGAGCCACCGCACCTGGCTATCCCAGCACTTTAAGAGGCTGAGGTGGGGGAATCATTTGAGACTAGGAGGTGAAGGCTGCTGTGAGCTGTGATTGTATCACTGCATTCCAGCCTGGGTGAGACCTTGCCTCAAAAAAAATTTTTTTTAATTAAAAAAAAAAAAAAAAGCCAGGGGCTGGGTGCGATGGCTCATGCCTGTAATCCCAGCACTTTGGGAGGCCAAGGTGGGTGGATCGCGAGGTCAAGAGATCGACACCATCCTGGCCAACATGGTGAAACCTTGTCTCTACTAAAAATACAAAAATTAGCTGGGCATGGTGGCGTGCACCTGTAGTCCCAGCTATTTGGGAGGCTGAGGCAGGAGAATCACTTGAACCCGGAAGGAGGAGGTTTCCGTGAGCCGAGATCATACCAATGCACTCCAGCCTGGTGACAGAGCAAGACTTCATCTCAAAAAAAAAAAAAGCCAGGACTAAATAAATATTAATAACTCATGAGAGCTAGAGATATTTATGTACACATGGATGACTGGAACTTTTAATAACCAAAAGCCAAATAAAGGCAAACTCTATAGCCCATTCCAGTAATTCTACTCCTGGGTGTATACCTAATAGAAATTAACATCATACCTAACCAAGAACAAGAATATTCATACTTGGCTGAAACTAGAAACAAGCCAAATGTTCATTAACTGGAGAATGGGCTAATAAATTGTGAAGTTGTGAAGATATTCACAATTTGTTAAGAACACTATACGAGAATGAAAAGGAATGAACTAAGGTTATATGCAATGACATGGGTGAATATAACATTCAAGATATTGCCCGAAAGAAGTCGTACACAAAATAGTATATATTGCATCATTCTATCTGTTCCTACAGAATAGAACAAGCAAAACTATTCTTTTTTTTTTTTTTTTTTTTTTTTTGAGACGGAGTCTCACTCTGTCGCCCAGGCTGGAGTGCAGTGGTATGATCTCGGCCCACTGCAACCTCTGCCTTGCGGGTTCAAGCGATTCTTCAGCCTCAGACTAACAAGTAGCTGAGCCTACAGGCACGCACCACCACGCCCGGCTAATTTTTGTATTTTCAGTACAGATGGGGTTTCACCATGTTGGCCAGGCTGGTTTCAAACTCCTGACCTCGTGATCTGCCGGCCTCGGCCTCCCAAAGTGCTGGGATAATAGGCATGAGACACCTTGCCTGGCTGGGAATTTTCTATTTATTGATCTGAGTAATGGTAACAGGGGTGTATACAAATAGAAAACTCCACTTCTAGGTGAAATTTCTCCTAGAGAAATGAAAACATACATCCATGCAAAATTTGTATACGGTTGTGTAGAACAGCATTCTTGGCTAGGCAAGGTGGCTCAAGCTTGTAATTCCAGCATTTTGGGAGGCCGAGGCAGGCAGATTGCTTGAGTCCAAGAGTTCGCGACCAGCCTGGGCAGCATGAGGAAACCCCATCTCTACAAAAGATACGAAAATTAGCCAGGTGTGCTGGTGTGTACCTCTAGTTCCAGCTACTCTGGAGGCTGAGGTTGGAGAATTCCTTGAGCCCGGGAAGCAGGGGTTTCAGTGAGCTGAGACTGTGCTACCACTGCACTCCAGCCTGGGTGATCAAGGGAGACCCTGTCTCAGAAAAAAAAAAAATTGAAAGAAAAAGAAAGAAATGAAGTACTGATTAATGCTATAATATGGATGAACCTTGAAAATATCATGCTAAGTGAAATAAACCATCACAAAAGTCTCCATATTGTATGATTCAATTCATATGAAATGTCCCAAATAGGCAAATCCATGAAGAAAGAAAGCTGATGGGTGATTGTCAGTCTGGGTATGGAGATGAGGGGAGTAACTGTTAATGGGCACAGTTTCTTTTGGGGATGATAAAAATGTCCAGGATCGCCAGGCACAGTGGCCCACATCTGTAATCCTGGCACTTTGGGAGACCAAGGCGGGTGGATCACTTGAGGTCAGGAGTTCCAGACCAGCCTGGCCAATATGGTGAAACCCCGTCTCTACTAAAAATACAAAAATTAGCTGGGCATGGTGGCAGGCACCTGTAGTCCCAGCTACTCCGCAGGCTGAGGCAGAGGAATCGCTTGAACCCGGGAGGCGGAGGTTGCAGTGAGCAGAGATCGCACCACTGCACTCCAGCCTGGGCGACAGAACGAGACTCCATCTCAA
>NW_012121709.1:181830-182563 GCF_000951035.1 Colobus angolensis palliatus
CAGTGGCTCAATCTCGGCTCACTGCAACCTCTACCTCCTGGGTTGAAGGGATTCTCCTGTCTCAGCCTCCCAAGTAGCTGGAATTATAGGCGCTTAGCCACAATGCCCGGCTAATTTTTGTATTTTTAGTAGAGGCAGGGTTTCACCATGTTGGCCAGGCTGGTCTCAAACTCCTGACCTCAAGTGATTAACCTGCCTTGGCCTCCCAAAGTGCTGAAATTACAGGTATGAGCCACCACGCCTGGCCAAAAACAATTTTTTTTTTTTTTCAGAGGTAAAAGTCTCTCTCTGTTATCCAGGCTGGAGTGCAGTGGTGTGACCATAGCTCACTGCAGCCTTAAACTCCTGGGCTCCATTAATCTTCTCACCTCAGCCTTCCGAACACCTAGGACTACAGGTGCACACGCTAATGCCCAGCTAATTTATATCACTTTGAGTAGAGACGAGGTCTCCCTATGTTGCCCAGGCTGATCTTGAACTCCTGTGCTCAAGGGATCCTCCTGCCTCAGCCTCTCAAAGTGCTGGGATTACAGGTGTGAGCTACCATGCCAGGTCCACTTTAAATGGATGAATTGTCTGATATGTGAATTATACCTTTGATAAAACTGTTACTGTTATTTAAAAAGTCCTTACACAATATACTTAAGATTTATGCGGCCGGGCGCGGTGGCTCAAGCCTGTAATCCCAGCACTTTGGGAGGCCGAGACGGGCGGATCACAAGGTCAGGAGATC
>NW_012121709.1:182753-186377 GCF_000951035.1 Colobus angolensis palliatus
CTGAGATCCGGCCACTGCACTCCAGCCTGGGC
This sequence comes from Colobus angolensis palliatus, assembly GCF_000951035.1. Taxonomy (NCBI): domain Eukaryota; kingdom Metazoa; phylum Chordata; class Mammalia; order Primates; family Cercopithecidae; genus Colobus; species Colobus angolensis. Next base: position 182,786 of record NW_012121709.1, read on the forward strand.
GGCAGAGCGAGACTCCGTCTCAAAAAAAAAAAAAAAAAAAAAAAGATTTATGCACTTTATGGCATGTACTTTTACCCCAAACTTGAAACAAAACAAAATAATAGTTTCCTACCAGAGGTGTCTGAGAAGATGGGCAGAGAAGGAGAAGGTATTTGGGATTGGGTGCTTGTTGGGACGCCAGGGAGCAAGGGACTCACTGCCAAAGTCGCCTCTTGATGCACCCAAAAAAGTGCCAGAAAGATCAACAGGAAGGGGCCTCAAAAGACAGAGAGAGCTAGGGAAGGGCTGAGAGAAGTGCAAAGGATGGAGTGCTAGAGAGTAGAAAGGAACCCAGTTTGATGAAAACCCAATTTGATGAAAACAGATTTGGTTTTGGCCAAAAACAAAACAAAAAAACACCTTTAAATGTTTATTGTAGGCTGGGCATGGTGGCTTACACCTGTAATCCCAGCACTTTGGGAGGCTGAGGTAGAACACCTGAGATCGGGAGTTCGAGACTGGCCTGACCAACGTGGTGAAACCCCATCTTTACTAAAATTACAAAATTAGCTGAGTGTGGTGGTGCATGCCTGTAATCCCAGCTACTTGGGAGGCTGAGGCAGGAAAATTGCTTGAACCCAGGAGGTAGAGGTTGCAGTGAGCCGAGATCACACCACTGTACTGCAGGCTGGGTGACAGAACGAGAGATTCTGTTTCTTTTTTTCCTTTTTTTTTTTTTTTTTTTGAGACAGTTTCGCTCTTGTTGCCTAGGCTGGAGTACAATGGCGTGATCTCGGCTCAACGCAATCACCACCTCCCAGATTCAAGTGATTCTCCCACCTCAGCCTCCCAAGTAGCTGGGATTACAGGCACGCACTACCACACCTGGCTTATTTTGTATTTGTAGTCTACAGATGGGATTTCTTCATGTTGGTCAGGCTGGTCTCGAACTCCCTACCTCAGGTGATCCTCCTGCCTCGGCTTCCCAAAGTGCTGGGATTACAGGCGTGAGCCACCGCACCCAGCCGAGATTCTGTTTCAAAAAAAAAAAAAAGAGTTTATTGTAAAGCAGCACCTTGAAGTAATTCTCCAAGTAGAAATTGAGTGCCTTCCATGTGTCCGGGCTAGGCACGGGGCCAGGAATCTGACTCTAAGCAGCTGCTTGCTGGGAAGTAAAAGTGGGAGGAAGAGAATAGGTTGGCAGCTAGAACCACAAGGAAAAGCTGCATTCTGTCAGGGAAGATCCCTAGCCCTTGAGCAGGGGCTGAGGCTGTGGGAGGCAGAAGACAGTTTAAAACAGGGATGGGGGCATGTTGGGGAATGAAGGAGTCGGGTTGGCTTCTCAGACTAGGTAGTGACAGCTTTGGCTAGAGGAGAGGAATTTCCCTCCCCCAGCCTGGCAGGGCTCTGAGTAGGGCTGAGCTGGGAAGGGTAGGGCAACACCTCTCCCTTTGGGCTTTATCAAAATTCCACTGCAGTGAATGCTAAACCTGCCAGAGCCCAGAAGTGCCATTTAGGCCATGACACCAGAAATCCAGATTCAGTTAATTTAGTGAGTTTTGGGGGATGAGGTTGGGGTACTAGGGAATTGGGAGAGTGAGGAGGTTGACCTTGAGCAGACATATAAATTTCTAACAAGCCGGCTGGGCGCAGTGGCTCACGCCTGTAATCCTAGCACTTTGGGAAGCCAAGGCAGAAGGATCATTTGAGGTCAGGAGTTCAAGACCAGCCTGACCAACATGGTGAAACCCCATCTCTACTAAAAATATAAAAAAATAGCCAGGTGTGGTGGTGGGCGCCTACAGTCCCAGCTACTCGGGAGCCTGAGGCAGGAGAATTGCTTGAACCCAGCAGACGGAGGTTGCAGTGAGCCGAGATTGTGCCACTGCATTCCAGCCTGGGCGAGAGAGTGGGACTTTGTCTCAAAAAAACAAAAAATAAAGTGAATAAATAAATAAAAATAAATTTCTAACGAGCCCTTTAAAGATTCTGGTGCAAGGAGGTTGGGGGGACCTCCATCTAATCCTCTCATACAGGTGACTCCTGGTAAACCAAGACGCAGCTCTTCCTCTAACTTAATCTAAATCCTTTCTGCTGCCACTGTAATCACCCTGCCTTGCCTGCCTTTTTTGGTCAGGAATAAAATGCTCCTAAACTTTTTGATTTCTGCTGTTGGATTTAGGCCAGTGAAAATAAGGCGCCCCAGGGGTTAAGTGAAATTTGAGCTTATCATTATTTCCAGTTCATTCCTTGCTACCCTGGACCTTGTTGTCTCCTCCCACTGTGAACTATGAATTTAGAGGAGCTTCTGGGTCACTCAGGCAAGGGAAGACAGCGGTTCCCAGGAGACAGGACTGCCATTCTCCTGTTTATTTATTCAAAATGTGTTTATACCAAGTGGATGACTATGCAGAGCAACTGAAACTCTCCTACACTGCTGTTGGGAACGCTTAGTGGCGCAATCACTTAGGAAAACAGTTTGGCAGTTTCTTGTAAAGTTAAAACATAGACTTACCATATGATCCAGCAATCCCACTTCCAAGTATTTATCTGAGAGAAATGAAACATATATCCCCAAAGACTTGCACAAGAATGTTTACTACTGCTTAAACTAGAATCAATTTTTTTTTTTTTTTTGAGGCGGAGTCTCGCTCTGTCACCCAGACTGGAGTGCAGTGGTGCCATCTCAGCTCACTGAAACCTCTACCTCTCAGGCTCAAGCAGTCTTCTCACCTTAGCCTCCCAAGTAGCTGGGACTACACGCATGAGCCACCACCACTGGCTAACTTTTTGTATTTTTTGTAGAGACAGAGTTTTGTTATGTTGCCCAGGCTGGTCTGGAAGTCCTGAGCTCAAGCGATCCACCTGCCACGACCTGCCAAAGTGCTGGGATTGTGAGCCACCACGCCTGGCCAAAAACTAGAACCAGTTCTAATGTTTGTCAGTATAAATTGTGGCATATCCATGTGCTGTGCTACTTGGCACTGAAAAGGAATAGGCTTGATATTATCAACAGCATGGATAAATCTCAAAAACACTATGCTGAGTTAAAACACCTTATTCATAAGAGAACACACTATATGGTTCCTTTTTTCTTTATATATACTTAATACATTAATATGCTTAATTTATATTAATACACTTTTTTTAATTGTTTCTTAATCTTTAATGATTGTGCTTTCTTTTGAACTCCAGTAAGTTTTAACATACAATGTAAAATGCTTAAGATATAGGTGTGTAGCTTAATAACTATTTACTAATTAATACATCTGTGTTAATCACTTTGCAGATCAAGATATAAATATTTCTAGAAAATCTTTCTCATATCCCCTTGCAGGCTATATACCCTCTGAATGGAACCAGTTACTTACTTCTCTCACTTTAGGTTAGTTTTCCCTGGTTTTGAACTTTATATGTTTGGAATCGCGCAAATTATACTGCATATTTAAACTAAATATTTTATTTTGTTATAAATATTGCTTTGAGACGGAGTTTTGATTTTGTCGCCCAGGCTGGAGTGCAGTGGCTCAATCTCGGCTCACTGCAACCTCTACCTCCTGGGTTGAAGGGATTCTCCTGTCTCAGCCTCCCAAGTAGCTGGAATTATAGGCGC
>NW_012121709.1:186427-189330 GCF_000951035.1 Colobus angolensis palliatus
TGCAGTGGCTCAATCTCGGCTCACTGCAACCTCTACCTCCTGGGTTGAAGGGATTCTCCTGTCTCAGCCTCCCAAGTAGCTGGAATTATAGGCGCCTGCCACCACGGCCAGCTAATTTTTGTATTTTTAGTAGAGACGGGGTTTCACCATGTTGGCCAGGCTGGTCTGGAACTCTTGACCTCAGGTGATCCACCAGCCTCGGCCTCCCAAAGTGTTGGGATTACAGGTGTGAGTCACCGCGCCCAGCCCATTAGATGCTTTTCTTGCTTAGTACTAGCTTATGAACATTTTGCTCTTATATTATATTATATTATTTTTGAGACAGGGTCTTGCTCTGTTCCCCCAGGCTCGAGTGCAGTGGCATGATCAGGGCTCACTCCAGTCTCTGCCTCCTGGACTCGAGGGATCCTTCCACCTCAGCCTCCCAAGGAGGTGGAACTACAGGTGCGTGCCACCACGCCTGGCTAATTTTTGTATTTTTTTGTAGAGATACGGTTTCACTATATTGCCCAGGCTGGTCTCTAATTCCTGAGCTCAGGAGATCCACCCGCCTTGCCCTCTATATTTTGCAATTATAATCTGCAATGGAATCATAATTTTAAATTGTTGTATTGTTTGTAATATGTGCTTGGTTATACTTACATAATTATTCTCTCCTTTATTATACACGAGATAAGAGAAGCTCAGGGAATCCATTCAGGCAGCAAGTGGAGAAACTAGCTCTCAAACCTGCATCTCAGGCTCACTCTTCCACTGCAAAAAAGCAAAGTGCTCAAATACGGTCACAGCCCTGCAGAAGTCTTGCACAAGGGTATTATCATAGCAACAAGAATGACTAATAAGTATTAATGGCTCATGAGAAAAGAACACCATTAATTATCTCAATATATTAGGCATATTAGTAATGTTTGTACAGAATTATTCATGCAAATATTATTAGCCTGTGTCGAGGACAGTTGTTAAACTCAGCAACAGGCTCACAGCTCAGCTCCGTGCCTCTGATTCCAGATGTGCAGAGGCCAGGGCTTCCAGGGACACGCCCCCGTGGGCCTCCGGGGAGCCAATCGACGCGCAGAAGGCGGGGCCCTGGGAGCGACAACGGTGTTATCCAATGGGCCTACAGCTGGAGCAGCCCCTGGCCAATGGGAGCGCTCCTCCGCGATGGGCGGAAGTGGTGAGGCAGCTCTGAGGGCCGTTGTTCAGTGCGGGGTCTGACAGAGGAGGCTCCGTGTCTGCAGGTAGTGTGTCAACTCAACGTTTCTCCTCTCTTCCCTGGTGAGGTGTAGCGGCGGCACGCGGCTGGAGATTCCCTGAGGCCTCCAGTTTAGGAAGGGTCCGTCATCCCAAGGGAGGGGTGTGTGGGCGTGGGGTCTCTGGGCCCGGGGTCGCGGCTCTGAGGAGAGGATGCCCGCGCGGCGGCATCTCTGGCAACTGGAGGAGGCCGCGCTTTCTCCTCAGGGAACCGGCGCCTTGGCAGCCCCCGGCGACGCCGCCCCCTTCGCGGCCTAGGTTGGTCTGGGGAGTCGGGAAGCGGGCGTCGTCCGCAGCGCCTCTGTGGCCACCGCGTCCCGGGCGGAGCTGGGCTCAATGCCGGCCTGGGCCTAGAGCCCGAGCCTCGAGCTGCCGGCGTGGGGGGTCGCGAGTGGCCTAATGCGGCCTCGAGGCCGAAGGACCCGAGTCCGAGCTCGCACTCCGACCCGCTGGTGCTGCGGAAAACTCAGGTGGCCTTCCGCTTTCGCAGCCTCTAAAGTGGGGACCAAGACTTTCACCTCTTAGGATTGTAGTCGGGATTAAAATATTTTCCCAGTAAGCGTTTGGCAACTGCTATTATTTGAGAAGCCGCTTACTTCTTCACTCCCCATCACCGACCTTGCTGGGGAAGGGGGCGATTGGAGACTACCTTGGGGTATCTGGACCCGGCAGTGGAAGCTACGCCGTCTCGGGCAGAGGGACGGTCCCCTCTGCGGACCAGAGAGATCTAGCCGACCCCCAACGGGCTCCTTATAAGCTTGAAGACTTTTTTCTGTGCCTCGACTCTTCCGTGCATTCAAAGGATCGTTTCCTTGATCCTTTGAAGTATTGTCAGTCTTCTGCCTGAAGAATCTGAGACCCAGAGAGGTTAAATCTGGCAGAACCAGCCAGAACTTGACCCCCAGAGGGGGACCCTGCAGGCCACCCCCAGTCTTCTTGCATCTAGAAAAGCAAGCACCTGCCACATCTGAGCTCTGGCCTTAGAGTTGGCCATTTAGTGGTCTGGAATAGAGCACACCTGAAATCAGTCGGACAGCCCTCCTTAGTTGCCATTTTGTAAGAGTGAATTTTTTTTTTTTTTTTTGAGATGGAGTCACCTTCTGTTCAGGTTGGAGTGCAGTGGCAAGATCTCAGCTCAATGCAACCTCTGCCTCCTGGGTTTAAGTGATTCTCTTGCCTCAGCCTCCTGAGTAGCTGGCATACAGGCGCCCGTCACCACGCCCAGCTAATTTTTGTATTTTTAGTAGAGACTTGGTTTTGCCATGTTGGCCAGGCTGGTCTCGAACCCCAGACCTCCAGTGATCCGCCCACCTCACTCTCCCAAAGTGCTGGGATTACAGGCGTGACTGCCGCGCCCAGCGCAGAATGGGTATTTTGAATTATGTCATTCCCTAGTTTAAAGCCCTTCAGTGTTTACCATTGAGCTTGGAATCTAATCCAATATTCTTTCTGTCTTATATGACAAGACCTTCTTGAGTCATTCCCTTTTTTTATTATGCTTTTCCAGATTTGCCTTTACTTTCTCTTTCATTGCTTTTAGGCCTTTTGCCCTTCCCACTGCCTGGATGGATTTTCCTCCATTCCCATTCTCCATCTTTGTCTTTTCATGGTTGGCTCTTGTACTTCAGTTCTTTTTTTTTTTTTTTTTTTTT
>NW_012121709.1:190200-194781 GCF_000951035.1 Colobus angolensis palliatus
CTGCCTCAGCCTCCCGAGTAGCTGGGACCACAGGCGCCCGCCACCACGCCCGGCTAATTTTTTGTGTTTTTTAGTAGAGAGTGGGTTTCACCATGTTAGCCAGGATGGTCTCGATCTCCTGACCTTGTGATCTGCCCGTCTCGGCCTCCCAAAGTGCTGGGATTATAGGGGTGAGCCACCACACCAGCTGCTTATTTTTTATAGAGACAGGGTCTTACTATGTTTCCTGGCTGGCCTTCGACTCCTGAGCTCACGTGATCTACCCACCTCAGCTTTCCAGAGTGCTGTGATTACAGGTGTGAGACACTGCATCTGGCCCACAGTATTGTCCTTTTTTTTTTTAATTTTTATTTTTTCGAGACAGAGTCTCACTCTTTTGCCCAGGCTGAAGTGCAGTGGTGCGATCCTGGCTTACTCCAACCTCCACCTCCTGGGTTCAAGCAGTTCTGCTTCAGCCTCCCTAGTAGCTGGGACTACAGGCACCCGGTTAATTTTTGTATTTTTAGTAGAGAGGTGTTTTGCCATGTTGGCCAGGCTGGTCTCGAACTCCTGACCTCAACTGATTCGCCCACCTCGGCCTCCCAAAGTGCTGGGATTATAGGCGTGAGCCACCCGGCCCAGCCCCAAAGTATTGTCTTAATTAAGCTTGTTGAACAAATGACTAAATACATGTTTTGAGAAGTGGCAACTCACTTGATAATGCCAAAACCATTAAAGAACCCTATTGGGGGCAGGATTTAAGACCATTTTTGTATCATGGAAAGGAATAATCTAAACTAAACAATGGTAGTAAAGTTGCCAGTGCTTTGCTTTCTGCATTGACATCTTGTTTAAAAAGCAGGAGAAACTTTATAGTGAAGAAATTTGGCAGATACCGTATCAACTATGTGATCATGGTTTACATCAATAGTAAAATAAGACTGTTGACATCATGTACCTTCTGATATAAGGCACTGAGACAAGCACAACATGATTTCTATGGTGTTCTTGCCAAAAATGTGTAACCTGAATTTAATCATGAGAAAATACCAGACAAACCCAAATTGAAGGACATTATATAAAATAGCTGGCTGGGCATGGTGGCTCACACCTGTAATCCTAGCACTTTGGGAGGCCAAGGCTGGTGGATTGCCTGAGGTCAGGAGTTTAAGACCATCCTGGTCAACATGGTGAAACCTCTTCTCTACTGAAAATACAAAAATTAGCTGGGCATGGTGTCACACACCCGTGGTCCCAGCTACTCGGGAGGCTGCGGTGGAGGTTGCAGTGAGCCGAGATCGCATCACTGCACTCCAGCCTAGGCAACAGAGCGAGATTCTGTTTAAAAAAAAAAAAAAAAAAAAAAAAGCCAATATGCTTAACAAGGTCATGAAAGAGAAGGAAAGACTGAAGAACTCTCCCAGATCAAAGGAAATTAAGTACAAGTAACTGCTAAATGCAATGTGTGATCCTAGATTGAATGCTGGACCAGAAAAAGAGTGGGATGGTGATTTGGGGATGGTGATTTTTTTTTTTTTTTTTTGAGACAGGGTCTCACTCTGTCACCCAGGCTAGGGTGCGGTGATATAATCACTGCTCACTGCAGCCTTGACCTCCTGGGCTTAAGTGATCTGCCCATCTCAGCCTTCTGAGTGGCTGGGACCACAGGTGTGTGCCACCACCTCTGGCTATTTTTTAAATTGTTTGTAGAGAAGGGGTTTCACCATGTTGCCCAGGCTGATCTTAAACTCCTGGGTTCAAGCGATCTTCCCAGCTTAGCCTCCCAAAGTTCTGGGATTACAGGCATGAGCCACTGTGCCTGGCTTGTTGGTGAAATTTGAATAAATTATATAGATTAGTTACTAGTATTGTATTAGTGTTAATTTCCTGTATTTGATAATTTTACTTTTGTTATTTATGATGCTTTTAGGGTAATTGGATGAAATCTATGAGGGATGTTATTTTATTTTATTTTTATTTATTTATTTATTTTTGAGACAGAGTCTCACTCTGTCGCCAGGCTGGAGTGCAGTGGCATGAACTCCACTAACTGCAACTTCTGACTCCCTGGTTCAAGCGATTCTCCTGCCTCAGCCTCGAGAGTAGTTGGGATTACAGGCACGCGCCACCACGCCCAGCTAATTTTTGTATTTTTAGTAGGGAAGGGGTTTCACCATGTTGGCTAGGATGGTCTTGATCTCCTGACCTTGTGATCTGCCTGCCTCGGCCTCCCTAAGTGCTGGGATTACAGGTGTGAGCCACCGCGCCTTGCCAGGATGTTATTATTATTTTTGAGACAGGGTCTCACTCTGTCACCCAGGCTGGAGTGCAGTGGCATTATCATGGCTCTCCGCAGCCTTGAACTCCTGGGCTTAAGCATTCCTCTTGCGCATTCCTCCTGCCTCCAGCCTCTCGAGTAGCTGGGACTACAGGCACACATCACCATGCCTGGGTAATTTTTTTTTTTTTTTTGTATTTTTTATAGACATGGGGTTTCCCCATGTTGTGGCCAGGTTGGTCTTGAACTCCTGGGCTCAAGTGATCTGCCCGCCTCGGCCTCCCAAAGTACTGATTATAGGCATGAGATTATAGGCATGAGCCACTGTACCCAGCCTAGTAAAAGTATTTTATTTTATTATTTTTATTTTTTAAAAATCTCTTATCCAGTAAAATTATTTTAAATTGAAAATTTTTAAATGAGAAAAGCTCAAGGGGCTGGATATTGAATAAAATGCTTTAACATGCAGGTTTGGGTGACATTTTCTGTATACTAGTTTTTTATTTTGTTTTTTGCATGTCATCTTTAAAGCAAAAATGAAGGAGAAAGTTCATGTCTTCCTTTGTGGTTTTCAGGAAGAGCTAAAGATGGCTGAATTTCTAGAAGACCAGGAAACTCGACTGTGTGACAACTGGTAAGACATTAAATCTAAGAAATGTTAGTGGAATGAGGACAGTCAAGCTTAATCACTACCATTTCCTGATTTAAAAACTCTTAGTGAAGACTGACACAGTCTTGAATGTTAAGCTTTTTATTTTGGTGTTTATAACCCACATGAATTACAAGAAAGAGCATCTCTTTCCTGATGAAATGAAACTAGTTGTAAAGTTAATAATCAGCTGGTTCCTGTTGGGGATTTCCTAAGAATTTAACTTGGTATCTTGGTGCTATACAAGTGCTGTTACTGTAAGCTGACAAAAAACTGTCTGCTATGTTTATTACTTTATTTTCCTTCACTGGGTACTTCTTTCACAGTGTGCTATGTTTACCTTAGCAAACTGTGGTAGAAAGAGATGTGGAATAACGAAAATAGTTTGACTCATTGGTAGAATATTTGAGTCAGATTACATTTTTGTTGTCGTTGTTGTCTTTTTCTTTCTTCTCAGCCTAACTTTGGCAGAATTAGGATATAATTAGAGCAAGAGCTGGTTACAATATTCTTTACCTGCTTGGAATTAAGATTTCATCTCATTGAAGGTGTCTTGCCATATTGTAGGGTATTTCTGCTATGCCACTATCACTTTCTACCATTTCATAAGCTATTTTAGGTTTTTTTGAATTTTATATGTGTAGCTACTGAAACAGAGTAATCAGTGAAACAAATAATCATAAGAAAACAGACACACTGGTTTTTAGCATTAGTTAAGATACACCTGTTTTATCAGTCCACTCCAATTAGGAGGAATCTCAAGCCTAGGACAATATATAAATAACTATGCTAAGAGAGTTAAAGGGTGAGTTAATGGAAAGCTAGTGAAAAACAAGGCTATTCAAAGCCAAAGAAATTAAAGAAAAAGGCAAATTAGCATAGAAAGGCTGACTAAACCTGTAAAGAATTAATTTCTGGTTGTTTGCTTTTAGTGTTTAGAAAGCTCTTGGGAATTTTTCTGGAAGCTTTGGTTTGCCTTTCAGCTATTTATATCTAAATGAAATTTCACCTCTAATTTGCTAGCCCTTCCTTGAGACTTTTAGCAGTTTTATCTGGATGCGGAATTGTGTGCTCATTTATCTCACTTTAAACACCTTCATTTTATCTGAAGCTAGGAAGAAAGCATATTAGTACTTCATCTGGTTGGAATGTTTGGTAGGAATATGTTGGCAGTTAAATTTTAAAAGAAAAAAACAGCAGGCAACTATTTTATATAATTGTTGCAAATATCTTATTTTAGCATTTCCTAAGAGGTGAATATGTGGAATAGTAAATGCTTTGTGGTCTTACCTGACAGCTGCTTTCGATTCTTGCTTTTTCATATTATGATGGTGTGGTCCTTAATATTTTTTGTTTTAATTCTAAAGTTTTAGGGGCCTTGTGTATGTAGTATGTCAACAAGTTATCCTGAACAGCCTTGTAAAGTAAATGCTAGACATTTAGTGTCTCCATATTTGCCATTAAAATAAAATTATTGCCAAAATTATGAAAAAGGAACCCAGGTTTTCTACACCCTAAGCAGTAATTACTGGCTTTAATTTTCATGGCATTTGTACATACATGATTTGCAATCACAATATAACATTGCTTCTTTTTTTTCTTTTTTTTTTTTGAGACGGAGTCTCGCTCTGCCACCCAGGCTGGAGTGCAGTGGCCGGGTCTCAGCTCACTGCAA
>NW_012121709.1:194866-199459 GCF_000951035.1 Colobus angolensis palliatus
TGTTAGCCAGGATGGTCTCGATCTCCTGACCTCGTGATCCGCCCGTCTCGGCCTCCCATAGTGCTGGGATTACAGGCTTGAGCCACTGCACCCGGCCTAACATTGCTTCTTTCACTTTGTTGGTGTACTATATGTAACTTAGCTATTCCTTTCTTGCTTAAGTATTTTTAATGACTTTCATTTTTTACCATTCTATGATACTGTAATGAAAATATTCATACATAATCCCAAGAGTAGGATTATTGTGTTACAGAGTATATAATTTTATGGTCCTAGAAATGCATTTTCAGACTGTTTTTAGACAGTTTATTCTACCACCAGTAATGTATTAAAGTATTAGTTTCACAACATCTTTAAAAAGTTGGGATTTATTATTTTAACTAAATTAATTCAAAATGAGTAGTTTCCTTAGAAAGCTAGAAATTTGAGAGAAATATGGGAAGTTAAATCTGTCAGTAATTTACCTCTTTATCCATTTGAGTTTTCTTCCCATCTCTCACAGTTGATTGTTCTGTCACCTTCCAGTGCTGCTTTGAGAGCTGCCTTGGGGTCCCCAGCTTGATAATTCCACCATTGGATGAAAATGAATTTGCACTGCCTTGGTGTCTTGGTCTTTCAGTTTGGAAGAATGACTATAAGCTGGAGGCACATCATTTATTCTACTTTGAAATGTTTTTTAGACAATGTCTGAATGTTAAAGGTTATTAAAAGAGAAATAAGCTATTTATAATTTAGTGTGGGAGAGAGTTCTTCTAGTATTCAGCTTCAGAGGCAAAATATGATCTTAAATAATGTGTTTTATGACTATCTGTATTGATTCTGTTCAGTATTTTATTTTTCTGAATTATTGTTATAGGTACCTTCTTTAATGTCTTTAGCTGGTCAAATTGGAATTTTACAATGGTCCTATCCAAATAAATAAAAGTAAGGCCTTTGAATAGAATGTACCTTTAGTTCGAGTGTGTGTCTAATCTTTTCATGTTTAAATGGTCTTATTCTTTCATGTAGGATTATCACTTTACCTCCTTAATTTGTGTAGCTTAGATATGTTCTTTGGACTACTAAACTAAGTGAGAATGGGAAAATTAAGTGGAGAAACCAGACTGGTGGAGGAAAGGGTTCAGGATTTGATTTTTGTGCAGCTTTGAAGTGAAGTTTCTACCAACCCAGCCAGAGAGCATGTTCCTGTAGTCAGGAAGCATCCAGCCTGCTTTGAAAGGCATGTGAGGCATACAGGAGACAATTTCCCCTTCCCCTTTGACTATCCCAAAGCTGGCGTCTTCTCTTTTTGGTTTGACTTTTCATGGAATAAAATCCAATGAAATTTAACTACTTAAAACTGAGGGAAAATCAGTGGTAGGGTGTTTTTTCACTTGTTCTTATTGTTGTTTTGGTTTGTTTTCTGTTTTAAAATAATCCTGGAGCGTATCACTCTGCTTTGGGACATGGATGGTTTTGCTAGGCTTAGCTCTACTCTTTTTGGCATCTGACTTCATGTTGTGATTAGCTCTGACTTTGAGAAAGTAAGGCTGAGCTTTTAGAGGTAGTAGTGCATAGCAGTGGTAACTCAGAATGTTGCACAGAAGAGTCAGCCTTCAGGATTTAGTTCTTTTTTTTTTTTTTTTGATATGGAATGTTGCTGTTGCCCAGGCTGGAGTGCAGTGGCACAATCTCAACTTTCTGCAACCTCCGCCTCCCGGGTTCAAGTGATTCTCCTGCTTCAGCTGCCCAAGTAGTTGGGATTACAGGCGCCCGCCACCAAACCACATTAAGTTTTTATATTTTTGGTAGAAGCGGGGTTTCACCATGTTGGCTAGGCTGGTCTTGAATTCCTGACCTCTAGTGAGCCACCTGCCTCAGCCTCTCAATGTGCTGGGATTACAGGTGTGAGCCACTGCACCTGGACAGGATTTAGTTTAGTTTTTTTTTTTTTTTTTGAGACAGAGTTTCACTCCTGTTGCCTAGGCTGGAGTGCAATGGCACGACCTAGGCTCACTGCAACCTCCGCCTCCCCGGTTTAAGCGATTCTCCTGCCTCAGCCTCCTGAGTAGCTGAGATTACAGGCATGTGCCACCACACCTGGCTAATTTTGTATTTTTAGTAGAGATGGGGTTTCTCCATTTGGTCAGGTTGGTCTTGAGCTCCCGACCTCAGGTGATCCGCCTTCCTTGGCCTCTCAAAGTGCTGGAATTACAGGTGTGAGCCACTGCGCCCAGCCAGTTTTTTTTTTTGTTTTTGTTTTTTTTTTTACAGCAACCTCTGCCTCCCAGGTTCAAGTGATTCTCCTGCCTCAGCCTCCCGAGTAGCTGGGATTATAGGTGCCTGCCATCACGCCTGGCTAAGTTTTGTATTTTTAGTAGAGACGGGGTTTCACAATATTGGCCAGGTTGGTCTTGAACACCTGACCTCAGGTGATCTGCCTGCCTCAGTTTCTCAAAGTGCTGGGATTACAGGTGTGAGGCACCGCGCCCGGCCAGGATTTAGTTCTTGAAAAGCAGGAATGGTAATAATCATGAGTTTGTAGGCTAGGTATTCACTAAAGATAAATAATGGAGACTAAAGATTGGATAGGATAGATTTCCATGTGATGCCACTGTGCAAGAAAAGGCATAGATTAGTCAGTAATGCTTGCCTTTTTCTTTGTTCTATTTCTGTAGCAAAAAGGAAATTCCTGTGTTTAACTTTACCATCCATGAGATCCACTGTCAAAGGAACATTGGTATGTGTCCTATCTGCAAGGAACCATTTCCCAAATCTGACATGGAGACTCACATGGCTGCAGAACACTGTCAGGTGAGCCACCAAGTACCCAAATGTTTATACATGTGTTATACTTGCTGTTGTTCATAAATGTATTTTGTTTGCTATTGTGCAATAGCAAATGAGCATATTGTCACAAAGCCAATTTATTGATTCTCACTTCTTATGCTAGGTGACCTGCAAATGTAACAAGAAGTTGGAGAAAAGACTGTTAAAGAAGCATGAGGTTAGTCTTGTTGCACCATGGAGTGAGTTACTGTGGGCCCAGTCCTACGGAGATTACAGACCCACATGCAGAGCAGAAAGCCAGTCTGGTTGAGTGTTAGTTCTCCATGAGCTCACATGCATACTGTTTCTTAAAGTCTGTTTGAGGCCTTGACTTTGTGACTGCTGCCTGATTCGGCTTACCTGGCTGTTGGAACTCCCTTGTGTGTGTTGAGACTCCCGAAGTCTTTCCCTTTGGAACTGAGTCTATCATTTCTGCTGGGGTTTAGTTATTGGCAGCCTCACTGAATATGAAGCCAGCCCTGGAGTTGCCAGTATGGGATAACCTCTTTAGCATACAGCCTGCCTTGCAAGCTGTCATTTCATTTTAAATTCTTTGTTTTTTTTTTGTTTTTTTTTTCGAGACAGAGTCTTGTTCTGTTGCCCAGGCTGGAGTGCAGTGGTGCAATCTCAGCTCACTGCAACCTCTGCCTCCCAGGTTCAAGCAATTCTCCTGCCTTGGCCTCCTGAGTAGCTGGGATTACAGGCATCCGCCACCACACCCGGCTAATTTTTGTATTTTTAGTAGAGATGGGATTTCACCATGTTGGCCAGGCTGGTCTCAAACTCCTGACCTTGTGATCTGCCCATCTCAGCCTCCCAAAGTGCTGGGATTACAGGCGTGAGCCACCACACCCGGCCTCATTTTAAATTCTTGAACACTTGGATAACATGCTACTTAACCTAAGAAATTCCTCAGCATTTGGTGAGAGAGAATAGAATATCATTTGCTTGCTAGTTGAGATAAAACTGGCTGAAGTTTTTTTTTTTTTTTTTTAAATAGAGACAGGATCAGCTGGGCGGTGTGGCTCACGCCTATAATCCCAGCACTTTGGGAGGCTGAGGTGGGCGAATCACTTGAGGTCAGGAGTTTGAGACCAGCCTGGCCAACATGGTGAAACCCTGTCCCTATTAAAAATACAACAATTAGCTGGATGTGGAGGTGCATGCCACTTGGGAGGCTGAGGCACGAGAATCGCTTGGACCCGGGAGGCAGAGGTTGCAGTGAGCCGAGGTTGCGCCACTGCACTCCAGTCTGGATGACAGGGTGAGTCTACGTCTCAAAAAAAACCCCCCAAAAATAGAGACAGGGTCTTGCTGTGTTGCACAGGTTGATCTTGAACTCCTGGGCTCAAGTGATCCTCCTGCCTCAGCCTCCCAAAGTGCTAGGATTACAGGCATGAGCCACTGTACTCAGCCCAAAGTTTTTTTTTTTTTTTGAGGTGGAGGCTGGAGTGTGGTGGTGCGATCTTGGCTCACTGCAACCTCCACCTCCCAGGTTCAAGCGATTCTCCTTCCTCAGCTTCCTGAGTAGCTGAGATTACAGGTGTGCTCCACCATGCCTGGCTAATTTTTTTTTGTATTTTTAGTAGAGACGGAATTTTGCCATGTTGGCCAGGGTGATCTCGAACTCCTGACCTTGGGTGATCCAACCGCCTTGGCCTCTCACAGTGCTAGGATTACAGGCGTGAGCCACTGTGCCCTGTCATTTTTCTTTTTTTTAAATTAAAAACCTTTTTTAAGAGACAGAGTCTCGGCCGGGCGCGGTGGCTCAAGCCTGTAATCCCA
>NW_012121709.1:206831-207154 GCF_000951035.1 Colobus angolensis palliatus
TGCATTCCAGCCTGGGTGACAGGGTGAAACTCCATCTAAAACAAACAAACAAACAAACAAACAAACAAAAAACGGGGCTCACCATGTTTTCAAGTGTTGGCATAAACTAATAGTCAAAAGCACCACTCAATCTTTTATAACGCAAGTGAAATCAGGGCTGTACCCCTTCAAGGAACCATGTGACAGTATGTTCAGTTGAGCTAAAGTTCCTTGCAGGAACAGTTGCTGGCAGAAAGGTGTCTACAGCCTATGTGGAACCAAGGACAGTTTTCCCATTCAGTAGGGAGCATCCCGCAGCCTTGATCTTCAACATTTCTTGGCCT
>NW_012121709.1:208839-213964 GCF_000951035.1 Colobus angolensis palliatus
AAAAAAAAAAAAAAAAATTGAAGTTCTATTCTAAATGCTACTCCAACATTTTCAGCACTGTTTATATATGCATGAACTACCTCTTGCAGGAAACACAATAAATTGATAAAAAGGCCTTAGGTAGCTGAGGAACAGGGAAGAAGAGACACGATTTTTACATATATCCTTTTTGGGCTTTAAAATTGTATACCAGCTGGGCACAGTGGCTCACTCCTGTAATCCCAGCACTTTGGGAGGCCAGGGCAGGAGGACTGCTTGAGCCTTAGAGTTTGAGATCAATCTGGGCAACATAAGGAGACCCTTGTCTCTACAAAATAAAAATAAAACAAAAAACCTAGCTAGGCATGATGGCACGTGCCTGTGGTCCCAGCTACTTGGGAGGCTGAGGTGGGAGGATCGCTTGAGCCCAGGAGGTCAAGGCTGCAGTAAGCCATGATCGCACCATTGCACTCCAGCCTGGGTGACACTGAGATCATGTCTCAAAAAACAAAAGAAAAATTAAAATTAAAAAATAAAATTTGATACCATGTAGATGTAATGCCAATTCAGAAGTTTTTTTTCAAAAGCTTTTTTTTTTTTTCGTCCCCACTCTGTCACCTAGGCTGGACTGCAGTGGTGTGATCCCAGCTCACTGCAACCTCTGCCTCCTGGGTTCAAGCAATTCTCCTGCCTCAGCCTCCCAAGTAGCTGGGACTATAGGTGAATGCCACCACACCCTGCTAATTTTTGTATTTTTGGTAGAGTAGGGTTTCACCATATTGGTCAGGCTGGTCTCAAACTCCTGACCTCAGGTGATCCGCCTGCCTTGGCCTCCCAAAGTGCTGGGATTACAGGCGTGGGTCACTGTGCCTGGCCCCCAAAGCTCTTTTATTGGATAAATAACACGTATTTGCCAGGAGTAATGGCTCACACCACTTGAGGCTGGGAGTTTGAGACCAACTTGGCTAACGTGGTGAAACCCCTTCTGTGCTGAAAATGTAGCTGGGTGTGGTGGCACACACCTGTGGTCCCAAGCAACTCAGGAAGCTGAGGCACAAGAATTGCTTGAACCCGAGAGGTGGAGGTTGCAGTGAGCCAAGATTGCACCATGCACACCACTCTGTCATTGGGCGACAGCGATATTCTGTCTCAAAAAAAAGTAATAATAAATAAAAAATAAAGCCTGTGGTAAATACAAATATGAAGGTTAGAGAAACCTGTGTCTTTCTAAAGTGCAGTTTCTTTTCCTCATTATTAGGTAGTTAAGACTGAATTGGAGTAGTTGGTAGGGGACAGGGACATTGGAGCTTTGACAAACATCTGAATTGTTATGATTCTTGTTATTTGCTCCTGGGCTTCTCTGGCTGGTTTTAGATTACTTAGTAATGTGTGCACAAAATGATATGATAGTTAGGATGGCTGAGAAGTGGACTCCCTCTAATATTTTATTTTCCTTTATAGAACATTGTGGCAGGAACAAAAGGGGAAGCTGTGACTCTTAAATATTAAATACATAAAAAAAATGGCAGGAGAATCTAGGGTTGGAAGAGAAGATTGCAGTAGATACTCTTGGCTTTCCTTGCCCTATACTAAAACACACGTCTCCTAGATATGCATATTAACTACCTCATTCCTCTGGTTTGTAGGAGACTGAGTGCCCTTTGCGGCTTGCTGTCTGCCAGCACTGTGATTTAGAACTTTCCATTCTCAAACTGAAGGAACATGAAGATTATTGTGGTGCCCGGACGGAACTATGTGGCAACTGTGGTCGCAATGTCCTTGTGAAAGATCTGAAGACTCACCCTGAAGTTTGTGGGAGAGAGGGGGAGGAAAAGAGAAATGAGGTTGCCATACCTCCTAATGCATATGATGAATCTTGGGGTCAGGATGGAATCTGGATTGCATCCCAACTCCTCAGACAAATTGAGGCTCTGGACCCACCCATGAGGCTGCCGCAAAGGCCCCTGAGAGCCTTTGAATCAGATGTTTTCCACAATAGAACTACCAACCAAAGGAACATTACAGCCCAGGTTTCAATTCAGAATAATCTGTGTGAGTTGTGCTTGGGATTAGGGAACTAGAATGGTATCAAAATCCCAAGGCAAATGGGAACAAGGCTTTGGGGCCAGATAGATCTTGATTATAGAAACCTGACTGTAGCTGAGTAACACTGGGAATACCTCACTTTCCTATAAAATGGAAATAGCCTCTATTAGATTATAGTTAGGGTTCATAATGGTGAGGATCATGACAGTGTTGTAAATAGCCAGCACTTATACAGATTGAGTATCCCTTCTCCAAAATACTTGGATCCAGAAGTGTTTTGACTTTTGAAGTATTTACATTATATATACTGGATGCGCATCTCAAATCTGAGAAATCTGAAATCCAAAATGTTCCAGTGAGCATTTTCTTTGAGAGTCATATTGATGCCCAAAAAGTTTCAAATTTTGGATTTTTGGATTGGTATGCTCAACCTGTATCTTATTTCCTTTAGGCATTTGCAAAGTGCTTTATATGTATTGACTCATTTAATTGTCTCATTATTTGAAGGTAGGTAAATTTGAAGGTAGAACTAAGATCTGAATTCAGGTAATCTGACCTCGTGCTTTAAACCATTCTACTGGCCGGGCGCGGTGGCTCAAGCCTGTAATCCCAGCACTTTGGGAGGCCGAGACGGGCGGATCACGAGGTCAGGAGATCGAGACCATCCTGGCTAACACGGTGAAACCCTGTCTCTACTAAAAACTACAAAAAATTAGCCGGGCGAGGTGGCGGCGCCTGTAGTCCCAGCTACCCGGGAGGCTGAGGCAGGAGAATGGCGTGAACCCGGGAGGCGGAGCTTGCAGTGAGCTGAGACCCGGCCACTGCACTCCAGCCTGGGTGACAGAGCGAGACTCCGTCTCAAAAAAAAAAAAAAAAAAAAACCATTCTACTATAATTCAGAAAATAAGTATAAAATATTTAGCACAGTGCCTGTCTCATAATTATGGCTTAGTAATATTGCTTAATAATACAATCAGAATAATAATGGAGCCTTTTCATATGGCAGACTTTAATGTTCAGAGCTAGGAGACCCAGAGGGTGAAGAGAGCTGGTTGAGCATGGTCATTTTTGTTCCTACCCACATGCCTGTAAACCTTGACTATTTGCTAGGCATGGACTTGAGTTGAGGGTGGTAACATTTCTAATGTATCCTGAATGCTGGTTTTTTTGTTTTTTTTTTTTTTCAGTTGAAGAACGAGAGAGGCAGGAACGGAATAGAGGCCAACAGCCCCCCAAAGAGGGTGGTGAAGACAGTGCAAACTTGGACTTCATGTTGGCCCTAAGTCTGCAAAATGAAGGCCAAGCCTCCAGTGTGGCAGAGCAGGACTTTTGGAGGGCCATATGTGAGGCAGACCAGTCTCATGGCGGTCCCAGTTCTCTGAGTGACATAAAGGGTAGGCTTGCTTATTCTGTACTAGCCTCTTTCTCTACAGTTTTTGTAAGTCAGGTTATACAATTCTTATACAATTGAAAGATTTTAATGAGATAGAATTTGCCTTATTTTTCGTTTCGTTTTTTTTTTTGTTGTTTTTTTTGTTTTTTGTTTTGGTACAGTCTCGCCCAGTCACCCAGGCTGGAGTACAGTGGCATGATCTCGGCTCACCGCCCCCTCTACCTCCTGGGTTCAAGTGATTCTCGTGCCTCAGCCTCCCGAGTAGCTGGGATTACAGGCGAACGCTTGAACCCAGGAGGCAGAGGTTGCAGTGAGCTGAGATTGTGCCACTGCTCCAGCCTGGTGACAGAGTGAGACCTTGTCTCAAAAAAAAAAAAAGCTCTTAAGGACATTATTGTACAAGTAGAGAACTTACATTAAAGTTGCTGAGAGTGACATCCGTATTGTTTACATAGGAGAAAGCAGTGACCTTGTTCTTCAAAGACACATGATGAAGTACTTAGGAATAAAATGTTATATGTTCAAACTTATCCTCAAATAGTTCAGGGGAAAAAATACATAAAAGTAATGTGAGGAAATATTAAACTTTGTGAATATAGATGAGAAGTATATGGGTATTTGCAATACTATTCTGAATTTTTTTTGTTTTGTTTTGTTTTGTTTTGTTTTGTTTTTTGAGACGGAGTCTGGCTCTGTCGCCCGGGCTGGAGTGCAGTGGCCGGATCTCAGCTCATTGCAAGCTCCGCCTCCCGGGTTCACGCCATTCCCCTGCCTCAGCCTCCCGAGTAGCTGGGACTACAGGCGCCCGCCACGTTGCCCGGCTAGTTTTTTGTATTTTTTAGTAGAGACGGGGTTTCACCGTGTTAGCCAGGATGGTCTCGATCTCCTGACCTTGTGATCCGCCCGTCTCGGCCTCCCAAAGTGCTGGGATTACAAGTGTGAGCCACCGCGCCCAGCCACGCCCGGCTAATTTTTTTTGTATTTTTAGTAGAGACGGAGTTTCACCGTGTTGGCCAGGCTGGTCTCAAACTCTTGACCTCAGGTGATCCACCCACCTCAGCCTCCCAAAGTTCTGGGATTATAGGTGTGAGCCACTGCGCCCAGCCATTCTGGGTAATTTCTTATCTGTCTTCTAGTTTGCTGATTTTTCTCCTTAATTATTTCTAATCTGTTGTATAATGTGTCCATTAAGATTTTCACTTTAGTGATTATGTATTTCATTTTGAGTTCTGTTTGATCCTTTTCCTCATTGTACCTCCTAATTTTTAAAATAATCTTTTGTTCCATAGTCATTTTACAGTTCCCTCTTTGGTTTTTTGTTTTGTTTTGTTTTTTGTCTTTTGTTTTTGAGACAGAATCTCGCTCTGTCACTGAGGCTGGAGTGCCGTAGTGTGATCTCAGCTCACTGCAGCCTCCGCCCCCAGGCCTCAAGTGATCCTCCCACTTCAGTCTCCCATGTAGCTGGGACCACAGGCATGCACCACTACCTATGTTTTTGTATTTTTAGTAGAGATGGTTCCTTACCGTGTTGTCCAGGCTAGTCTCGAACTCCTGAGCTCAAGCAATCTGCGCCCCCCGTTGGCCTCCCAAAGGACTGGGATTACAGGCGTTAGCCACTGCGCCCAGCATAGTTCCCTCTTTAACATGTCTTTAAACATGTTAAATATACTTCTTTTTCTTTTTTTTTTTTTTTTTGAGACGGAGTCT
>NW_012121709.1:215390-231236 GCF_000951035.1 Colobus angolensis palliatus
TCTACTTGGTAGAGACTTTTCTCTCTTCTATCCACCACTGCACTCCAGCCTAGATGACAGAGTGAGACCCTGCCTCAAAAAAAAAAATCACAAATGTGAATTTATGTAAAAATAGAAACATAAAAAACATAAGCACAGACTGTGACCCCAAACCTATATAAGGGGCCAAGCTCTAGTTACTCTACTTGGTAGAGACTTTTCTCTCTTCTATCCAGAACTAAAATCTAGTTGGGTTGAAGGGTGAATTTCCCTGCATCTCCCCATTGTTCACCCTCCCATTTGTTTAGCAGTCTTACTGAGGGTGTTGTGTCTGGGAATCTTGGTTTTAAAATGTATCGATTTGTTCACTTTAGTTACTTTTAGTCAATATTTTTTGGGTATTTTGGTACTGGGAGGAGTATTCATGATATTATTTGCCAGTTTGCTCAATTTCTTTATCTGTAAAATAAGGATAATGTAGGATCTACTTCGTAAGTGTATTCTGAGGATTGAAATAGTGTGTGAAAAACACTTAAGATTATTGCCTACGATTTAAATCGCTTCCTTAGAGCAGTGAGTAGCAGGTAAACTACTACTATACTGCTACTCAGGAAACTGGGGTCAAGTACATTTCTTGTTTCATAATGGAAGTTTTTGCCTAGAGTTTATCTCTTAGATGGGTTCCCTCTGAGAATATACAGCCCCACAAATTGCTGTCTATAAGAAACATTAAAGAAAGCCAAACTTCTATATAAGACCCCATAAAGAGGATAAAAGGTTCAATTCAAGTTTGGTTTTGTTCATCCTGAGTGTCATTATGTGGCCTAATACCTAGGTGCAGCTGACGAGACCATGTTGCCTTGTGAATTTTGTGAGGAGCTCTACCCAGAGGAACTGCTGATTGACCATCAGGTGTGTTATGAATTACTTGAGGACTTTTAGTTGGAATGTATGCAGGCCATAATTGGAGTTACAGGCCACATGAGGCCTTGAACAAATCATTTTAATACAATGCCCGTGGTAGGAATAGCAATGTTCTTTTCCATGGTGTGACTGGCATACAGATATGAAAACTTAGCCTTGTTCCTTCTTAGAAAAAGTGATGGCAGTAGTTTGTGCCTGTAGTCCCAGCTACTCAGGAGGCTGAGGTGGGAGGATTGCTTGAGCCCATGAGTTTGAGGCCATCCTGGGCAACATAGTGAGACCCCAGCTGTACCAAAAAAACAAAGGGGGCGGGGAATTATGCTCATTTCAGCAGACCTAGAAATCTCATGCTAGCAGTCCTTTCATGTGGTAGTGACTGGTGCACATATATCTCCACTACCCCCATCCTGTGATCTGGTCTCATCTCATGCCACATTTTGATTTATTGGAGCTGTATTGAAGTCCTTCCATTTTTCTAGAAAGGTCAAGGGTGTTTTCTACACATTACTTTATCTACCTGAATGGTGTCTGGCCTTCTGCCCCTGTCTCCTTAACACATCCAACAACAGAGACCCCTTACTTGTAGAGTTGGTTCAGATGTGACTATGGAAGCCATCCTGAGAGGGGGTACTATGAAGGCTAGGTCAGGAACCACACCTGTGTGCTTCTGAAAGTCCGTGCCCACCTCTCTTATAGTTTGTCACTTTATGATGTGGTCTTCTGATCTCCTGTTGGTCTGCATCACTAGGCTGAGTTCCCTGAGGGCAGGTTCTGAGTTTTCCCGGTTTCAGAATCTCTAAATACTTGGTATCCGAAAAGGTGTCAGTTATTTGACTGACTGACTATTCTTGAGCCATTTAGGAATGATGAGCAAATAGCTTTATGTGTTTGAGGATTACCTGATGGAGGGAACTTCTGTGTTTTTTATTTTTTTATTTTTTGAGATGGAGTCTCACTCTATCACCTAGGCTAGAACGCAGTGACGTGATCTGGGCTCACTGCAACCTCTGCCTCCCGGGTTCCAGTTATTCTTCTGCCTTAGCCTCCCGGGTAGCTGGGCTACAGGCGTGCACCACCATGCCTGGCTAATTTTGTATTTTTCATAGAGACGGGGTTTCACCATGTTGGTTGGCTAGGCTGGTCTCAAACTCCTGACCTTGTGACCTGCCCACCTTGGCCTCCCAAAGTGCTGAGATTACAGGAGTGAGCCACCGCGCCTGGCCTGGAGGGACTTCTTGTTCCCTCAGTACTCTCATTTGGTTTGGCCTAGTCTGGCATTTCCACAACTACTAAGTGCCTGTGCTCTGTATAGGGGAACATATTTTCCCCCATAAATGAAATAATATACTATTTGAATACATACGGTTTTTGTTTTAGGAGTACCGTGGAAAATCCATTAGCAAAGATAATAAAGAATATTTGTGCCTCTCTTTTACTGTATGGGTGTGGTGGGAAGAACCTTGAATCATTTCAAATTAATTTAAAAAGAATAAACACATGAACACGCTTAAAAAAAACCCACAAAAATATTTAAAAGTAAAATGAGTATTCTATGTATATTCCCCCTTTTAGTTCCTCTTTCCAATATTGAGCATTGCTAATTTTTTTTTTTTTTTTTTTTTTATGAGATGGAGTCTCACTCTGTCGCCCAGGCTGGAGTGCAGTGGCGTGATCTTGGGTCACTGCGACCTCCGCCTCCCAGGTTCAAGCAGTTCTCTGCCTCAGCCTCCCAAGTAGCTGGGATTATAGGCAAGTGCCACCATGCCCAGCTAATTTTTGTATTTTCAGTAGAGACGGGGTTTCAACCTCTTGGCCAGGCTGGTCTTGATCTCCTGACCTCATGATCCGCCTGCCTCGGCCTCCCAAAGTGCTGGGATTACAGGCGTGAGCCACTGCGCCCAGCCAAGCATTGTTAAAATTATTTGACTGCTAGAAAATATCTTAGGAATGTAGTTTTTTAACCTCTGATTTTTGTTTTTAACCTATATTTTTTGAATGACAGACAAGCTGTAACCCTTCACGTGCCTTACCTTCACTCAATACTGGCAGCTCTTCCCCTAGAGGGGTGGAGGAACATGATGTCATCTTCCAGAACTTCTTGCAACAGGCTGCAAGTAAGCAGTTAGACTCTTTGATGGGCCTGAGCAGTTCACACTCTGTGGAGGAGACCATCATCATCCCCTGTGAATTCTGTGGGGTACAGCTGGAAGAGGAGGTGCTGTTCCATCACCAGGTAAGGGTCCCTGGAGTGCCTGTCCGTGTGGCTCTGTGCGTGAACCTGAGGCTTCCAGAGCTGAGAACACTTCCTTAGCCTTTAAGTTGCATTCCATCCTGACAAGGAATGCACACACTTGGCTTCTGGCCGTGTCATCTTTGTGAGCTGTCTGTGGTAACCAATACCGCAGGCCTTCAGACTTTCCCTCCCTTCGGGCAACTGTAGCCATCTTGTTACTAGCTGAGGGCCAAAGAGCCAGGACTCTATTTGAGCAGGTGTGGAAGGAAGCCTTGTCAGAAGGTTTAGATGAGAGTCTCCCTGCTTTTCACCAGGTGGGTTTTTCCCATTGTGGTGGCATTTGAGACTTGCATTGTAGGACACCTGAGGGTCTACTTCTGGTTTTGTCCTATGGATGCCCCTCACTGGGGCCATCTGTAAGTAAGGGAGTTGGACTAGACAATATGAAGTCATTTTTCAGCATTTACAGTATAGGATTCCAATCTGTTAGTGGAAAATATGTTTTCTGTTCAATCGTATACGTTACGGGGAGTGGGAGTCAACACTGCAGGTACCATTTCTGTAGTTGATGCCATGCAGCTGTTACTAGAACATTGTACATTTCATTTCTGTAATAAAGACTCCTGCTTTTCAGAGGCCAGGCGTGGTGGCTTATGCCTGTAATCCCAGCACTTTGGGAGGCTGAAGCGGGAAGATCACTTGAGGTCAAAAGTTTGAGACCAGCCTGGCTAACATAGTGAAACCCCGTCTCTACTAAAAATACAAAAATTAGGCCGGGCGCGGTGGCTCAAGCCTGTAATCCCAGCACTTTGGGAGGCCGAGACAGGCGGATCACGAGGTCAGGAGATCGAGACCATCCTGGCTAACACTGTGAAACCCCGTCTCTACTAAAAAAAAATACGAAAAACTAGCCGGGCGAGGTGGCGGGCGCCTGTAGTCCCAGCTACTTGGGAGGCTGAGGCATGAGAATCACTTGAACCTGGGAGGTGGAGGTTGTAGTGAGCTGAGATCAGACCACTGCACTCCAGCCTGGGTGACAGAGCGAGACTCTGTCTCAAAAAAAAAAAAGAAAGCAAAAAAAAGACTCCTGCTTTGCGATCAAACAGTAGATAAGAGACTGCTTACCCTCTAGGGCAGACTGAAATAAGCAACCACACAAATAAATACTCTGGTGAGAGTATAGAAATGCTTTTCAGCTGCTCTGAAGGTAGTGAGTTATCTCAGTTGATTGTTCACAGTCAGTTACAGATCGAACTCCTTGTTCTACTCCTTCCCGTCTTCTCACTATTGCACTTGAGTAGTCTTTAAAAAAAAAAAAGAGAGAGAAAAAGAAAGAAATGTTTTTTTTTGCTCCAAGACCAGCCCTTCACTCATCCCTGCACAAATCAGAAAGTGCTTCTGTCAGTGCCTCAGGTGCCAAGGGGATTGAATTCACCATTCCAGATGTGTGGTTTCTGAAAGTTCCCAGAACTTTCAGAGGTTGTCAAAGTCCCCATCCAGATAAGGAATACCCTGCTGTTCCTCCCATCGCGTGCTCTTTTCTGGGAATGACTCAATTCAGAGGTACTAATTCTGTTTTTTCTTGTTTAGGACCAGTGTGACCAACGCCCAGCCACAGCAACCAACCATGTGACAGAGGGGATTCCTAGACTGGATTCCCAGCCTCAAGAGAACTCACCAGAGCTGCCCAGGAGGCGTGTCAGACACCAGGGTATTTATTAGCCAGGACTGAACCAAGGCTGCGGGTCCACTGCTGTCTCCGGCCTGTTTACCACTTCTCATCCACTGCTCTAATGTGGGGATTACCTGCATCTCAAATTTCCAAACACACTAGGGTCTCATGGGGGACTCCTGCAGGTAGTTGTGATCCCACATTAGACTGAGCTCTCTCAAGTGTGTGATTTTTAGGGTAATGGCTTTGCGGACATCCGTGAGATACACGTAGTACTTAGTGCTTGTAGTAAGTTTCTGGTTTCCTGTCTGTGCACTTAGTGGACTATTTGTAGATAATTTGCAGACCTTATGGTAACTACCCTGGGCCCCCATTTCAAGTTGAAATACACTTAGGGTACTCAAACCTATTGTTATTTATTTTTAATTTTTTGTAGAGACAGAGTCTTGCTCTGTCACCCAGGCTGGAGTGCAGTGACACAATCATAGCTTACCACAGCCTCAAACTCCTGGGCTCAAGTGGTCCTCCCTCCTCAGCCTCCCAAGTAGCTGGGACTACAGGCACACTCTACTACACCCAGCTAGTTTTTTGTTTTTGTAGAGATAGGGTCTTGCTATGTTGCCCAGGGTGATTTTGAACTCTTGGCCTCAAGCAGTACTTGTGCCTTGGACTCCCAAAGCATTGGGGTTACAGGCATGGGCCACTGTGACTGACCTCAAACATTATTTTTCTTTTTTTTTTGTTAAGACAAGGTCTCTTAGTCATCCAAGCTGGAGTGCAGTGGCGTGATCACAGCTCACTGCAGTCTCAACTTCTTGAGCTCAAGTTATTCTCCCACCCGTAGCCTCCTGAGTAGCTGGGACTATAGGTAGGCTAGGTGCCCACCACCACACCCAGCTAATTTTTATTTTAATCTTTTGTAGAGTTGGGGTTTCGCCACATTGTCCAGGCTGATCTTGAACTCCTGTGCTCAAGTGTTCCTCCCAGCTCAGCCTCCCAAAGTGTTGGGATTACAGGTGTGAGCCATCACACCCAGCCTCAAACTTACTGTTATTGCTTAAGAGCCTCATGTTTAGGCAAGTAAACTGTTTTTGAAACCTCACCACTACAAAGCCAATTAGAAATTATTTTTCGTCTGGGCATGGTGGCTCACGCCTGTAATCCCAGCACTTTGGGAGGCTGAGGTGGGTGGATCACAAGGTCAGGAGTTCAAGACCAGCCTGGCCAACATCGTGAAACCCCGTCTCTACTAAAAATAGAAAAATTAGCCGGGCGTGGTGGCGGGTGCCTGTAGTCCCAGCTACTTGGGAGGTGAGGCAGGAGAATCACTTGAATTCAGGAGGCAGAGGCTGCAGTGAGCCACGATCATGCCATTGCATTCCAGCCTGGGCGACAGAGCAAGACTCCATCTCAAAAAAAAAAAAAAATGTTTTTCAAGGTTTGCTTGCACACTGTTATTGAATAGTTAGGAGGCTGTCTTTGAGGACTCATATAATATATGCAGAATAGATAAAACATCACCAACTCTGCCCTGGAGATGTGGGGTCCAGCAGCCTGTTGGGGTGAGCAGTTGTCGTTTTTTTTTTTTTTTTTTTTTTTTTTTTGAGTCTGAGTCTTTCTCTATGGTTGGAACCCAATGCAGCAACCGCAGCTCATTGCAGAATTCCGTTAAATTTCTTACCTTTCTTTCTCACTCTCTCTTTTTTTTTTTTTTTTCTTTTTGAGACAGAGTCTTGCTCTGTCTTGCCTAGGCTGGAATGCAGTGGCATGATCTCAGCTCACTGCAGTCTTCACCTCCCGGGTTTAAGTGATTCTCCTGGTGTCAGCCTCCTGAGTAGCTGAGACTATAGCTGTCTGCCACCTCACCTGGCTAATTTTTTATTTTTATTTTTTTAGTAGAGATGGGATTTCACCATGTTGGCCAGGCTGGTCTCGAACTCCTGACCTCAGGTGACCCACCTGCCTTGGCCTCCCAAAGTGCTGGGTTTACAGGCATGAGCCGTCACACCTAGCTGAGCAGTTGTCTTCTATCTGGAATCTTTTTGTTTTTGCCCTAAACCTGGCACTATAGCCAGAGCAGGCTTTTTCCTAAAGCTGTTACCATTTTCTCTTCTCAGGAGACCTGTCTTCTGGTTACCTGGATGATATTAAGCAGGAAACTGCTAATGGGCCCACCTCCTGTCTGCCTCCCAGCCGACCCTTTAACAATATGACAGCTACCTACAACCAGCTATCAAGATCAACATCAGGGCCCAGACCTGGGTGCCAGCCCAGCCCTCCTCGTGTGCTGAAGCTCAACAACTCCGACAGCCAGGACATCCGGGGGCGGAATCGAAACAGTCAGAATGGGGCCATAGCCCCTGGGCACGTTTCAGTGATTCGCCCTCCTCAAAGTCTCTACCCAGAAAACATTGTGCCCTCTTTCCCCCATGGGCCTGCAGGGAGATACGGAGCTAGGTAAGAATCAGTAGCCCAGGAATGGGGCCTGGGAGTAGCTGAAGCAAACATGGGCAAAGGCCTGGTTACCCTCGCCGGGCCTCGGGTAAGACTGAGGTCCTTGCATGGTAAGAGGAGGAGTATGGGCCGGGTGCGGTGGCTCAAGCCTGTAATCCCAGCACTTTGGGAGGCCGAGACGGGCGGATCACGAGGTCAGGAGATCGAGACCATCCTGGCTAACACGGTGAAACCCCGTCTCTACTAAAAAATACAAAAAACTAGCTGGGCGATTTGGCGGGCGCCTGTAGTCCCAGCTACTCGGGAGGCTGAGGCAGGAGAATGGCGTAAACCCGGGAGGTGGAGCTTGCAGTGAGCTGAGATCCGGCCACTGCACTCCAGCCTGGGTGGCAGAGCGAGACTCCGTCTCAAAAAAAAAAAAAAAAAAAAAAAAAAGAGGAGGAGCATGGATTTTTCCTGTATTGTCACCTGACTCCAAAACTATTTTGTGGCCCATGGGTTTTTTGGGGTTTGTCTGCGAGCATAGGGCTGCTTCCTGTTCTCTCTGAGTTTGTTGACCTTTGCTCAGGGACACTTCAGGAGCTAGTTTCCAATTGTTTTCTTTCAGTGGTAGGAGTGAAGGTGGCAGGAATTCCCGGGTCACCCCTGCAGCTGCCAACTATCGCAGCAGAACTGCAAAGGTAACGTGGGCTCCAACCCACGATGCTCAGGGGGGACTCAGACATGGTGGGGCTGGTGTGGCTCCTGAAGTTGTAGAAGTTGCTGGAACCAGGCGGGTTGTGGTTGAAAGACTGTTCCTTTGACTTTTGAGGAGGTTTCTATGGAAGCGGGACATTTTCAGGGATCCAGGGGAGGAGTACTGCTCTTTCACTTCTTACATAAAGTTTCATTTGTGTTGTGTTGTTTACCAGGCAAAGCCCTCCAAGCAACAAGGAGCTGGGGATGCAGAGGAGGAAGAGGAGGAGTAATGGTGTCTCCAGAGAGTTTACATCGGTTCCTGTCTTCTGTGCACAGCAGCACTTGCCGCCGTGCAGGCCCACCTCTCTGGCTCTTTGGGTGGGAGAGATTTTCCAGATTTTAGATTTTTCTAGGTTATGGCCATTTTGTGTCTTTTGGGGTTGTGCTGTGGGGGTTTGAGTTTGAGGGAAGGGAGCAGGGTGGTGGTTGAGGAATGCTTCAGCCTTAGCTGTCACCTTTCAGCAGCAGTGAAATATAAGCCGCAACCTCAGCTGCCAGGGCTCCCTTTTGACTTAGTGTCGCCACTGCCCCTTGGTGCTGTGCGGTCCCGGTGGAAGGAGGGGAAGATTTTGGAAACCTGGTACCAACCAGTAAAGTGATTTTCTGCCCTGTTGGGGCCTAAATTTGGGGGCTTTTGGGCAACCTCTCCCTGTACTGCCTCTGTCCACACTCGATTGGGTCCCAGGTGTGTGTGAGGTGCTCTGGTAAGGTGCTCAGGCCACTTGCAATGTCTGTCAGTAACGAGGCTTTTGATATGTTGAGCTGGAGGTGAGTGCCCTGGGGACTGTGTTTTAAGCTGCTTCCTTAGCATTTGGCATCACTGCCTTCTGTTCCTGGGGGAGCATGGATCTTTCCTCCTCACTGCTCTCTAATGGGGAGGGCTGAGGGCTCCCTGACCCCACAGGGGCTATGTTGGGCTCTGCCGCAGCCCCATGCTTGCTCTGAAAACCAAGTGTCAGAGCCCCTTCCCCTTGTTTTTATTTTACTATTATTATTAACTTCCTTGTAATAGAAATAAAGTTTGTACTTGGAATTCAGCTCAGTCTGTGGTTCCTTCTCCTGTGTGCTTTAGAGACTGCAGGGAGGCCAGGGTGGGCTGGAGTTAGCCCTGGGGTTGGAGGAGGTGAGCGGGGCTGGGCTTTCTCCGGCACTCCAGTAACCCTTGCAGCTCCACCGTGTGTCCATTCTCGGATTACACAGACATTGAATGTGTAGTGTTTTAAATTGGACTTCTGAGAAAACTGACAGGCTTGCTGCAGCTCCAGTGATAATTGGGGCTAGAATGGGTGCCTCTGACTGAATAGAGAAAAACAGATTCTTCAAAAGCCTCCATCCTGAGAGAAGTTGAGCCCTAGCAGGATTAGCTGTTACCCCTCAGTGCCTCCATCTGCATAGGACTATCGAGAGTTCCTTTGTTCTTCCAACGACCTGTTGGGGTGGCAAAGGTGGGAGGGACTGCCCTATTTCATAGATGGGACACTAGACACGGGAACCATGCGGCCAGTTCTTTGCGGAGGCAGTACTCTATTGAAAAGAATTATCCCAAAGTGCTGGGATTACAGGTGTGAGTCACCACGCCTGGCCTCTAATAGTAATTTTCAAAACCTGTATCTTTTATCTTCTCACAGTCTTTTTTCCCCCTATTTAATGGATACTTTTTCTTGTACTTTTGCGGCATAGTTATTTTTTGATATCTTCTACTGTTTGTGTTGTCCATTTCCTGGGAGTTATTTTCACTTCAGTATTTTATGTTGTAGACTTTTCCTTCTGCTACTTCTTGGCTGGCTGGCTATGCGTGTAAGAATAGGGAACTAAGCAACTCTCCTCAACTGCTGGCTTTCACTGTAGGGCAATCAATCAGGTGGCATTTTCACTGGCGATCCCTAGATGTCAATCTCTGTAGGTCTTTTCTCTGAGTTAGTTCAGAGAGAGGTCTTCTGCTCTGCAGTCTAAACCTGGAGTGGCACTGCGAGAGGGGTTGGGATGTTCAAAAGACAGACTTTATTTTGTCCCCATTTTGGTCTGGTCATTCCCTCTCCAAATGCCACAGGGCTGGAGTTGTGAGTTTCTGAGGTTGTTTCTCCAAATATATATAACTTCTGGTCTTGTTAATTCTAACTGCTTTTTACATGAACTTCCAATTCCTGTTCTTCCCTAGCATGTGGGGCCTCCAATTCTTTTCTATTACATTTTTTTTAAAAGATGGTGCAAATAATCTTGCTTCTTATACTCTGGCTAAGTCATTTATTATTCTCTCATCAGCTGTCCTTTTTTTATAAATTATGATTGAAATTACATATGTCTCTTGGTTTCATGAAGACAGAATGTATACTTTTCTTTCTTGATTTCTCTGTTTTGGCATACTTAGAAACCATCTATATAGTACGTTCCTATAGAAAAGTGCATGGATGTGTACAGCTAAGTGTGAACACATATTTGTCACCACCACCCAAATCAAGAAACAGAACGTTACTAAGATACCACAACACTCCTCATACTCCCAGGCCACTCTCCCCATCCCGGGACAAACATAACCCATGCCTTGACATTCTATCACTATCAGTTATTACTGTCCATGTTCAACATTATCCATGGAATCCTACCATTAAGTACCCTCTTAGGTTTAGCTTCTTTTGCTGATCATTATGTTACTGGCTCATCCATGTTGTTGCATGTAGCAGTGGTTTGTTCATTTTCTTCCTGTACAGTATTTCATTGTATGCCAATAATTTATTCTGGCTGGATGCGATGGCTCAGGCCTGTAATCCCAGCACTTTGGGAGGCCAAGACAGGCAGATTGCTTGAGGTCAGGAGTTTGAGACAAGCCTGGTCAACATGGTGAAACCCCATCTCTACTAAAAATACAAAAATTAGCTGGGCGTGGTGGTGGGTACCTATAGTCCCTGCTAGTGGAGAGTCTGAGGCACGAGAATCGCTTGAACTTGGGAAGCAGAAGTTGCACTGAGCCTAGATTGCGCCACTGCACTCTAGCCTGGGTGACAAGAGTAAGACTCTTGTCTCAAAAAAAAAAAAAAAAAAAAAGGCCGGGTGCGGTGGCTCAAGCCTGTAATCCCAGCACTTTGGGAGGCCGAGACGGGCGGATCACGAGGTCAGGAGATCTAGACCCTCCTGGCTAACACGGTGAAACCCCGTCTCTACTAAAAAATACAAAAAACTAGCCGGGCAACGTGGCGGGCGCCTGTAGTCCCAGCTACTCGGGAGGCTGAGGCAGGGGAATGGCGTGAACCCGGGAGGCGGAGCTTGCAATGAGCTGAGATCCGGCCACTGCACTCCAGCCCGGGCGACAGAGCGAGACTCCGTCTCAAAAAAAAAAAAAACAAAAAAAAAAATAAAAAAAATTTATTCCACTGTTGATGGGCCTTCAACTTGCTTCCAGTTTTGGCTGTGACTGTTAGTGCTGCTGTGAACTTTCTCATACATGTCCTTTGGTGAATTTGGGTAATTCTATTGGGTTTATACCTGTTAGTGGGATCACTGGGTTATAGGTATGTGTAGAGATAGTACCAAACAGTTTTCCAAAATAGGAGTAGTTTACATTTTCGTAAGCAGTGTATGAGAATTCTGTTGTTCCACATCTTCCCCAGCCATGGTATTGTCTTCCTAATCCTTTTGGTGGTGTAGTATATCACATTGACATTTTATTTTACTTTACTTCTTTTTTATTTTTTGAGACAGAGTCTTGCTCTATTGTCCAGGCTGGAGTGCAGTGGCACAACCTCAGCTCTCTGCAGGCTCTGCCTCCCAGGTTCAAGCTATTCTCATGCCTCAGCCTCCCGAGTAGCTGGAACTACAGGCATGCACCAGCACACCCGGCTAAATTTTGTATTTTTAGTAGAGACAGCGTTTCGCCTTTTTGGCCAGGTTGGTCTTGAACTCTTGATCTTGACCTCAAGTGATCCTCCCTCTTTGGCTTCCCAAAGTGCTGGGATCAGAGGCATGAGCCACCGCAGCCGGCTCATTGTCATTTTAATCTGTATCTCCCTGCTGACAAATGAGGATGAGTATCTTCTCTTTAGTGGATGGTACACTTTTCGAACAGTACTTATCTCTCAAGAGGCAGCCCAGTGCGATGGCCTCAGCAGTGGAGAGCAGGGGACTCCTGGTTCTGCTCGGCCAGGGAGACAGCTAGGCATCTCCTTCCTCAGCTTCTCATCTAAACAGAAATCTCTCTTTGCTGTGAGTGGTTGGGTTTGCTCCCTGTTCCCAGCACCCTGAAGCAACAGACAGGGGAAGGAAGGAAAGCTGCCTGTTCTTTGTCCAAGAGGGTCCTTGCTCTGCCTATAAAAAAGACACATCTGGGACACTTCCATCAAAGTTGCCTTTTTTTTTTTTTTTTTTTTGAGACGGAGTTTTGCTCTTGTTGCCCAGGCTGGGGTGCCTTAAAAAAAAAAAAAAAAAAAAAAAAAAACAGTGTATATGCGCCACATTTTCTTTATCCAGTCTTTTTTTTTTTTGAGATGGAGTCTCACTCTGTTGCCCAGGCTGGAGTGCAGTGGCGCGATCTGGGCTCACTGCAAGCTGCGCCTCCTGGGTTCATGCCATTCTCCTGCCTCAGCCTCCTGAGTAGCTGGGGCTACAGGCACCTGCCACCATGCCCAGCTAATTTTTTTGTATTTTCAGTAGAGACGGGGTTTCACCGTGTTATCCAGAATAGTCTCAATCTCCTGAATCCAGTCTATCATTGATGGGCATTTGGGTTGGTTCCAAGTCTTTGCTATTGTGAACAGTGCTGCGATAAACATACATGTTCATGTGTTTTTACAGTAGAATGATTTATATAACCAGTAATGGGATTGCTGGGTCAAATGGTATTTCTGGTTCTAGATCCTTGAGGAATCACCACACTGTCTTCCACAATGATTGAACTAATTTACACTCCCACCAACAGTGTAAAAGCATTCCTATTTCTCCACATCCTTTCCAGCATCTGTTGTTTCCTGACTTTTTAATGATCGCCATTCTAACTGGGGTGAGATGGTATCTCATTGTGGTTTTGATTTGTATTTTTCTAATGACTAGTGATGATGAGCTGTTTTTCATGTTTGTTGGCTGCATAAATGTCTTCTTCTGAGAAGTGTCTGTTCATATCCTTCGCACACTTTTTGATGGGGTTTGTTTTTTTCTTGTAAATTTGTTTAAGTTCTTTGTAGATTCTGGATATTAGCCCTTTGTCACATGGATACATTGCAAACATTTTCTCCCATTCTGTAGGTTGCCTGTTCACTCTGATGATAGTTTCTTTTGATGTGCAGAAGCTCTTTAGTTTAATTAGATCCCAATTGTCAATTTTGGCTTTTGTTGTACTTGCTTTTGGTGTTTTAGTCATGAAGTCTTTGCCCATGCCTATGTCCTGAGTGGTACTGCCTAGGTTTTCTTCTGGGGTTTTTATGGTTTTAGGTCTTACATTTAAGTCTTTAATCCATCTTGAGTTAATTTTCGTATAAGGTGTAAGGAAGGGATCCAGTTTCAGCTTTACATACGGCTAGCCAGTTTTCCCAGCACAATTTATTAAATAGGGAATCCTTTCCCCATTGCTTTTGTCAGGTTTGTCAAAGATCAGATGGTTGTAGATGTGTAGTGAGTGCTATTTCTGAGGCCTCTGTTCTGTTCCATTGGTCTGTATATCTGTTTTGGTACCAGTACCATGCTGTTTTGGTTACTGTAGCCTTGTAGTATAGTTTGAAGTCAGGTAGCATGATGCCTCCAGCTTTTTCCTTTTGCTTAGGATTGTCTTGGCTATACGGGCCCTTTTTTGGTTCCACATGAAATTTAAAGTAGTTTTTTCTAATTCTCAATGGTAGCTTGATGGGGATAGCATTGAATCTATAAATTACTTTGGACAATATGGCCATTTTCACAATATTGATTCTTCCTATCCATGAGTATGGAATGTTTTTCCATTTGTTTGTGTCCTTATTTCCTTGAGCAGTGGTTTGTAGTTCTCCTTGAAAAGGTCCTTCACTTCCCTTCTAAGCTGTATTCCTAGTTATTTTATTCTCTTTGTAGCAATTGTGAATGGGATTTGGCTCTCTGTCTGTCTATTATTGGTATATAGGAATGCTTGTGATTTTTGCACATTGATTTTGCATACTGAGATTTTGCTGAAGTTGCTTATCAGCTTAAGGAGATTTTGGGACGAGACAATGGGATTTTCTTTTCTATTTTTTTTTTTTTTTTAGATGGAGTCTTGCTCTGTCGCCCAGGCTGGAGTGCAATGGCACAATCACTGCAACCTCTGCCTCCTGGGTTCAACTGATTCTCCTGCCTCAGCCTTCTGTGTAGCCGGGATTACAGGCATGTGTCACCATGCCCAGCTAATTTTTGTATTTTTAGTAGAGACTGGGTTTCACCATATTGGCCAGGCTGGTCTCAAACTGCTGACCTTGTCATCTGCCTGCCTTGGCCTCCCACAGTGTTGGGATTACAGGCATGAGCTACTGCAGCTGGCTGACAGTAGGGTTTTCTAAATATACAATTATGTCATCTGCAAACAGAGACAGTGTGATTTCCTTTCTTCCTACTTGAATACCCTTTATTTATCTTGCCTGACTGCCTGGCCAGAACTTCCAATGCTATGTTGAATAGGAGTGATGAGAGAGGATATCCTTGTCTTGTGCTGGTTTTCAAAGGGAATGCTTCCAGTTTTTGCCCATTCAGTATGATATTGGCTATGGATTTGTCATAAATAACTCTTATTATTTTGAGATGAGTTCCATCAATACCTAGTTTATTGAGAGTTTTTAGCATGACGGGTGAATTTTATTGAAGGCCTTTTCTGCATCTATTGAGATAATCATGTGTTTTTTGTCATTGGTCTATTTATATGATGGATTACATTTATTGATCTGAGTATGTTGAACCAGCCTTGCATCCATGGGATGAAGCCGACTGGTGGATAAGCTTTTTGATGTGCTGCTGGATTCAGTTTGCCAGTATTTTATTGAGGATTTTCGCATTGATGTTCATCAGGGGTATTTTTTTTTGTTGTCTCTCTGTCAGGTTTTGGTATTAGGATGATGCTGGCCTCATAAAATGAGTTAGGGAGGAGTCCCTCTTTTATTTTATTTGGAATAGTTTCAGAAGGAATGGTACCAGTTCCTCTTTGTACCTGTGTTAGAATTTGACTGTGAATCCATCTGGTCCTGGGATCATTTTGGTTGGTAGGCTATTAATTACTGCCTCAATTTCAGAACTTGTTACTGGTCTATTCAAGGATTTGACTTCTTCCTGGTTGTCTTGGGAGGGTGTGTGTGTCCAGGAATTTATCAATTTCTTCTAGATTTTCTAGTTTATTTGCATAGAGGTGTTTATAGTATTCTCTGATGGTACTTTGTATTTCTGTGGGATCAGTGGTGATATCCCCTTTATCGTTTTTTATTGTGTCTATTTGATTCTTTTCTCTTCTTTATTAGTCTGGCTAGCGGTCTGTTAGTCTTTTGAAAAAATGAGGTCCTGGATTTATTTATTTTTAGAAGGGTTTTTCATGTCTCTTATCTTCTTCAGTTCTGCTCTGATCTTAGTTATTTCTTGTCTTCTGTTAGCTTTTGAATTTGTTTGCTCTTGCTTCTCTAGTTCTTTTCATTGTGATGTTAGGGTGTCAATTTTAGATCTTTCCTGCTTTCTCCTGTGGGCAGTTAGTGCTATAAATTTCCCTCAAAACACTGCTTTAGCTGTGTCCCAGGGATTCTGGTACATTGTGTCTTTGTTCTCATTGGTTTCAAAGAACTTATGTATTTCTGCCTTAATTTCATTATTTACCTAGTAGTCATTCAGGAGCAGATTGTTCAGTTTCCATTGTAGTTGTATGTTTTTTTTTTTTTTTTTT
>NW_012121709.1:231675-232011 GCF_000951035.1 Colobus angolensis palliatus
GAGATGGGGTTTCACCATGTTCGCCAGGATGGTCTCGATCTCCTGACCTCGTGATCCGCCTGTCTCGGCCTCCCAAAGTGCTGGGATTACAGGCTTGACCCACCGCGCCCGGCCTTGTTGTATGGTTTCTGAGTGAGTTTCTTAATCCTAAGTTCTAATTTGATTACACTGTAGTCTGAGAGACTATTTGTTATAATACATTCTTTTGCATTTGCGGAGGAGTATTTTACTTCCAATTATGTGGTCAACTTTAGAATAAATGCAGTGTGGTGCTGAGAAGAATGTATATTCTGTTGATTTGGGGTGGAGAGTTCTGTAGATGTCTATTAGGTCCAC
>NW_012121709.1:232422-289112 GCF_000951035.1 Colobus angolensis palliatus
CTCGGCCTCCCAAAGTGCTGGGATTACAGGCTTGAGCCACCGCGCCTGGCCTGTCTTTTTTTTTTTTAATCTTTGTTGGTTTAAAGTCTGTTTTATCAGAGACTAGGATTGCAACCCCAGATTTTTGCTGCATTCCATTTGCTTGGTAAACATTCCTCTATCCCTTAATTTTGAGCCTATGTGTGTCTTTGCACGTGAGGTGTCTTTGCACGTGAGGTGGGTCTCCTGAATACAGCACATCGATGGGTCTTGACTCTATCCAATTTGCCAGTCTATGTCTTTTAATTTGGGCATTTAGCCCATTTACTTTTAAGGTTAATATTGTTATGTGTGAATTTGATCCTGTTATTATGATGCTAGCTGGTTATTTTGCCCGTTAGTTGATGCAGTTTCTTCATAGTGTCGATGGTCTTTACAATTTGGTATGTTTTTGCAGTGGCTGGTCCCGGTTTTTCCTTTCTGTATTTATTGCTTCCTTTAGGAGATCTTGTAATGCAGGCCTGGTGGTGACAGCATCTCTCAGCATTTGCTTGTGTGTAAAGGATTTTATTTCTCCTTCACTTATGAAGCTTAGTTTGGCTGGATATGGAATTCTGGGTTGAAAATTCTTTTCTTCAAGAATGTTGAATATTGGCCCCCACTGTCTTCTGGCTTGTAAGGTTTCTGCAGAGAGATCCGCTGTTAGTCTGATGGGCTTCCCTTTGTTGGTAACCCGACCTTTCTCTCTGGCTGCCCTTAACATTTTTTCCTTCCTTCATTTCAACCTTGGTGAATGGGATGATTATGTGTCTTGATGATTATGAGGAGTATCTTTGTGGTGGTCTCTGTATTTCCTGAATTTGAATGTTGGCCTGTCTTGCTAGGTTGGGGAAGTTCTCCTGAATAATATCCTGAAGAGTGTTTTCCAACTTGGTTCCATTCTCCCTGTCACTTTCAGGTACACCAATCAAATGTGGTTTGGTCTTTTCACATAGTCCCATATTTCTTGGAGGCTTTGTTCATTCCTTTTCATTCTTTTTTCTCTAATCTTGTCTTCTCACTTTATTTCATTAAGTTGATCTTCAATCTCTGATATCTTTTCTTCCGCCTGATCGATTTGGCTATTGATACTTGTGTATGCTTCACGAAGTTCTTGTGCTGTTTTTCAGCTCCATCAGGTCATTTATGTTATTCACTAAACTGGTTATTCTAGTTAGCAATTCCTCTAACCTTCTTTCAAGTTCTTAGCATCTTTGCATTGGGTTAGAACA
Organism: Colobus angolensis palliatus; assembly: GCF_000951035.1. Lineage (NCBI taxonomy): Eukaryota > Metazoa > Chordata > Mammalia > Primates > Cercopithecidae > Colobus > Colobus angolensis. The sequence goes on from NW_012121709.1 coordinate 233,673, forward strand.
TGCTCCTTTAGCTCAGAGGAGTTTGTTATTACCCACCTTCTGAAGCCTACTTCTGTCAATTCGTCAAACTCATTCTCCATCCAGTTTTGTTCTCTTGCTGGGGAGGAACTGTGATCCTTTGGAGGAGAAGAGGTGTTTTGGCTTTTGGAATTTTCAGCCTTTTGGCACTGGTTTTTCCTCATCTTTGTTGATTTATCTACCTTTGGTCCTTGATGTTGGTGACCTTTGGATGGGGTTTCGGTGTGGATGTCATTTTTGTTGATATTGATGCTATTCCTTTCTGTATGTTAAGTTTTTCTTCTAACAGGCCCCTCTGCTGCAGGTCTGCTGGGGTTTGCTGGAGGTCCACTCCAGACCAGTACCAGAACAGCAAAGATTGCTGCCTGTTCCTTCCTCTGGAAGTTTCGTCCCAGAGGGGCACCTGCTCGATGCCAGCCAGAGCTCTCCTGTATAAGGTGTCTGTCGGCCCCTGCTGGGAGGTATCTCCCAGTCAGGAGGCATGGGGGTCAGGGACCCACTTGAGGAGGCAGTCTGTCCGTCAGCAGAGCTCAAGTGCTGTGCTGGGAGATCGGCTGCTCTCTTCAGAGCTGGCAGGCAGGAATGTTTAAGTCTGCTGAAGCTGCACCCACAGCCACCCCTTCCCCCAGGTGCTCTGTCCAAGGGAGAAGGGAATTTTATCTATCAGCCCCTGACTGGGGCTGCTGCCTTTCTTTCAGTGCTGCCTTGCCCAGAGTGGAGGAATCTAGAGAGGCAGTCTGGCTACAGAGGCTTTGCCGGGCTGTGGTGTGCTCCACCCAATTCGAACTTCCTGGCAGTTTTGTTTACACTGTGAGGGGAAAACCCGCCTACTCAAGCCTCAGTAATGGCAGACACCCCTCCCCACAAGAAGCTCGAGCTTCCCAGGTTGACTTCAGACTGCTGTGCTGGCAGTCAGAATTTCAAGCCAGTGGATCTTAGCTTGTTGGGCTCCATGGGGGTGGGATCTGCTGAACTAGACCACTTGGCTCCCTGGCTTCAGCCCCTTTTCCTGGGGAGTAAACTGTTCTGTCTCACTGGCATTCCAGGTGCCACTGGGGTATGAAAAAAAAAGAACTCCTGCAGCTAGCTCGGTGTCTGCCCATACGGCCGCCCAGTTTTGTGCTTGAAACCCAGGGCCCTGGTGGTGTAGGCACGGGAGGGAATCTCTTGGTCTGCAGGTTGCGAAGACTATGGGAAAAGCATAGTATCTGGGCTGGAGTGCACCATTCCTCCCGGCATAGTCCCTCATGACTTCCCTTGGCTAGGGGAGGGAGTTTGCTAACCCCTTGTGCTTCCTGGGTGAGGCAATGCCTCACCCTGCTTCAGCTCGCCCTCTGTAGGCTGCACTCACTGTCTAACCAGTCCCATTGAGATGAGCCAGATACCTCAGTTAGAAATGCAGAAATCACCTGCCTTCTGTGTTGGTCTCGCTGGGAGCTGCAGACCAGAGCTGTTCCTACTTGGTCATCTTGCCACCCTTCCAAAGTTAGCGTTTATGAAGTACAAGAAAGGTGGAGTTGAAAGCATGAGAATAAAGTGACTCTGGGTGAAGACTACCATGGAACAGTAGGAGGGGACAAGCAGGTTACAGAGAACTGAGATTATCCAGAGTATAGCCAACCTGGGTTCCCTGGCCGGTGAGGCAGCTGTGCAAGGAGCTGAGTGTTGATCATGAACAGCAGGACTCAGCAAGTCCTCACATCTTTCCTGTATGTCCCTTCTGCACAAGGTAGGTCTACATCCACCACCTGTTTCTGAAGGAGGAGCTGTGTCTGAGGGGCCCAGACTCTGCCACGGTAACAATCCACTTGAGAAAAATGTCCACACCAGGCCCAAGTGCAAAGACTAGCTGCCAGGACAAAAAGTGGGCAGGGGATGTAGGGTTAGGTTTAGCTTTGATCTTGGATTCCCCTGCCTTCGTAATTTCTACATGCAATGCACAGACTCAAGAGTCAGGTTCGGGGAAGGGTAGTTTAAAAGCCTCATGGGGTAAGAATCACGTCAAATGCCAAGAGACCATAATAATTAGAAACACTTTAATTCCTAGCCACTTGGCAGCACTTAAATATCAGAGCCATCCAAGCATGCCAGTCTTTGAACTTGCTCAGCAAGAGTAGATGATCACACAACTCTTAAGGTAAATCAAAATTAGATGAAGGTTATTTATTGGTGTGACTTTTTTCCTTTAGTGAGCTTCCTTTACACAGCATGGTGTAAATAGCATCAGATTGAATGAAAAGTTTGTTAAATGCAACCATAAATAATTATAATAAATATACATCAAGTAACTTTACAGCACACATTTTTTAGGGCCAAGGTTTGGAACTGTCTGGACCTCAATGTGCTCTCGGAGAAGCAGCCATGTTAGCAGCAGATACCTTACAGCTGTCATCTACTCAAGTGATGGCCAACAGAAGCTTCTGAACTCCTCCTGGGGAGGTAGCTGACAAGTCCATTCAAGGGATGAGGACTAAAGAGAACCAAGAATTTAATGATACAGGGAGGAAAAACCACTTCTAATAAATCCAAAGGCTCTTTCGTTTTGCAGAAATGAAAATAAAAGGATCCTTGTTGTCAGGAATACATCCTGGATGTGACCCCCCCAAACTCAAGGGAGCTGTGGCTGCTGGGGAGGCAGTGGGCTGACCATCTTCTTTCAAAGCAGGGGAACTGCTTGCGGGCACTCACCTCCAGAGGTGACTTGCATCAAATACAACTGATGCAGCTGTCATGATTAACCCTAGGTCGATTTCATCCTGAGGTCAGGGGATCCTTTCTATAATGGTCCTTGATGCATTTCCTAAGAGTTACAGGGAGGAGATGGATGCTAACGGCTCTATCTCTAGAACTCACAACCTTTCCATCAGGCCAGGGCACATCTTCTTTCTTGGACCAGCATCCACACTCCAAAACCTTCTAGATAGCACTCATTCAAAACTTCCAATATTCACAATATTATACAATAAATACAGCGATGTGATTCTGTGAGACCTGGCAAGGCCCAAAGTGACAGTGTCCAACAAGATGGCCTGTGCTGCTCATGAACAGAGTACCACTGGACAAAGACCTATTTGGGGCAAAGATGCACTGGGGCAGTGGGTGAGCCTGGAGGCAGCCCAGCCCTGGCACACACACTTACATGGGGTGATGGGGAGTGCTAGGCAGGGCTGGCCAGAGGGGCAGAAGGACCCCCCTGGAGTCTCCATCTGCACTTGCGTGTCTGGGTCACTAAAGCAGACCCCGAATTGAGCAGAGCACCTCAGTCCACTCTTTTGAAAATGGGGGTGTGGCCCTTTCCCTTGTCCTATGTCACTGCAGGGAGGAAGGGCCATTTCTGAGCATTTTGTGCTCCTTTTTTGTGGGGTAGGCTTGAATCATGTGCTTTCCTCTTCAACCAGAGTCTCAGAGGCGGCCCCCACCTGAGCACTGTCTCCCACCTCTGGGTGTCTTCTCACCCCCTGCAGCTGGGATGCACCCAGCTAGGCCCTGTGAATTAAGGTCGGGATGAACCCTTGAGTCTCCTGCTCCTGAGGAGGCTTCAGATGAAAACTGTCAGACTAGGGCCCAGAAGAGACAGACGGCAGATGGGGAGGTTTGGGAGGGGCAGGGCAACCACTGTGGGCTTTTCCTCAGAAAAACCAAGACTGGGAGCAAGTTCTAAAGCAGGAAGATGAACATATAAAGCTCCCTGTGTGTCTCCCATGTTTGGGCAACTGGCCCAGCCACCTCTAGGTGGAGGGAGGCCTGCTGGGGCTGCCTCTGGAGCAACTCCAGCTGGAGGCCAGAGGGGAGGGCTGGCCACAGGCTTGTCTGTGGAGGCGCTCTGCTAAAGCACGGATGCTCTGTGTGGCTGAGGTCATTGTACCCCTGGCTTCCTGCTGGGTGGTTCTGTGATGGGGAACCAGCTGGGGCCTTATGGCATTAGAATCTGGTGGCCACGAGGGACAATGTCCAAGAAGATCAAATTAGACACAAACTGTCTGGGAACTAAACTATCCTACAAATAGACCACAAACAGGCAGCAAAAGAACCAACCCATCACGAAACGTACAAAGACAAAAGGTTAAGTCTTCCAGGAGGCCCTGGAACGTGGACGAAAGTTTGGAAAAGCAAAATGTTGCCAACTCCTCACGCAGGGCCCTGGAGGGACGGGCTGCAGTAGTGGCTTCCCAAGCCGGCAGAGCAGGTGCCTCAGTGACATCCTAATTCTGGGGCTTCCTCCTGTCAGCCACTGAGGGGGTCTTCGCGGTAGTGAATGGCACAACGAAGTTTCTCCAGCATGATTTCCAGAGAGGAGTACTGGGGAAGCTTGATCATGAACATGCAGGTCTCCACGCGGATGTAGCGAGAGTCTGGGGAACCTACAAGAAACCGAGCCAGTGTCAGAGGGTTGGGCCCCGTCTGCGAGGCTCCCATGGAAGCTGGGCTGGCCTCCGCTTCCAGGTTTGCCTCCTTGGGTAGCCCTAAGTCAATCCTGGCTCCCAGCAGGATGGGGATGAGGGCCTGGGAACCTGGGAGAAGTTCTTGGAGGGAAAAGGGGAGAGAGCTGCTAGACAGCATATGTGCCAAACTGCTGATGGGTTTGTCTGCCCAGCAAATTGTTTTGTTTTGTTTTGTTTTTACCCATTTTCTGCATTTAAAAGTTAGAAGATTTGAAGCGTTCTGGATTTTCAGCTTCTTTTAAGATATGAGAAGGTATCCAATAGCAGGCCTGTATGGCTGGTTCCTGCCCGGCCCTACTCCTCAATGATGTCTGGGTTTTGGCATGTGGGGCTCCTGTTCATTGTTCTCCCTTCACATGGGGCCTGGCGGCCCCAGTTTCAAACAGAGAAGGGCTAGTGTGTCCCTACTTGGGAAATGGCCAGGGGAGGGCGGTACCTGCTGTGCCATCTGGGGGGGCGATCTTCATGGGGTACGGGGGCACATGGGCGGTGTCGGGGCCCCCGTCTTTGCAGGGGCAGGTGAACGGGATGCGCTCCTGGTTGCAGGCAAACTTGATGAACTTGCACAGCTCCTCCTGGGTGAACATCTCCAGGGCCCCCCAGAAGAACTCGATGTGCTGGTCCGTCTCCATCAGCCCCACCTGGTACATGGTGTGGGCCTGGGGAGGAGAGGCCCAGGTGTCAGGAGCCCTGGAACCCCACCTACCCAGTACCTCCCCAGCCCTGGGGTCTGCAGGCCAGGCCCAATCCCAGGGCAGGGTGCAGCGTGTGGGCTGTGAGCACAGGGAGATGACAACGATGACAATGATACAGGTCTGTGTCAAGGGCAGAGCTGAGACAGGCCACTGCCGATGCCGGCTGCTGGACTTAAGGGTGACAGGGAGGCAGGCCTGGGGCTCACCACCTCCCCGCCCAGCCTGGTCCTGGGCCGTCTACCTTGAGGAACTCGAGGTTGATGTAGGGGAGGCCGCAGGTGCGCAGCTCCATCTCCAGCGGGCTGAGCGTAGTCAGCAGCTGCAGGGGGATGATGGAGCCCAGGCCAGCCCGCACGGCTGTCACGCACTCCACATTCTGCAGCTCCCGCAGCCGCAGGCTCCGGATGGCTGCCGCATAGATGTCCTTGTTCTCCCACCTGCCCAGGTGAGGGGCACAGGTGAGGGAGAACACCACCAAAGAGGCTGGGTCTGGGAGCCACACCCACTCAGCCGGAGGTCCTGGATCCTCTCTTGGGAGAGGCCTGGGGCCCAGCCGCCCTGGTCATCCCAGTTCTTTCCTGCCTCTGGTGCCGCCACCTCAGAGCTGCTGTTTTCTTAGTAAACCCCTTCTGCTGAGGACCCTCTTTCTTGGCACCCACCATCCTGCCTCATCTCCCTCCCCTGGTGAAATCCACCTGTCACCTGACCTAGGTCCTCGTGCCATTGCCCAGGAACAGATGCTGCTGTCATACCCTGGCCAGCCCCTGCCAGCCCCCACCACATGCACACACTCACGCCACAAGGATGTGCCGGCCCCGGCTGCACAGCTCCACCTCCTCGCCTGTCATGGTGAGGTAGGTGAACCTGCAGCAGGGCTTGTTGGGGCTGTCAGGGCTCTCGGTGGCCAGGTGCTGGGAGGCAATCTCAGCGCACAGGGCCTCCAGCTCGGTCTCGTCATTGATCTGGAGGGTGGAGGCAGAGTGAGGCTCATTACAAGGCCATGGGAGGTGGAACCCTGATCCCCAGGTGGCTGGGCAAATCCCAGGTGCAGCTGGTGGGATCTACCCTTGGCCGTGTGGATAGGCATGTGACATGGGCTTGGCCAATCAGAACCTGACATCAGTTCAGGGCCGGGCATGTGACCGAGGCCAGGCTGAAGAGACCCACATTCCAGGCCTTTTCCCATGACTGTTTAGAGGCAGCGATCCTGTCTCACTGGCACAGGCAGACTATAGGATGGGAAACCCTTTACTGCTGGAGGCCACCTCTGCCCATGTGCTGGGAGAGCCTGCCTGAGACTAATTTTGCTTTCTTTGCTTTTTCTTTTCTTTTTTTTTTTTGAGACAGAATTTTGCTCTTGTTGCCCAGGCTGCAGTGCAGTGGTGCGATCTGGGCTCACTGCAACCTCTGCCTCCTGAGTTCAGGCAATTCTCCTGCCTCAGCCTCCTGAGGAGCTGGGATTACAGGCGCCCACCACGATGCCTGGTTAATTTTCATATTTTTAGTAGAGACAGGGTTTCGCTATGTTGGTCAGGCTGGTCTCGAACTCCTGACCTCAGGTGATCTGCCTGCCTCAGCCTTCCAAAGTGCTGGGATTACAGGCGTGAGCCACTGCACCCAGACCGCTTTTTCTTTTTTTTTTTTTTTTGAGATGGATTCTCGCTCTGTCAGCTGGAGTGCAGTGGTGCGATCTTGGCTCGCTGCAACCTCCGCCTCCTGGGTTCAAGTAATTCTCTGCCTCAGCCTCCCGAGGAGCTGGGATTACAGGCGCCCACCACGATGCCTGGCTAATTTTCATATTTTTAGTAGAGACAGGGTTTCACCATGTTGGCCAGGCTGGTCTCGAACTCCTGACCTCAGGTGATCTGCCTGCTCAGCCTCCCAAAATGCTGGGATTACAGGCGTGAGCCACCGCGCCTGGCCTTTTCTTTTCTTTTTTTTTTTTTTAAAGCAATCTGGATAAGAGGCCTGAGACAAATACTAGATGACACTGTTTGAACACCTGGATTTGGCCCTGCCTGAAGTCAAACCCATCATGGTTTTTGTTTTAAGAGCAACTAATTTTTTTTTTTGAGATGAAGTCTTGCTCTGTTGCCCAGGCTGGAGTGCATCAGCACAATCTTGGCTCACTGTAAGCTCCGCCTCTTGGGTTCAGGTCATTCTCCTGCCTCAACCTCCCAAGCAGCTGGAGACTATAGGCACCTGTCACCACGCCTGGCTAATGTTTTGTATTTTTAGTAGAGACGGGGTTTCACTGTGTTAGCCAGATGGTCTTGATCTCCTGATCTTGTGATCTGCCCACCTAACCCTCCCAAAGTGCTGGGATTACAGGCATGAGCCACCGTGCCCAGTCTAAGAGCAACTAATTTTAAACAATTTTTTCTAAAGCTGGTTGCAGCTGGGATTTCTGTCCCTTGCCACCAGACAGCCCTGACTTAGTCCTGTCTGTGGAGGTGTACAGGCTACTGCCTCCCCACATTTGGCGACCAGAATCAGGGTCCAGGGAAACTCATCCACACTGTGTCTGCTGGGCTACCTGGGAGACGACAGGGTCAGACCCAAAGGAGACTGACTGCAGCTCAGGGACAGTGACAGGTGGGCGGACATTCAGGTCTAAGCCTGGAGTCTCCTTAGTAGCAACCTCCCTATCCCTTCACCGCAGACACTCCACTGATACAAGTCGAGAGCATTTCTTTCCAGTACACATCCCTCACCACCATGTGGTTCTGCACCCCACACCCTCTGGGGCCCTGGCCATCCCTGCAGCCAGAAGCCTCAGCTGGCCTGTCCGCCAGGACCCTGTCCGCCAGGACCCCGCCTCGCATCCCCTGCAGCCCCAGCCTGCGCTGCACCCAGAGCCCCAGGAGGACTCCTTGGAAGAGCCCGGGAGATGCAGAAACCCTCAGCCCACTGTGGGTGTTCTCCTTCCACCCTTTAGACAATGCCTTGTCATCTCTGTTTCTGCCGAGAAGCCACTGGCATCCGGGACTCTGGCTCTGCTATTGTCTTGCAATGGCTGCCCTGAGTGACCCAGGGGGACAATGGCAGAGACCTGGCCAGGCAGTGCCTCAGTCAGCCATGGAGTATTCTGCTGGCGTATGCAGAAGCAGCTGGCACCTCCTTCACCTGAGGCCCAGGAGACAGCAGCTTCTGCCAGGCCTCAGGCACGATGTTCACTCTCGTGGCCTTGAGGGGCGCTGGGTGGGATGTTGCCCTCCACACTCGGCCAGGATGGTTCTCTCAGCCGCAGGGCATGTGGTGCTGGAGAGCCCGGAAGTCAGAGCAGGCAGCCCTGGGCTCCCGGTGGCTCTGCTCCCTGCCAGCTGTGAGGGCCTGGGCAAGTCACCTCCATTTGGTGAGCCTCACCTTCCTCCTGACTTTGTGCTGATGGAATAAAGCCCTCCACCCTCCCCCACGAAGGAGACAAGCCTGGACACTCCCTGAGGACAGGGTGAGTGCCCAGAGCCTGTCTGGCCCATGACAGGGCCTCAGTGACGGCCACTGAGTGAACGGAGGGACTGTGGACCCCGTCCACCTCCAGGGGGGTGCTGGGCAACAGCACCATGCTCTCAAAACCTGCGGGTGCCCTGGACAGGCAGGAAGGGCTCCATCCTGACGCCTCTCCCTTGGTTGACCTCAGGTGGTCCCAGGGTTGACTCCTGTGCTCTGAGGCCCTGAAACAACTCTTAACCTGCACCTCTACAGCCGTTCCCCCAGGGCCTGTTCACTCAGCTCCAGGAGCTCTTACCCATGGCCAGGTGACGAGCACCAATGTGGGAGGACCAGCAGCTGGTCATGTTACCTCCAATCTCTGCTGCCAGCAGGGAGGGAGGCCAGAGGCCTCTGTCCCTGTGAAACAAGCCTTCCTGGCAGATGGCTCATACCCCTAAGGTCCTCTGGGGGATCCCAACCCAGCCTCAGCAGGGAGCTCGGGTCTGCATGGAGGCCTAAGCAAGGTGGCGGGGAGGCCCTGGGCGCTGCACCCCCACCGGAAGAACTGTGCCTTGTACTCACGCTCTCAAACTTCTTGACGTAATTGTAGGTGAGGATGTCTGCTTCCTGCAGGTCTTGCTCAGGGTCCAAGGGCTCGCCCACCAGCGTCTTCCAGAAGGAGGGCAGGAGGTCCAGGGGCAGCGGGACGTCTGCCCGAATAGCAATGCCCAGCAGCTGCCCCAGGAAGTGCAGCAGCTGCTCTTCCCCGTAGGTGATGGGGCTCGGGGTCAGGATATACTTGCCCTGGAAGTGGAGGCGGGCATAAGGTGACCTGGGCATGGGCCTCTGTGCCCGCCAATGAACATGTGTTTCAGACCACCGCACCCTATGGCAGGCAGGAGAGAAATCACTGCAAGCTCCCAGAGCTTGCCCAGGCAGTGTGGCAAGGGCCTGTCCCCACAGATTGGGAGGGTTTCTGAAAAGCTTTAGTTTTGATGAGACACACACTGCCCCGCCACCACCAGCCACTGCGCTGGGACCTGAGCTTGGGGACGTGGAGCTTCCTCTCGGTCTCCGCCTACCTTGTTCTTATTGACAGCTGAGCTGGGGCACAGCAGCAGCAGCGACAGCGAGGAACTCTGCAGCTCCTTACACACCTGCCACAGGAAGTGGCGGAAAGAGCCGCCTGCAGGACAGATGAGAAACATGGGCACCTGGGGACGTCCCAGCGGGAGGTGGCACCGTTCCCTCCCTCTCACCTGCTGGCCAGAGCGGCTCCTCTTTCCATGGCCTGCCTGCCGCTGTGGCGGGGTGGAAAGAAGCCACCTCAGGCCTGGGAGGCCTCAGGTCCAATCCTGCTCTCCACTCACTAGCGGGGCCACCCAGTGATACCACAGAGGGTAAGATGTCCCCGAGGCTCAGTCACCTGTCTGTCAAATGGGAGAGTGACCGTACCTTCCCCGAAGGCCATTCGAGGATTTAGTGAGGTCACCGCAGGTCCCCACACAGGCAGCCTCTCACAGCTGCAAGCCTGCCTGAGTTGTGGACTTGTTTGGTCCATGTCTGTCCCCCTGGGCTGCCTGGTTTCACTCAGCACTGCCTCCCCCACTGCCTGGGCTCGCATCTGTGCAATGACTGTGTAAGTGAATGGACACATGTGTGAATGTGCAAAGGGCAACAGTCACTGCTCATCCTCTCCTGCCACCATTCAAGATGGGCCGTTGGTTTCCTTGCAAATCTCCTCCTCTGGCCTTTCCTGTGTTCCCTATTGGTACCCTGAGGTCAGGGAGCTCTGAGCACAGCTGTGCCCACACCCTGCTTGGTCAGAGCCACATGGAAACCCAGTGTGGGGGCCCAGTGCAGGGGCAGATGTTGGGCCTGGCCCTCACCTCTGCTTCAAGGAGAAGCAGGAGCGTCCTGACTGCCCACACCTGGAAGGCCAGGGGCCTGGACCCTGGAACCCCAGTTGGCTGCCTGACTTTGGGAAGTGACTTGGCTTTGTGGAGTCCCAGTTTCCCTATGTGTAGGCTGGGCCAGGGCTGGCACTCTGGGCAGGTTCACTGCTGTGGGGAGGATAAGGTGTCGAGCGTGAGTCTGGGCTGTCAGTGAACCAGAGCTGTTCTCAGAGAGGCCTAGAAGGCCTGCCCATAGGATGCCAGGGTCCTCTGTCTGGAAGGCAGCTGCATTCCCATGGGGGCGGATCAGAGGAAAGGGGAGAAGGAGCTGGGTGGGGGCTCCCTCCTGCCTGGACAGCCTTTCCCTCCAGGGTGCCCAGCTGTGGAGAAACTAGGTTTCTTCTGCATCTGCAGTGGAGACATTTCCTGAATGTCCGGGGCTAAGCATGAGAGGGTCACAAGGGAGCACTTGCTCAGCTGCCAGTCCTCATCCCTGCGGAGTGCGATAGTGCCATCTTAACCAAGGACTCCCCAACACCCTGCCTCTCACGGGGCACACACAAGCTTTCAGGCCTACCAACTCCTCAGCCAGGGCCCTTCCCGGGGAGGGGGCTGACTGGCACCGAGAAGGGCCCTGAGAACAGGTGCCATCCCCAAGCCCAGGAGGGACTGGCTGAGGCTTCCACAGCGGGACGGTCTGGAGGACGTGGGTGTGAGGCCACTCTGGGTGCAGACCAGGCTTCTGCAGCACAGGTGCTGAGGATGCAGCTTTTACTCTTAGGAATGGAGGTCTTGGGCGGCTGGGGCTAAGGCTGGACACTAAACACAGCCCCTTCAGCGGGGAGCCTGGTGGGCCGCAACTTACTGGTGCCGTGGACCTCCTCCCCAGTGAAGCGGATGTTGAAGGCATATGTGGGGTCACCACCACTGGCCAGCTTGACACAGAGCTGAGACGATGGCACTGAGGCCAGCTGCCTAGCAGCCTGACAGAAGTAGGAGTTTTCAGAAGCTCTGATTTCCCCTGGAAAGTGAGATGAGCTGATCAAAGCACCCCCCGTGGCAGCCCTCTGCCCTCCCACTGAGGACAGACCCTGGCCTAGCAGGCCTGTGCCTGTGCCTGTGCCTGGACCCCTGCTCCCTCACTTGGCCCCCCGTGCCTTCTCTGCCCTTAGAACATCTTAGAGCCTTCTGTGCCTTAGCACTCGTGGCTCCCACCTCTGGAACCTGCCCTCCTGGGCCACCAGTGCTTGGACCGTTCTCATCTTCTAGAAGCTTCCCTCTGCCTCTTGGGGGGGAGGTCCTCGCCCCCCAATTCCTCTCTCGTTTCCTCTGCGCGTATCCCTTCTGTCTGTCTATATGCTGTGGCAGACTCTGGGGAGCCTCCCCAATGCCCTTCTCTCCCTTTCCTTTGATGCTGGAATCCCCATTTTTGGCAGTCGCATGGCTGATCAGAGCAAAGCCTGCCCCATCTGACCCCATGCAGCTAGGCGGGCCCCTGGAAGCCAAGCTCCTTCTGCTATGCCCCTTCCCCGAGCTCCTGAAGGGACCTTCCAGCAGGAAGCCACACACCAGGATGCTCCAGCAGAACGACAGGAGGAACTGCCGCACCAGCCCTGGACCCCCTTCTTCTAGAAGCTTCTTTTATGTTCCAGAAATCCACTAGTGTGTTTAGGCACTGCCATTTTGCATTTTTTGCCCTCTGCAGCCAACCTCACCTCCCACAATTTCCAGTGGGTCCAAGGTGATCTCAGGTGCTGCATGGTCCGCTGTCCTCTGCACAGTGGCATTCAGCACTCGATTCATCACGGTCACCTTCGTGTCATAGAAGATCAGCCCTAAGGAGAGGAATGTGGGAGAGGCTTGGGTGGGGCTTTGTCCCTTCCTTCCCAGTCCCCCCAAGACTCTCTTCAGGTCCCTGGGTGTGGCACTCTCAGGCCCCCTGGTAGCAGCAGAGCCGGGTCCTGACTGTGGAGGGTGGTGTGTCGCATCCACCCAGCTGCTAAGTGCATTTACCCTTTGTCATTCCCAGGAGACACCCAATTTCCAGAAACAATGCAAAGAAATTAGAGTTGCAAAATGGAATGTAGAAAATGATACCTATTTTTAATAAAAAAAAAAGACAAAAAGCTCTGTGTGTGCACACGTGTCTGTTTGTATGTGAAGAGAAAAGTCTGGAAGGATAGATACTCATCTGTTAACAATGTCACTCCGGGATGTAGGGATGTGGAGGCCAGATAGTAAACAGAACTTCATATATTTCTAATTAATTTGAAAACCTTAACTTTTCAGAGCATATGTTACTTTTTTTTTTTTTTTTTTTTGAGGCGGAGTCTCGCTCTGTCGCCCGGACTGGAGTGCAGTGGCCGGATCTCAGCTCACTGCAAGCTCCGCCTCCTGGGTTTACGCCATTCTCCTGCCTCAGCCTCCCGAGTAGCTGGGACTACAGGCGCCCGCCACCTCGCCTGGCTAGTTTTTGTATTTTTAGTAGAGACGGGGTTTCACTGTGTTAGCCAGGATGGTCTCGATCTCCTGACCTCGTGATCCGCCCGTCTCGGCCTCCCAAAGTGCTGGGATTACAGGCTTGAGCCACCGCGCCCGGCCCAGAGCATACGTTACTTTTATAATTAAAGTAACTTCCTTTGGGTGGACCTGTTGCTCCAGAGGAGCCCAGCCTGCTAGATGAAAGGTTTCAGGGGGAAGGCATCTTCCTGGGGGGCTGCCCAAGGACCCTGCCCGTGGATTCTGGCCCTACCGTCTTGCAGGTCACCTCTCTCTTCCTGCAGGGCCAGGGCGGGTGCAGGCACTGACCTTTAGCCTCCTTCAACAGGGCGGCGATGCTATGGGTGTACATAGGTGTCTGGCGCAGCTCCACCAGGGGCAGGAAGAAGGTCTCCAGCGTGGTGTTGAGGGACTGCAGCAAGGCGAAGCGCAGGCGCAGGCTCTCGATGGGCACGTCTGCAGGGCGCAGGAGCAGTCAGGCTGAGATCTTGGCCAGATCGGCTGAGATGCCTGACTCACAGGCAACACAGGGGGTCCCTATCACTGGGAACAGGATTGGTGGATTTTTTACCTAGGACCCTGGAGACGCTGTCAGTGAGCGAGTGGCCCCTGATGTGCCTGTGCCTATGCCAAGCAGACACAAAGGGCGAGGCCCTGGCTGGCCAGATGGAGGTGCTGGCTCTTAAGGAGTCCAAGGCCCCCCTCATCTACCTTCAGGGCCATGCCAGGGCTGTCCACTGTATTATTTTTTGACTTACTATTTTGAAATAATAATATAGGAGGTTGCAAAAATGGCACAAAGAGTCCTATGTACATTTCACCCAGCGTCCCCCAATGGCGATGTCATATCAAAACCAGTAAACTGTGCTACTGGCACACTGCCCTTCAGTTCTTCACCCTTCACATTGCCACAGACGGAAGTCAGGGACAACCTCTTGCCCACCTTTACCTCCTTGGCACCCAGGAGAGAGCAAAGGCTCTGCACCTGTTGCTGATGAGGCAAGTGGCTGAGCACAGCCCCTGGTACGAGTGTAATGAGCTGCTCGCCAACACCTTGTAAAGGGGGGACGTCTGGGAACTAACAATTTATATTTTGTGTGCAATCCTAGCTTTTTTATGGAGATGGAGTTTTGCTCTTCTTGCCCAGGCTGGAGTGCAATGGCGTGATCTTGGCTCACTGCAACCTCCGCCTCCTGGGCTCAAGCGATTCTTCTGCCTCAGCCTCCCAAGTAGCTGGGATTACAGGCATGTGCCACCACGCCCGGCTAATTTTGTATTTTTAGTAGAGATGGGGTTTATCCATGTTGGTCACGCTGGTCTTGAACTCCCGACCTCAGGTAATCTACCTGCCTTGGCCTCTCAAAGTGCTGGGATTATAGGCATGAGCCACCGCGCCTGGCCCAGAGAACAGCTTTCTCTCTTTTGAAAGACAGGGGCACCTGAATGGGACTTCCTGCAATCCTAGCTTTTAATAAAAACATGGTGTTCTCCATTATGAAGGCTAATGCCTCTACTGCAAGCTATCAGACTATAAATGCTTCTCACTCCCCATGGCAGCCTGGCCTCAGTGGGGCCTCCAGGCAGTGGCCTGGGCATCCCCTGCAGCCATGCATTTCTGTATCTGCTCCCTGGCTTTGCTTTCATGGGCATTTAAAAAGGCCCCAGACTAATTAGGCCACAGTCCTGGCCCCCTGGCTTGCTCTCCCTGTTTCGTCAGCCCCCTTTTCCTTGAGCACCTGGCGCGTAGCAGGTGTTCATGTTCTGAAGTGTTCGTTTGATGGGCGTCTAAATGAATCTAGCCCTTGTAAACGCCCCTTGTCAGGGGGCATGCCCGCATCAGGCAGCAGGGGAGGGGACAGGCCCAGGGCCACATACTCAGGAGACAGGCCACTCTGGGGTCAGCAGCATCCGCAGGGTCCAGGTACACCTCGTGGGGATGGAGCCGTGCGGGTGTGATGGCAAGGTGGCGGCACAGCTGGTTGATGTACTGCACGAGTGCCACATCCATCTCCAGGGTCCACTTTCTTGAGGCCTTCTGTGCGTGTCGGACATCAATGCAGGAGCACCTGGGGGTGGGGACAGCGGGAGAAGGGCAAAGTGAGGCGGGGTGCACTGGGATGACTGTTTAATTTCTCTTACAGAGTCTTGTCCTCAGCTCCTGGAGCACATTGAGAAGACAGCCTCGCCTTCCAGGTTGTTTCTTGGTGCCTGTACAGCTCCTTCCTCATGGGGAAAGTTCTTTCAAAAGAAGCAAGCCAAGCACGCTGGTGGGAGTGGGAAGGCTGCAGCGTTCTGGGAGGTGGCACCAGGCACCCACCCGTGCCTCACTCCCGAGAGTTGGCAGCAGCGCATGAGGGTGAAGGAGGAGCTCATAATAGCATCAGCCTGCAGTGTGTTACAAAACTTTCTTCTCCTTAGAGGCAAAGTCTTGCTCTGTTGCCTGGGCTGGAGCACAGTGTGGTGATCATAGCTCACTGCAGCCTTGAACTCCTGGACTCAAGCAATCCTCCCACTACTCAGCCTCTCCAGTAGCTGGGACCACAAGTGCAAGCCACTACTCCTGCCTAATTTTAAAATTTTTATTTTTTTATTTTATTTTTTTTGAGACGGAGTCCTCTGTCGCCCAGGCTAGAGTGCAGTGACCCGATGTCAGCTCACTGCAAGCTCCGCCTCCAGGGTTCACGCCATTCTCCTGCCTCAGTCTCCCAACTAGCTGGGACTACAGGCACACGCAGACACGCCTGGCTAATTTTCTGTATTTTTAGTAGAGATGGGGTTTCACCGGGTTAGCCAGGATGGTCTCGATCTCCTGACCTTGTGATCCGCCCACTTTGGCCTCCCAAATTGCTGGGATTACAGGCGTGAGCCAATGTGCCTGGTTGATTTTTACATTTTTTTGTAGAGATGGGGTCTCACTGTGTTGCTCAGGCTGTTTCTGAAATCCTGGACTCAAGCCATCCTCCCGCCTCAGCTCCTAAAGTGCTAGGGTTACAGGAGTGAGCCACTGCGCCTGGCCAGTCACAAGAATTCAGTGACAGGATGCCTGTAAAGCACACAGCAGTGCCCAGCACGTTCCAAATGCACAAGAATTGTCAGCTGCTGGTGTCACTGATGTCATTACTCTTTTCCCAGCAAGCCCATTCCAGAATTCACCTGTGGAGCTCTTACAACAGATGGGCCACAGTGTGCTTCTGAGGGCACTGCTGCAGGGCTGTGTTACTGCAGCAATGTCAGACACAACCCAACTGTCTATCGATAGGGGATTAGCTGAATTACACTGCACCTAACAACGCAAAGCTAGGAAGCCAGGAAAATGATCAAGTGGAATAATATGGGATGATGTGGACAAATTTTTAAACAGCAGATTGCAGGCCAGTCGAGGTGGCTCATGCCTGTAATCCCAGCACTCTGGGACGCTGAGGCAGGCAGATTGCTTGAGGCCAGGAATTTGAGACCAGCCTGAGCAACAGTAAAACTCCATCTCTACAAAAAACCCCCCACAAAAACTAGCTGGTCATAGTGGCATGTGCCTGCAGTCCCAGCTACTGGAGAAGCTGAGGTGGGAGGATCACCTGAACCCAGGAGGTTGAGGCTGCAGTGAGCTGTGACCGTGCCACTGCACTTCAGCCTGGGTGACAGAGTCAGACCCTATCTCAAAAGAAAAAAAGCAGACTGCAGAGCAGTATATCTTGTCTGATCCCACTTCAGGGGACTGAAAAAATGTACTTCCAGAAAAATGTTGGGTGAAATATTCACTGATGCATCACAGAGCCATGCTGTGGGCACCGAATTCCGGACATGGCCTTCTGGGTGGGTAGACACTGTGTGAGGTTTTCAGAAAGGGTGCATGTCCTTATTCCACAAATATTGGGCTATTAACCCAAGAAAGGCAGGCAGGCAGGCAGATGCCTGGCACAGCCTCTAATTCCAGAGCCTGTAGCGCCTTGAGTGGGCCACCTGTCATATTGGGAACATTACCCTGGGGACCGGGGGAAGGGGGCAGTATCAGGTGTCTCCTTCCTACAGGACACCTCTGTCCAATCCAGAGTGCTCAAAGACAGACCTAAGCCTCTTTCAGAAGGGGAACCCCCCTTCTGAAAGAGGCTCTCTAGGCTGAATGATCCAAGCAGAAGCCTTTGGCTTCCCTTAGAAAAGTCCATGGTGAGGCAGGAAGGATGTGTCAGGGCATCATCACCGCCCCAGAGGGCCCCTATGAATGTGGCCATTTATTGGGTATTTTTTTGTTTTTTTGAGACAGGGTCTCACTCTGTCACCCAGGCTGGAGTGTAGTGGCAGGATCTCAGCTCACTTGAAGCCTTGGCCTCCTGGGCTCAAGTGATCTTCCCTCCTCAGCCCCCCAAGTAGCTGGGATTACAAGTGCACATCACCACGCCTGGCTAATTTTTGTATTTTTAGTAGAGAGGGGGTTTCACCATATTGGCCAGGCGGGTCTCAAACTCCTGACTTCGTGATCCGCCTGCCTCAGCCTCCCAAAGTGCTGGGATTACAGGTGTAAGCCACTGCGCCCAGCCCAGTTTCTGATTTCTGAAACAAGTTCAGAAAACTCGTCCCTGTCATCATAATGCAAGATCCATTCAGGGACTGATTCTGAGCCTTCAATGATGGTACAAAAGGCTGGCAGCAAGCAGTAAAGCATTTCTTTTTTTTTTTGAAATGGAGTCTCGCTCTGTTGCCCAGGCTGGAGCGCAGTGGCCAGATCTCAGCTCACTGCAAGCTCTGCCTCCCGGGTTCACGCCATTCTCCTGCCTCAGCCTCCCGAGTAGCTGGGACTACAGGCGCCCGCCACCTCGCCCAACTAGTTTTTTGTACTTTTTTTTAGTAGAGATGGGGTTTCACCATGTTAGCCAGGATGGTCTCCATCTCCTGACCTCGTGATCCGCCCATCTCGGCCTCCCAAAGTGCTGGGACTACAGGCATGAGCCACCGCGCCCGGCCAGTAAAGCATTTCTTAATTCTGAAAATGGATTTTTAAAAAAAGCATGTTTTGGTAGCCATTTTCTGTTTCTTTTTTTTTTTTTTTGAGATGGAGTTTTGCTCCTGTTGCCCAGGCTGGAGTGCAATAGCGCAATCTCAGCTCACTGCAACCTCCGCCTCTCAGGTTCAAGTGATTCTCCTGCCTCAGCCTCTCAAGTAGCTGGGATTACAAGTGCACATCACCACGCCTGGCTAATTTTTGTATTTTTAGTAGAGAGGGGGTTTCACCATATTGGCCAGGCGGGTCTCAAACTCCTGACTTCGTGATCCGCCTGCCTCAGCCTCCCAAAGTGCTGGGATTACAGGTGTAAGCCACTGCGCCCAGCCCAGTTTCTGATTTCTGAAACAAGTTCAGAAAACTCGTCCCTGTCATCATAATGCAAGATCCATTCAGGGACTGATTCTGAGCCTTCAATGATGGTACAAAAGGCTGGCAGCAAGCAGTAAAGCATTTCTTTTTTTTTTTGAAATGGAGTCTCGCTCTGTTGCCCAGGCTGGAGCGCAGTGGCCAGATCTCAGCTCACTGCAAGCTCTGCCTCCCGGGTTCACGCCATTCTCCTGCCTCAGCCTCCTGAGTAGCTGGGACTACAGGCGCCCGCCACCTCGCCCAGCTAGTTTTTTGTATTTTTAGTAGAGACGGGGTTTCATCATGTTGGCCAGGTTGGTCTTGAATTCCTGACCTCAGGTGATCCACCCGCCTCGGCCTCCCAAAGTGCTGGGATTACAGGCGTGAGCCACCGCGCTTGGCCTTGGTAGCCATTTTCTTTTTCTTTTTTTGAGATGGAGTCTCACTCTGTCACCCAGGCTGGAGTACAGCGGCGTGATCTCGGCTCACTGCAACCTCCGCCTCCTGGGTTCAAGCGATCGTCCTGCCTCAGCCTCCTGAGTAGCTGGGACTACAGGCATGTACCCCCTGCCCAGCTAATTTTCATATTTTTAGTAGAGATGGGGTTTCACCATATTGGCCAGGCTGGTCTCAAGCTCCTGACCTCGTGCTTCCCAGAGTGCTGGGATTACAGGTGTGAGGCACCGCGCCCGGCCTGGTAGCCATTTTCATTGATTGATGCCGGGTGCACTTGCTGTGGACAAGGCTGAGTAGGGGTGTGTGTGTGTGTATGTGCACACGTGTGTGAGCCAGAGGGAGGGCAGGGCAGGGTGATTTCTGGAGTGCCTGGGATTCACTTATAGCTAGAAAGGGGAAACTATATTTAGTCCTGGAGCCCTGGAGAGCTGTGGCCTAGCTGTGCCCCTGCCTGGGAAGGAGTGAGGGCAATGGGGACTCGAGGCAAAGTGTGACTCTGAGGACAAGGTTCTTTGGATAAGAAACTGTCTGTTATGAGACTGAACTGTGTCCTCCCAGTCCCCGAACAGATACATATGTTGAAGCCCTAATTCCCAGTGTGACTGTATTTGGAGACAGAGCCTTTAAAGAGGTGCTTGAGGTCATCAGAGTGGGCTCCTAATCCAACAGGACTGGGGTCCTTGTAAGAAGAGGAGATTAGGACACAGATAGGTACTGAGGGAAGACTTCATGTGGGGACCTTGAGAAGGTGGCAGTCTGGGAGCCAGGAAGAGCGGCCCCAGGAGAAACCAGCACTGCTGACACCTTGATCTGGGCCTTCCAGACTCCAGAACTGAGAGAGAACAAGTTTCTGTTGTTTAAGCCACCCAGTGTGTGGTGTCCTGTCACGGCAGCCCAAGCTGAGCAGCACAGCCTTCAAGTCAGGAGTGTGGAGAAAAAGAACAGGTTTGTTTACAAATGGGTTAGAAAACCCATTTAGCACTTAGTGAAAAATTCAGAAATTATGAAATAACTCAGAAAGCATTATCAACAGGGGAGATGGACCAGCTCCTCAGAAATTATGCTCCTGGCTGAAAACAATTTCTATGCAAGGTGCCAACTGAGTTGAGGGGTAACCCTCTTACCTCTCAAAATGAAGATCATAACCACAGGACAAGATCGCCCTCCAGACACTGCGGATGTCTTGCTTGGCTCGGTCAATAACAAATTTGTGAAATCCTTCCAGCGTCAGGTATTTTTCCTCAGGGACTGGTGGAAAGGGTCCAGTGTGAGGAATCTGGTGAGACCTGAGCACGTCGCACACCTCCAATGTGCTCTGCTCTCGCCACAGCCTCTCCCTGAAGGCACAACCCACCTAATTCCCCTCTCCCTCCCGTAACTCTGGGAATTGTCATTTGCCATCACAACCCACTGCGCACAGGACACTCATAAGCCCTCATGTGCCCAGGCCCCCAAGGGCTCTGTCTCCCTCAACAGGCTGCAGTTTCTCACGTCCCCTCCTTCTATGAATCTCTAAAACATCCCCGACTGACAAAGCAATTTTCCAGACAACAAGAACAGCTTTCTCCAATGCTGCCTGGCCCTTTCTGGAGGATTGCGTTCTACTGCCCCAGCACGGGCTGCTAGCTTATGCCAGTGCCTTCTAGAAGAAAGTGTCCATGCAGATTTCCCAATTTTCACTTTTTGGTCACAATCATCTATTCTTCATCCTGGGTGTGTGGTGTTTCTGGAACTGCTATTTTACCTCCTCAAGTTCACGATCATCAAAGATGGCATCGAGGGGCGATCCCCAGCCAGGAATATTTCCCAGAATCTCTGGAAATGCTGCCCTGATACCCCAGGGAACCCAGAGCCCAGAGCAGAGGCCATCTCAGTAGGAGAGTGGCCAGTCGGGAAAAGCAGAGGCCTGCTCCGGAGGGGCTGCCCAGTCTCCAGGATGGAAGCAGGTCCCAGCCCACTCCAGGCCCCATCTGCTCATTCACCTTCTTGTTTTTTGGTAGGGGACTTTTCTGGGTCCTTTTCATCTGGTTTGCTCTTTTCTGGTGACTTTGGCTTCACAGTTGGCTTCTTCTCACTTAAGGCAGTCCTGCTGTAGACCAAAGCACTGGAATTAGACTAATGAACGTTCACACCTCCTCCCGATAGGAAATACACAGCCTCGTACAGTCATTCATTCCTGCCCCCTCCTCCAACTTAGGGCTTAGGGCTCAGACAGGGCTGGGTTCAAGACTGCCTTTGCTCTGAGTGAGAAAAGTTTACTGAGCAAATTACAAGGACAAATCCGTGCCTTAAAATGTGAAAAATCTTGTAAAGACTCTTTTCAGACCCTCTTTCTACATATTTTAGAGCTACATTGTTCTATAAGGTAGCTGCTAGCCAGATGTAGCTACCTAAAGTTAATTAAAATGAAATATGATCACAAATTCAGTTCTTGTTCACCCTTGCCACACTGCAAATGCCCCATAGCCAGTTGTGGCTTAGGGGCTGCTGTACCCAACAGCACAGATACAGACACAGAACTGATTTCTACCAGCACAGAAAGCACTATGGGACAGTGCTGATTGAAAAACACCATTTCTACATAATGAATTAACTTTTAAAAATCTTTATTTTTCTGGTTAAACAATTCCTCTAGCGATTCTTGCTAGGTAATATTTTGCTATCAAGGTTTCATCTCTGTGTACTCGAGAGTCATAGACCCGTATCTAAAGAATATTCTATTAAATTTATATGCATATCCACACATGGAATGCCATGTAGCTATTTTTTAAAAAAGGAATGGGGAATTCTTTTTGTACTGGTCTGAAATGATTTCCAAAATTAGTATTAAATAAAAATGGCAGCTGGGCGCGGTGGCTCACACCTGTAATCCCAGCACTTTGGGAGGCCGAGGCAGGTGGATCACAAGGTCAAGAGATCGAGATCATTCTGGCTAACACGGTGAAACCCCGTCTCTACCAAAAATACAAAAAATTAGCCGGGTGTGGTGGCGGGCGCCTGTAGTCCCGGCTACTCGGGAGGCTGAGGCAGGAGAATGGCGTGAACCCGGGAGGCGGAGCTTGCAGTGAGCTGAGATCACGCCACTGCACTCCAGCCTGGGTGACAGAGCGAGACTCCATCTCAAAAAATAAAAAATAAATAAAAAAAATAAAAATGGCGAGGTGTGGACATTGTGTATGGTACCCAACACTGGGCATATGTATAGAATTGCTTCTATATTTATAGAAAGGGTTCTTCTGAAAGGCTACAGAAGTAACCTTGGAGGCTCAGGGAGGGGAACTTCAAGGCTTAAGAATGGTCGGGAGGAAGAGTGGCTTTTCACTGCACATGCTTTTGAATTTTGTACTATTTTAGCCATTCAAAACTTAAGAAAATAATATAGAGGCATAAATCAAAGGTCATGTACTTAAAAGTAGTTGCTATGCATGGGGCAATTTGATTATTTCCAATAGGCACTATGCATTTTCTTTTTCTTTTTTTTTTTTGAGACAGGGTCTCGCTCTGTCACCCAGGCTGGACAGGAGTGCAGTAGTGTGATTATGGCTCACTGCAGCTTCGACCTCTGGGGCTCAAGCCATCCTCCTGCCTCAGCTTCTTGAGTAGCTTCTTGAGTAGCTGGGACCACAGGTGCATGCCACCACAGTCAGCTAATTTTTATATTGTTTTGTAGAGATGGGGTTTTGCCATGTTGGTCTTGAAGTCCTGGGCTTAAGGCGTTATGCATTTTCTAATCTTCCTACAATAACTATGCATTATTTGTGTGGCTAAACGAAGTAGGATTAACAAAAATGTACGGGGGGAGGGACAGCATTAGGAGATATACCTAATGTAAATGATGAGTTAATGGTGCAGCACACCAACATGGCACATGTATACATATGTAACAAACCTGCATGTTGTGTACATGTACCCTACAACTTAAAGTATAATAAACAACAACAACAACAACAAAAAAAAGTACAACATTTTAGATGTTGTCTTCATTTACATGGGTCGGCTTTCCAGCCTGCATGGTC
This sequence comes from Colobus angolensis palliatus, assembly GCF_000951035.1. Lineage (NCBI taxonomy): Eukaryota > Metazoa > Chordata > Mammalia > Primates > Cercopithecidae > Colobus > Colobus angolensis. The sequence continues at coordinate 256,467 of NW_012121709.1, forward strand.
AGGATTTGACCACACCTGTGGATAAAATGAAACTCCAGTGTTCACCTGATGGAGCTGAGGACTCAGAAAAGAGCTCAGCAGAAAGGGTCCAGACACCCACCGGGCGCAGTGGCTCTTGCCTGTAACCTCGGAACTTTGGGAGGCCAGTGCAGGCCGATCGCTTGAGCCCAGGAGTTCGAGACCAGCCTGGCCAACATGGTGAAACCCCATCTCTACAGAAAAATTTAAAAAATTAGTCAGGTGAGGTGTCATATGCCTGTAGTCCCAGATACTCAGGAGGCTGAGGTGGGAGAATCGCTTGAGCCTGGCTGCAGTGAGCTGTGATTGGGCCACTGCACTCCAGCCTGGGCGACAAAGCCTGACACCAGGCTCCTCCAGAGGAGCTGCGGCCCCCCAGGCTCCTGCACAGAGGCTGCCCCCACATCTGCCCACAGGCAAGGCTGCCCAGGCTCCTTGGGGCACACACCTGACGCTGTTGAGCACGGCCTTGTCCTTGGTGGGCGGCTTGGTGATGGGCCGCTTGGTGCTCACCACCTTCACGGGGTGCTGCTCCTTCCCGGCCTTGCTGTACTTGCTCTTGTCAAACTTGGGCTTTGGCACGCCATACTTCCTCAGGATCTGTGGAGCACAGAGGTGGCAGGGAGACTCTGAGTTTCGTCCTGTGGGGCACCCAAGGCCCAGCCTGGGTACGGTGGGGACGGGCAGCTACCTGGGTGAGCTGATCCTCCAGCACCTTTTTTGGAGGCCGGACATTGGTGAAGAAGAGGTGGAGGAGGTTGCCTGGGGTCTGGGAGTTGATCTGCTCTTTGCTAAGATAAATGTCAGAGACTCTGATGGGCTTCGCTGGTGTCAGGCTCAGCGTCTGCTCTGAATGGGCACAGCTCTTAAATATCTCCGTCAGAACCTCTCTGGCCCCGGGCACCAGCTTCTCCCCTGTTGGATGGAGAGGGGGCAAAACAATTCTGCCGTGAACATACATCAGGACAAGTCCTGAGAGCATTCTGTTTGCAAACACTGTTTGAAAGGGGCAGTAGATGGACATCAGAGGAAGGGCGAGCTGCCCACCAAAGCCTGGTTCCCTCTCTGGGCACAGCCCAGCACATGCCCAGCCTTCCTTGCCGTAAGGTGAGGCCCTGCAACTGTGGTCATTGTGGGATGTGAGCCACATGGGGGCCAGGCTGCTGCCCTCTGCACTTGGCCTCTACCTGGCTGCTCGGGGATGACAGGCCCCTCCCCGAGGGTGGGCACACTTCAGTGCTCACCCTGACTCTTACATCTGCAGGGAATTAACTGCCACTGAACTTGAGTCCTTGTCCTCCTGGGGCTATTTATCATAGCAGTTTAGTCTAGAATAATCCCAGAGGATAGATAGATAGCAAGTATTTTTAGTTGGAAGTACAACTTGTTAAACAGGTGATCGCATTCTTAGGAAATATTCTTCAAAACTGGTGCAATGAGCAGGTGAAAAAGAAAGTTCTCTGAGATACAAGAAAACTGTCTATGAGCACTGAAAAAATATTTTTTTGTTCCCAAACAAGCACTCCAGAAGGTGCTCTCACCTTTCCAAAGGGCCAGTCATGAACCCATCTGCATGCTCTCAGGAATCACTCCCTTCTCCTGGCAACCCAGGCCCCTCATTCCCTCTGGCCTGCTCCGTCTCCTGGGGAGTCTGGCCTAGGCCAGGCCCAGCTGTGGCAACTCCAGCACATCTGGGCTGAGGGTGGGAGGGGCAGGTGTGGGGAAGAGAGAGGCTGAGCCCTAAGCTGACTCAGCAGAGTCACAAGTTAAAAACCCTCACATGAGGCCAGGTGTGGTAGCTCACACCTGCAATCCCAGCACTTTGGAAGGCTGAGGCAGGTGGGTCATTTGAGGTCAGAGTTTGAGACCAGCCTGGGCAACATGGTGAAGCAAAATACAAAAATTAGCCAGGCGTGGTGGCGTGTGCCTGTTGTCTCAGCTACTCAGGAGGCTGAGACACAAGAATTGCTTGAAACCAGGAGGTGGAGGTTGCAGTGAGCCGAGATGGTGCTACTGCAATTCTAGCCTGGGTGACAGAGTGAGACTCTGTTTCAGAAAACAAAACAAAACAAAAAAACAACCCTCACATGAGGAGTGTACCTGGCACCATGAGGCATATCCATGCAGTACCAAAAGACCAGGTACCATATGTGGAAAGTCTGACTGTAAAAGAACCACGAACTAGAACTAAAATTCAGTATCTAAGTATGAGAAGACTGGGAAAGATAATCATGGCAGAAAGACCTCAGGCTTCCTGTCAAGCAGACCGGACATCGACCTTGGGGGCAGCTGAGAGCTGAGGGGACAAAATGCATGCCAATAAGGGACAGGGCTGGGACCAGGATGAGCCCACCGAGGCTCAATGCCAGGCAAGATTTAAGGAAATGCCAAAAACCTCAGTCATCAAGATAAACAATACTTTACTGTAGTATTTTAATCAGTCAAAATTATTTAGTAGCACTTGTGAGCTAAAGAAAAAAAAAAATTGGGCAAGGTGGCTCACGCTTGTAATCCCAGCACTTTGGGAGGCTGAGGTAGGCCTCCGCAGGATTACCTGAGGTCAGGAGTTCAAGTCCAGCCTAGCCAATGTGGTGAAAATCCCTTTCTACTAAAAATACAAAAATTTGCCAGCATGGTGGTGAGTGCCTGTAGTCCCAGCTACTCAGGAGGCTGAGGTAGGAGAACTGCTTGAACCCCAGAGGTGGAGGATGCAGTGAGCTGAGATCGCACCACTGCACTCCAGCCTGGGCGACAGAGCGAGACTCCATCTCAAAAAAAAAAAAAAAAAAAAATTAATGTAAAAAAACCTCCATAATAAGCAAAATATTTACAGTGCTGTGCTGACCGATATCAGAGCCTGAGAAAAAGATCAGTAATGCTGATCCTATCTTTATTTAAAATTTTAACACTTTGCTGATCATGGATACTTTACATTAATTTTGACTTTAAAAAAACTGTACTAGATTATTATTTATCTTACTGACTGAGTTTTCTGGAGCCCCATTAAATTGTGTCCCCAAGATCTCACTTACCTCACCCTGATCCTACCTCTGAGGGAACATTTCCAGATTTCATGATTAGGGTAAGCAAGTTTTTTTTTTTTTTTTTTAAAAGACGGGGTCACCCAGGTTGGACTGCAGTGGTGTGATATCAGCTCACTGCAGCCTCCAACTCCTGGGCTCAAGTGATCTTTCCAGCTTAGCCTCCTGAGTAGCTGGGACTACAGGCATGCGCCACCATGCCCAGCTTATTTTATTTTTTGTAGAGACGAGGTCTCACTATGCTGCCCAGGCTGGTCTCAAACTCCTGGGCTCAAGCAATCCATCTGCCTCGGCTTTCCAAAGTGCTGGGATTACAGGCATGAGCCACTTTGCCAGGCCTGGGGTAATAATTTTAAACAACAAAACCTCTACTCAATATTACATTTTTTGGCTGGGTGCAGTGGTTCACACCTGTAATCCCAGCACTTTGGGAGGCTGAGGCGGGCGGATCACCTGAGGTCAGGAGTTTGAGACTGGCCTGGCCAACATGGTGAAACCCCGCCTCTACTAAAAATACAAAAATTAACTGGGTATGGTGGTATGCCTGTAATCCCAGCTACCGGGGAGGCTGAGGCAGGAAGAATTGCTTGAACCCGGGAGGTGGAAATTTCAGTGAGCTGAGACTGCACCACTGCACTCCAGCCTGGGTGACAGAGTGAGACTCTGTCTTAAAAAAAAAAAAAAATTTACAATTTTGTACTTCAAAAACACAAAACAACACGTCAACTCTATGACGAAATTTCAAACATTAAAGAATTAGATTAAGGCCGGTGTGATGGCTCACGCCTATAGTCCTAGCACTTTGGGAGGCCGAGGCTGGAGGACTGCTTGAGTCTAGGAGTTTGAGACCAGCCTGGGCAACATAGGAAGACTCTCTCTGTACAAATAATAAGTAAAATAATTTTTTTTAAAGAAAAGAATTTTAAAAAGAAAAAAGGAATAAAAAAAGAAAAAAGAGGAATTAAAAAAAAAAAGAAATTAGTGGGAAGGAGACAGAGTTTGCTCCACAAAAGAGCCACCAGAATGGCAAAAGGGCTGGCAAATGGGACTTCAGAGAAAAAAGGGCTGGAACTGTTTCTTTCCCAGGGGTCAGTTTACAAGGGGGAGGCATGAGCTGTCCTCAAGCATATGACCAAATACTTACCAGCAATGTTCTAGCTGCATAGGACAGAACAAAATAAATACACTTGCACTTGAACCAGGGGAAGCCTGGCTAGACAAAAAGGAAAAAATGACTTGAATACAAGCCCACATTCAAGCCTGTTGCAGGCGGTGCAAAGCCACCCCTGGTAGCCTCTCCAGCTGGAACACGGCAGGCCTGTGGCAGGGGCTGCCCCCACGGCCTTCAGCGCCCTGACAGCTGGGAGAGGAGGGGAACATTTCTTCTTTTCACATCATACAAAGATGCACACAATCAGCCCCTACTGGCAAACAATGGAGCCTCTTGTCCCATCTCCCCAATACTCTCTGAATTGTTTTCAAAATCTGCAACCCAGGAATAGCTGCCAAGTTCCTCTTTAATGCAAGATGTTAAAAATAGGGAACACTGGGGAGGAGAGGAGATTTTAATGCAATTTTTTTCTGTGAGCCTAAAATTGCTCCACAGAAAGTCTACAGATTAAAAACAAATCCAGAACCCACCTTTAATTGACTTATCATTGAAATAATCTTCTAACCCTGGGCTCCCTTGAGTATCAAAGAGACTCTGATTTACTACAGACACGGTTAGAATCTCTTCGGTTGACATTTCCATCAATTCATCTTCACCATCCAAACTTGACAAACCAATCAAATCATTATTATTAAATAAACTTGCTCGAATTTTCTCAATTTTGGCTCGGGATCTTATCTGTGTGAACAGAGAACAGGGTCAGGATTTAAGTAGCGTTACCAGGCACTCAGTGTGAGCAAACTTCTCCCTCCCACCTTTTCCTGGAAACCCTCTATTCGTCTGGAGAGATGTGAGAGCTGCCCGACTCCGGTGAGCTGGACCTCCTGGGAAACTTTCTCCCACAGGCCAACAGCAGCAACTTTTAGCAAACGACTCAACCTGAAATCTCGTCACTAAACCTCGGCTAGGTCTGTGGCTTGCCTCTGATTCCCAGGGAGTAAAAATCCATGCCTAACTGAGGAAGTCTCCACGAAGGAGGATGATGGATTCAAAGAAGCGATTCTAGGAAAGAAACCAGCTGCTTGATCCTTGAACCCTCCTTGCAGAGCCTGCTGGGAGAGTATAACGCATGTCAGTTCCCTACCTGTACTGTTACGCAAAGGCACAGAAAGGCTTTGATGCAGGATTTCTAAACAGCGAGGCCTAAGAAATACATGGGATCCTGTAGTGGAACTATGACTCGCTAGCATGCAGGTCATCTGAAACTCAGCATCACCTAGGACAGAATGGCAGGAGTCTATCCTCACACTGCTTAGTGACCATCCCTCCTGCCAATGGCAACACCAAAAAGAACAAAAAGAACCCAAGGCCACTCAAGAAGATGTGATGGGGCTGAGTCAGAATGCACCGATGGCAGCCACCCACCAGGGAAGGCCAGGCCCTGAGCCCTCTGGCTCCCCTTTACTTTGTGATATGGGACTTGGTGTCACTCTTAGAGATGTCATCCCCAGCACACTCATTGTGCTCATTCCAAGGGCTATTCCAGGGAGCCCCTGACTGCTCCACCATTACCTACTAGGAAATAAATTTGGAAGGTTTAAAGAGGCTTGGGGAATTGAAATGGGTCATGATTTAGTGGTTGCAGAGGCTTGAGAGCTGTTACCTCCACGACTGCGAAGCCTTTGATGGGGCGTGCCACTAGGGGCTGGTGGTCCAGGGAAGTTACTGTGTACATGGAGCCCATGTCCGACACCAAGGCCGTCTCTGCATTGTCCAGGGGCTCCCCCAGACTGCCCAGGCTGCCCAGGCTGCCGGTGCTGCACAGGGAAATGTCCAGGCTCTCCTGGCTGGACACCACGTGGGGCTCCAACAGGCCCGGAGGGATGGGCAGCTCAAGGCCGGCAGGCAGCGGATCCACGGAGAGGTCGCTGACAGTTTGGGAGATGCCCTGGGAGCTGCAGATGGATGCCTGGCTGGTGGAGGCGGAGGCGCTGATGCTCATGGCGGGGGTCAGGCTGCTGGACGTGCTGACTTCCATGCTGTCTGTGCCAGGGAAGGCCAGTGTCTTTTCCGGCTCAGCTTTCCCGTCCCCGCCCTCGGCCTTGTCTTTCGGCTTCTTGGGGTCTTCTTCCTGCAGCGGGATGTAGATCTCGTCTTTGAAGACCCCGCCGTGGGCGTTGCAGGCCTTGCGGATGGCGCCTCTGACTACGCCCTCGTCCAGGTGGGTGGGGATCCCGGAGATCACAAGCAAGCGGCTGTGGGCGGTGGGGCCCACCAGGGCCTGGCAGGCATCGGCAATGGCGTCACTCGTCACGCCCAGCCCCTGTGGGTCCTTCCTGGTGAGGTGGCGGAGGATGATGAGCAGGGTGAGTGCGCGGTGGAACCACAGCATGTCCTCGGGCTTGCTGCCTCCGATGCTGAGCACGGTGGGGTCCGAGTCCACGGTGCGAGAAGACTGGCGCTTGCCCGACGAGGAGGCCTTTTCCCGCTTCATCTTGACTTTTTTCCTCTTGGAGAGGAGGCTGGGACTCTGCGGGGTCTGTCCTGGCGAGGACGAGGAGGAGGAGGACGAGTCACTGAGATTTGGGGCGGTCGCGGAGGTCACCCCGCTGGCTGTGACACTCATGTTAGTAGGCAGGGTCACTTCAGCCACCGCCAGGCACCCTTCCATGAGTGCATGAAAATACGTAGAGAACCTGCCCTGGTCGCCGGCCGCCGGGCCCCCGGATCCCCCACAGGTGCTGCCTGAGACCCAGTTCTGCGTCTCCTCATCATATAGCTTGTGGAGCTCCGACTGCAAGGCCATCAGCATGGCCAGGCAGGGGTTCAGCTGGAGGGCGATTGAGGAGGACAGGCCAGCGGGGTGCCGCCTCTGCTCCAGGGTGTGCACAGTGCGCAGGAGCTCTGCCAGGAGATGGAAAACAAGCTCCTTCACGCAGGCTGCCATGTCCGTGGTCCACAGGAAGTTTCCTGAGGCAAATGAAAATAGTAACAGTAATTACTATGCAGCACTGGCTATGTTCCAGGCCCAGTTCTGAGCCTAGAATCAACCCTCATAACAACCCTGTGAACAAAGACTGTGCAATTCAGTCCCTTCTTACAGATGGAGACACAGAGGTTGGGAGGTGGAGGCCTGGCTGGAGGTCACACAGCTACCAGACAAGAGAGCTGGGATTCAGAGCTGAGGGGTTGGCCCCAGAGGTGAAGGCTTTGACCTTTGTGCCCAATGGCAGGGTGCCAGCAAAACACCATCATTTTCTGTCTCAAAAGGTTATGCGGCATGTTGGTGATAAGTCCCTAGAATAATGTTTCCCAAAGTGCTGGATGTTTACTACGGGGCACACAAGCCAATTTTACCAAATGGCACTGAAACACACACTGAAACATTGTTCCTTTTAAACTCCTCTTTTAGTCCTGGTTTTTGTCAACAAGAAAGCCTTACTTTGAGGGTGGTTTTTTTTTTTTGAGACAGGGTCTTGCTCTGTCACCCAGGCTGGAGTGCAGTGGCATAATCGTAGCTCACTTCTGCCTCAGCCTCCTGGGCTCAAGCGATACCTCAGCCTCCTGAGTAGCTGGGATTACAGGTGTGTGAGACCATGCCCAGCTAATTTTTGTATTATTATTTTTCTTTTGCAGAGACAGTTTTCATGGTTTTGCCATGTTGCCCAGGCTGGTCTAGAACTCCTGGGCTCAAGCAATCCTCCCACTTCAGCCTCCCAAAGCGCTGGGTTTACAGGTGTGTGCCACTGTGCCTGGCCATGAGGCTGGCACATTCTTTTTTTTCCTTTTTAATTTTTTTAAAATTTAAATCATATTTTTAAAATACTTTATTTTTTTATTTTTTATTTTTTGAGAGTGAGTCTCAGTCTGTCACCCAGACTGGAGTGCAGTGGCATGATCTCAGCTCACTGCAACCTCTGACTCCTGGGTTCAAGCAATTCTCTGCCTCAGCCTCCCGCATAGCTGGGATTACAGGCTCCTACTAACTTTTGTCCAGCTAATTTTTGTATTTTTACAAATTAGCTGTGTCCAGCTAATTTTTGTATTTTTAGTAGACACAGGGTTTCATCATCTTGGTCAGGCTAGTCTTGAACTCCTGACCTACCTCGTGATCCACCCGCCTCAGCCTCCCAAAGTGCTGGGATTATAGGCATGAGCCACCGTGCCTGGCCTTCTTTAATAATTTTTTAAGCTACTTTGTTTTTTTTGTTTGTTTGTTTCTTGTTTTGTTTTGTTTTGTTTGCTGAGACAGACTCTGCCTCTATCACCCGGGCTGGAGTGCAGTGGCGTGATCTCAGCTCATTACCACCTCCGCCTCCCAGGTTCAAGCAATTCTTATGCTTTAGCATCCAGAGTAACTTGAATTACAGGCATGTGCCAGCACACCCAGATAATTTTTATATTTTTAGAAGAGATGGGGTTTCATCATGTTAGCCAGGCTGGTCTTGAACTTCTGGCCTCAAGTGGTCCGTGTGCCTCAGCCTCCCAAAGTGCTGGGATTACAGGTGTGAGCCACTGTACCTGGCCAAGGCTGGCATATTCTTTTTTGCTTTTTTGAGACGGAGTTGTGCTCTTCTTGCCCAGGCTGGAGTGCAACGGCGCAATCTCGGTTCACCACCACCTCTGCCTCCTGGGTTCAAGCAATTCTCTTGCCTCAGCCTCCCGAGTTGCTAGGATTATAGGCATGCACCACCACACCCGGCTAATTTTGTATTTTTAGCAGAGACAGGGTTTCTCCATGTTGGTCAGGCTGGTCTCTAACTGCTGACCTCAGGTGATTCACCCGCCTCGGCCTCCCAAAGTGCGAGGATTATAGGTGTAAGCCACTGCGCCTGGCCAGCTGGCATATCCTTAAGAGAAAGTGGGCCAGAGTCCCAGAGCCTTTGACAGGGAACAGTATTCAGCTAGATTTTTGTGATGGCAACTCTTTTCTTTGAATGTATATATGTATGTATGAATGGATGGACAGATGGACTGATTGATTGATTGAGACAGGGTCTCATTGTGTTGCCCTGGCTGGTCTTAAACTCCTGGGCTCAAGTCATCCTTTTGCCTCAGCCTCCCCAAGTGCTGGGATTACAGGTTTGAGACACCAGGCCCAGCCTGTATTTATTTTTATGGGCACCTTTTAGTTATGCCAATGGATACTAATTTTGTATTTAGAGAAGTGATGTAAAGGTTTTCTTTTTTTTTTTTGAGACAGAGTCCCGCCCTGTCACCCAGGCTGGAGTGTAGTGGCGTGATCTCGGCTCACTGCAAGCTCCGCCTCCTGGTTTCATGCCATTCTTCTGCCTCAGCCTCCTGAGTAGCTGGGACCACAGGCGCCCGCCACCACGCCCGGCCAATTTTTTGTATTTTCAGTAGAGAAGGGATTTCACCGTGTTAGCCAGGATGGTCTCGATCTCCTGACCTCGTGATCCACCTCGGCTTCCCAAAGTGCTGGGATTACAGGCATGAGCCACCGTGCCTGGCCAAGGTTTCCTTAAAACTAAATTTAAGTTTTAAAAAAGGAGGAGTCGGCCGGGCGCAGTGGCTCAAGCCTGTAATCCCAGCACTTTGGGAGGCCGAGACGGGCGGATCACAAGGTCAGGAGATCGAGACCATCCTGGCTAACACGGTGAAACCCTGTCTCTACTAAAAATACAAAAAACTAGCCGGGCGAGGTGGCGGGCGCCTGTAGTCCCAGCTACTCCGGAGGCTGAGGCAGGAGAATGGCGGGAACCCGGGAGGCGGAGCTTGCAGTGAGCTGAGATCCGGCCACTGCACTCCAGCCCGGGTGACAGAGCAAGACTCCGCCTCAAAAAAAAAAAAAAAAAAAAAAGGAGGAGTTGATTGCAATAAAAACTGTTAAATAAATAAATGCTGGCTGGGTGCAGTGGCTCATGCCTGTAATCCCAGTACTATGGGAGGCCAAGGCAGGTGGGTCACCTGAGGTCAGGAGACTGAGACCAGCTTGGCTAACATGGTGAAATCCCGTTTTTACTAAAAATACAAAAAAATTAGCTGGGCATGGTGGCAGGCGCCTGTACTCCCAACTACTCAGGAGGCTGGGGCAGTAGAATCACTTGAACCCAGGAGGCAGAGGTTGCAGTGAGCTGAGATCATGCCACTGCATTCCAGCCTAGGTGACACAGTGAGACTCCATTTCAAAAAAATAAAATAACTAAGTAAATAAATGCTGATAGGCACAATTTGTGGACATGGCAACAATCATATAATGGTGGCATGATAATGACTGAAGTTTGGGAAACACTGTCTCGAACCACAAGATGGACCACACGTTTGTGCCAAGGTCTCCTTCGTACCAGATGCTTATCTTACATTCACACATACCCTGGATCTGAGTGGAAAGAGAGAAAGCTCATGTACGTAAGACATGATTAAGGATCATGAACATCTAAAGCCTGCATCCCACTGAGCCAGCTGAGCCCTCACCCTGCAAAAGAGCGAACTGCAGTTTGCTACATCCAGATGGCTCTTGTATAGGATAAAAGATTACTGGCCGGGGGAATCCCAAGGGTCTGCTGAAGCTGACTTACTAAGTCCAGCACCTACCAACGAGGGGACTAAGCTTCCTGCTCTCTCAGGACTGACACTGCTTGCAAATTCTGGTTGGAAACAAGTTTGTGACTGTCCTGGAACATGGGCTCTCATAGAACCTTCACAGAGGACAGGTGTCCATGCTCCCCTCTCCGCTGGGGCACAGGGCTAGGCCCTCAGATGCCAGAACTATTCATGTCACCTCCGTTGTCCTTGCTTTACCGTTTAGCATTCATGTAAGACGACCTTGGAGATAATTCTTCACCAAAATTATACATGGCGGCCTACGAGCTAAAACTCATTCTCAGACAGTGTTCCCTGCTTATGTTCCCCCATCCACTCCCTGGGTGTTTTTCATTTTTTTGCAGAGAAAGGGTCTGGCTATGTTGCTCCATATCCTGAACTCAAGCGATCCTCTTGCCTCAGCCTCTCAAAGTGCTGGATTACAGGTGTGAGCCACTGCACTCGGCCCTCCTAGGGTGTATGAAAGAATTTGACTTGGTTGCCAACATTTAAAAATTGAGAAATTCACATCGACATTTGGATTCCTGGATTTTCTTGAAATAAGAAATTACGGTTCTGGCAGGAGCAGGGCCACGTTCTCCTGTAGCAGTGGGTGACAGGACACGTGTCCTCTGTGCCTCCAGCTCACCAAAGTCCCCCTGCCAACTTTCCTCTTTATTTCCCTCATTTAGCTGATCTGTTTGAACCCTGAAAGCACTGAAGGCATCCGAGTGTGCAACGTTTTCTGTTTTTTTGAGACGGAGTGTCACTCTTGTTGCCCAGGCTGGAGTGCAATGGCGCAATCTCGGCTCACTGCAACCTCTGCCTCCTGGGTTTCAAGCAATACTCCTGCCTCAGCCTCCTGAGTAGCTGGGATTACAGGCATGCACCACCATGCCCGGCTAATTTTTTGTATTTAGTAGAGACAGGGTTTCATCATGTTGGTCAGGCTGGTCTTGTACTCCTGACCTCAGGTAATCCACCCACCTCGGCCTCCCAAAGTGCTGGGATTACAGGAGTGAGCCACCGCGCCCGGCCGAGTGTGCAATGTTTTCTTCCCTGCAACATCATGAAAAAATTAAAAAATATAGAAAGCCTGAGGAAATTATACAGTAAATACCTATGTACTTACCAGCTAGATTCCACCATAAACATGTTGCTGTATTTGCTCTACTACATATCTGTCTACTCCTCTATTCATCCACACACCCATCTTAGTTTTTGATTATTTCAAAATAAGTTGTAGACATCAGTATGCTTCCTCCCTACACACTTAAAGAGGCATATCATTAATTAAAGTTTAATATTCATTTAGAACTTGTTTAGGTAAATTTGCATATGGTAAAATGCACAACTTTCACATTTATCATTCCATGAGTTTTGCAACCTTTTTGACCCTTTGAGGAACTATGCAGTTATAACCTTTGATTTTGCAACATCGTTCATTTCCACACCACCCTTCACCCCTACAGTTACAATAATGGCCTATACTTCTGTTTTAATTAAAGTAAAGTGGATAAAGTTAATCTTATTTTCGTCCTTCGTTAGTTGCCACTCCTCAAAATAATGAAAATACCCGACAAATCATGGATTTGGGAGTCTAGGTTGTACCTTAAGACCTATTCCCCAAGCCCACTTCAAACGACAGCAATCTGAAGGAGGCTGCAGCTGCCTGGGTTACCTGTGGCCACTCTCTGCACCACCTGGCAAGCTCCTTCCTCAGGCACCATGCCGGCTCCACCCACACCCTAGATTCCGATCCCCAGGGAAGGCAGCCTCACCTAGCAGCTCCACCACCTGCAGGAGGACGGATGTCGGAATGGTGTCAGGCTCATCTTCGGACTTCCCTTCACTGTCCTCTGATTTCCAGGACAGCAGCTGCTCTGCGAAGGCCATAGCCAGTGGGAACTCCAGGGGCAGGGAATGTAACACTAGAACCGCTCCAGGAGGTGGAGACACCCCTGCAAGAAGCACCCAGGAGGAAAGCAGGTGATTGGCAGCACCTGACCCAAATAAGCCTCACAAAAGATCCTGCCGGGTGTGCACGCAGAAACAGGGCTGGAGAGCCCACCCACTCATCTGCTCCAGGATGAGGACACATAACTCCCGACACTCTGGACAGTGGGCTGCAGGGACACGAGGAGATGGAGGCTATCCCTCCAGGGAGTCCACTTACTGGGGTGGATTCAGCAAATGGGACAAAGGGCAGAGATGAGAACAGAGGACAGGCACTTGTCATTCAGTTAGATACCAACCAGAATGGGGACAGTAAGTAACACTTTAAAAGATGCCTCACTGGGATATTCCCAGCTTGGTAGAGAAATAATCAGTCCTTTGGTATGGCTGCAATCCCACTAAGACCATTATGCTTATACAGTGGACCAGCAAGGGGTCCCCAAGACTTAAGACTACTGGCACCTTGGGTTTGGATTATCTTATCACCTTTTGTCACTGCTGTGGCCTACGTGTGACCAAAGCTGTCTACAGTGAAAGGAAGAAGGTCCAAGGCTTGATCCCCCTCACATCCTGCACTGTACCCCAAGCCCCTCTATAAACACCAGTCAGACAGAAGCCAGGGCATCCGAGGGCTTTGGACAAGTCAGAAGCAAACCACGTTGGCTTGTGTACTCTGGGGTGAATGTTTACATGGTGATAATTGTGGAATGACAGAGATCCTCTGTTTTAAATGTTAAGTTTAAAATACAGCTAGTATAGGCAAAATACTATGAAAAACAGACTCTAATAACAAAGACCATAAAGTTGTTTAGCAATTACCAAATCACTTAAGAAATGTCCTTTCATTTCATTCCCTAAGATGCAGTGTCTCAAGGACTGGGGCTGTGGAGAAGCCCAGGCCTGTTATTTTGGCTAAAAGTTCATATATGTTTTCTGTCTCTGGCAAACACGTGTCAGTCTTTTCCTGTCAAGCATGCCAAGAAGGAGCAGTGCAGGCCTGTGACAAGGATTTCCTTTCTTTTCTGTGCATACTCAGATACAGAGCCAGCGGGCCCTGGTGCATACAGAGGACAGGCAGTGACAGCTTCAGGGCAGGTGGAGGCAGAGCCCTCATCTAACTCTAAAACCATGGAGGCTTCAAAAAATGCCCAGGAGATGAGAGCAATCGAGCTTCCAGTTAGATGAGGAGCAGACGCTCACAGTGGCCAGTGCCCTGGTGAGCCATGTTGAGAATTTGGTTAATGAGAACTCAAGGAATGGCAACTGGGATTATCATAGCCTGAGTCAGCTGTAAGGTTGTGATTGCTCTGGTTATATCATTCTAAACAGACACATCTCAGCACACACTTGTGAAAAGAAATGAAATCTCCAATGTAGTCTGGACAGCATCTGCCAGGCCTTCCCTAGGTAGGAAAGATAAGTCTTTTAATTTACTGCCTCTAAAAGAAACAGCAGTTTCTTCTAGAAGAAGTCCCAAGAAGTCCTATTCTTTGTCAATAGGAATTGGAACATGCAAGGTACACAATTCATTATAGCTTCACAAAGAAGGCAAGCGGAGAATGACTCCAGCTGTTCTCATCACGACAAGCTGCTGGAGACTCACCCAGTTTGATGTGGACCCTGTCTGTGGAGAGGACCACAGAGGGGTACTGGTCAGCGGTGGGGGGAGGTGCAAGCCCAGTGTTGGCCGGGGATGCGTCCCGTGGGTAACAGGCAGCCTCGATGAGGTTCAGCTGGCCATTTCGCTTCACTTTGTGGCCGAGGCCGTATACAAGCACCCGTGCCCATGGCGCCTTGTACAGAGAGGAGCTGAGAAAGAGGGATGGGTGGGTGTTAATACAGGGTCTAGCCATGCACATGGGGACAGGCAGCATTGCCTTTTCACCAGGGGACATTAGATGAGAACTGGGCCCAAGTCATTTCCACCACACTTTAGAAGGTCATTCTTTATAGACTAATTCCCCAAACACAGAAATATGGAGAGAACTGTAAGTCACTTGCATTAAAGACTCAAAGTGATTTGAATTTTTTTCCTTGGCCAGTTTCACTAGAATTTATTTAGCTTTCCTCTCCCCATCACCATCTTCTTGAGAACAGGCAACTTACTCTTTGCGGAATCCAGATTGACTTTCTTTACAAGACACAACAACAAAAGCTGCCCCAGGGAAATTCACATCCATGTTGACTTTGGATTCGGAAATTGGGAACTCTTCGGAGGGGAACTGCTCTGGTGCTGTCTGCAAAGAGACATTGAATAAGGAAAGCCACGGGCTAAACACAGGGACAGCATTTCATCTTCTCATCTCACATGGCCCAGGAAATCAGCCAAACGACTAAATAGCCCTCTGGAAGGAAGCAACCTACAGATGAGATAAAGCAGAAGAGCTTCTAGGAAAAGGAAATCGAGAGGAATGGGGACTTGGAGGGGAAAGGAGAGTCATTTTCAGCAAGCCAGTGAGACTCCCAGTTAAAAACGGTTAACCACACTGCAGGAACATGAGCTTTAGACTTCTACCTGCAGGAAAGAGCAGATCTGTTTCGTCAGCTCTAAAAGGCTCTCTTCGCCCTGGTGCAGGGTCCGGGTGATGGCCACGTTGAGCCACTCTCTCACTGTCTGGGAGTTGCCCTGGTAAAAGAGGTCCGTGGCGGAGCAGTTCTGGGAATGGATGCAATGCTGTAAAGACTGCGCCAGGAGGATCGAGCTGGAGCTGATGGTGCCGTCTGGGGACGGAAAGGAAACAGAAGTTGACAAGAATCAAAGCAGCCAGTAGCTGCGAGAGTCTAAGTAACAGACAATGAATAACCCATCCAGAAACCCCAGATGGGAGGGTTATCCTGGATATGATGTCCTGGATAACAGATGCCGGCAATCAGATCCTCTGCTTCAGGATGGTGGAGGGGGACCAAGGAGATCAATGGGCTTCATACTTTTGCTTTCTTTTCAGCTGTGAAACTGTTTCCTAAAATAAAATCTACAGAGAGGTCCAGGTCTATGAAATATATCAAATGGGGCTGCTTGGATCCAGGGGTTCCCAGAGCCTCACCTGTCTGACTACCCTGGCCCGCCCTCGCAGGGTACCTCAGGGCAGAGCCTGTAGAAAAGCTTGTTAGATCATCATGGCAAAGCTCCTGCCACCACACTTGATGCTTTCCAGGTATGTTTCAGGGCATCTAAGTTCTTGGGGTGGGCTGTAGACCCCAGGTACTCATATGGGCCAGTAGAGATGTAGGGCATACATGCCCTGGCTGGGTGGGACCCCACAGTTGTGAGCTGGAGGGCAGCTACCCAGGATGCTGACTGAGCTTAGAATGCTATCTGCAAGTGAGCTTTGAGGGGTGCCCCCTGCCTGCCTCACCTCTTTTTTTTTTTTTTGAGAGAGTCTTGCTCTGTTGCCAGGCTGGAGTGCAGTGGCACGATCTTGGCTCACTGCAACCTCTGCCTCCTGGGTTCAAGTGATTCTCCTGCCTCAGCCTCCCGAGTAGCTGGGACTACAAGCACCCGCCACTACGCCCAGCTAAGACCTCTTGTTCCCATCTTAGTTGTTGGGAGATCAAGGGGGCAGGTCAGAGGCTGAGATGCCAGGGGAAGACAGAAAGGGCCCCTCGGTCCTGGACGGGGCTGAGGGCAGACTCATCACCTGGCATTCACTGGGTAGCAGACACAGCCCTCATGCCAAGGGCACACAGGCTGGCCTTTGGAACAGCCTCACCAGAACTTATGATGAACCAAATAGGTCTGCTTTGGAGGATGCTGATGACAGGAACATTACCTTTCTTTCTAATGTCAAATACAATGTCTCTGGCAACAATACAGTGACTTGGCTTCATAAATAATAATTTTCTTTGATCCACAATTATTCTGGGAAACTCGATGAATGCTTAACAGAGTAATGACTCAAGAGAGTAATCCGTTACATTTTTCAAAGAGTGAGAAAGCCCTGCCAGGAGAATCCCAGTTCCTGGGTGCAATTTTTCACGTGAGCCTATGCGCACAATGAGGCACTTCTCGCCCTCATGTGGAAATGACTACACTATGCACAGCACCCACCTGGTGCTGAGTTCCCGAGTGACAGCAGCAAAGCCAAGTTTTACCTGGGAGGGGAGGCGCGAGGAGCTGATTGGACAGCAGCTGCAGGTGCTCCAGGGTAATGTCCCGGATGGCAGGGATGTGGAAGAGGCGGGTGAACAAGTGAGGCAACTTGGGGGCGAAGATATTGAGCAGGGCCATGCGGCAGTACAGCCTGGCCAGCGCAGCCTCGCAGCGCAGCAGCTCCCTGCAAGGGAAAAGGTAGATGCTCAAAGCCCTGATGCTCTGGCCCCCATACTGGGACCAGGCCGCAGGTTCTGAAGGGAGAGGATCCCATCTCAGGCTTCCCTTCCAGCCTGATGTTCCAAACCCTAAGGGAGTCACTTGAGTTTTAAACAAAAGTCATATTGAGTTATATTGTTATGTTTGATTTTTCCCAGCTCAAAAAAGCACTGTAGGGAAAAAAATAAAAATACACGTCCACACAAAAATTTGTACATGCATGTTTTTCGCTTTTGTTTTTGTTTCTTTTTAATTTGAGACGGAGTCTCACTCTGTCACCCAGGCTGAAGTGCCGTGGCACGATCTTGGCTCACTGTAAGCTCTGTCTCCCAGGTTCATGCCATTCTCCTGCCTCAGCCTCCCAAGTAGCTGGGACCACGGGCTCCCGCCACCACGCCTGGCTAATTTTTTGCACCTTTAGTAGAGACGGGGTTCTACTGTGTTAGCCAGGATGGTCTTGATCTCCTGATCTCGTGATCCGCCCGCCTCAGCCTGCCAAAGCACTGGAACCACAGGCGTGAGCCACTGCGCCCGGCCCACATGTATGTTCACAGTAGCATTATTCATAATAGCCAAATAGTGATAAGAACTCAAGTGTCCATTAACTCAATGGTAAGTCTATACAATGGAGTATTATTCAGCCATCAAACAGATGAAGTGAGCCACTGCGCCCAGCCCACATGTATGTTCACAGTAGCATTATTCATAATAGCCAAATAGTGATAAGAACTCAAGTGTCCATTAACTCAATGGTAAGTCTATACAATGGAGTATTATTCAGCCATCAAACAGATGAAAGACTGACACATGCCACAACAGGAATAAACCTTGAAACATCATGTTCAGTGAAAGACACCAGATACAAAGGGCCACATATTGGACTCCATTTCTGTAAATTGTCCAGAGGAAAATGCAGAGAAACAGAAAATGGACTGGTGGTTGCCAGGAGATGGTAGGAAAGGAGGATGGGAAGTAACTGCTATGGGTATGGGGTTTCTTTTGGGGTGATAAAAATGTTCTAAAATTGATTGTGGTAATGGTTGGACGACTTTGTGAATATAATAAAAACCACTGACTTGTGTACTTTAAATGGGTGAATTGTATGGTATGTAAATTGTATCTCAAAGTTATTACAAAAATACCATTGTGGGCATTTTTTTATGCGATAAATCTGTGAAGTGATTGGCATTCAACTTGAATAACAGCTCATTAGTGCCTAAGCACATCTTACGGGGCCAGGTGCAATGGCTTATACCTGTAATTCTAGCACTTTGGGAGGCCACGGCAGGAGGATCACGTGAGTTCAGGAGTTTGAGACCAGCCTGGGCAACATGGTGAGACTCCCTCTCTACAAAAAAATAGAAATTGCCCTGTAGTCTCAGCTACTTGGGAGGCTGAGGTGGGAGGACTGCTGAGCCCAGTAGCTGGAGGCTGCAGTGGGCTATGACTGTGCCACTGCACTCCAGCCTGGGTGACAGAGCAAGACTGTTTCTGAAAAACAAAAACCTAGGCCCCAAACTCACTCTGAACCCACGGGGGTCATTTGATATTCCTACTGACTCTAATTAAATTTAATGTTGGTGTATCATAATTCAAATTTAGGTGTAATGGCAATTAAAGAAACAACCCCACATGGAACACTTGATGAGTGTATGTGTGAAGTGAAGAGAAACAAAAAGAAGACGGCTAAGAAACTACATCATACGTGGTTTCTTCCTTATCAACACCAGTCTGTGTGGTTCTCATGTCAGGATGAACAATAAACACACTTCTCCTGTCTCCTCCCTCCTTGGAAGCCCATGTGTTCACTGCATTAACAAAGCACATTAGGACCATCGCAGCAAAACTGGTAAGGACTGAATGGGCAAACTGAGAACCCCACAGTTCTCCCCATGGCTTTCACCTCAGACTTTATAGGCCAAAGTTACCAGGGACAGAACTGTTTGTTTTGTTTTCTTGGGCTTTTTTGAGACGGGTCCTGTTGCCCAGACTGGAGTGCAGTGGCGTGATCATAGCTCATTGCAGCCTTGACCTCCCAGACTCAAGCGATCCTCCAGCTTTAGCCTCTTGAGTAGCTGGGACTACAGACATGCACCACTGCTCCTAGCTATTTTTTTCTTATTTTTGTAGAGACACGGTCTCTCTCTCTCTTTCCTTTTTTGAGATGGGGTCTTGCTCTGTCACTCAGGCTGGAGTGCAGTGGTGTGACCTCGGCTCACTGCAACCTCTGCCTCCCAGGTTCAAGTGATTCTCCTACCTTGGCCTCCCAAGTAGTTGGGATTACAGGCATGTGCCACCATGCCTGGCTGATATTTGAATTTTTAGTAGAGACGGTGCTTTACCATGTTGGCTAGGCTGGTCTCGAACTCTTGACCTCAAGTGATCTGCCCACCTCGGCCTCCCAAAGTGCTGGGATTACAGGTGTGAGCCACTGTGCCCAGCCGAGACAGGGTCTCTCTGTGTTGCCCAGACTGGTCTTGAACTCCTGGGCTCAAATGATCTTCCTTCCTCGGCCTTCCAAAGTGCTAAGATTACAGGCGTGAGCCACCGCGCCTGGCTATGAGCTTGCTTCGGGTCTGACCTGCAGCCCCGGTTTGGACACTGTGCACTGCTAATGCCTCTGAAGCCACTGCTGCTCTAGCCTCTGTTTTCCAAAATCCTCTTTATTTATTTAAAAAAACATTGGAGACAAGGTCTTGCTCTGTTGCCCACATTGGAGGACACTGGTAATCACGGCTCACTGTAGCCTTGAACTTCTGGGCTCAAGCAATGCTCTCACCTCAGCCTCCCACTTAAATAGCTGGGACTATAGGTGTGTGCCACCAAGCCCAGCTCACCAAAGTCTTCTTTAAAACCACTGTGAGCGCTTTAGCACAGAAAACAATCTTGATGAAAATCTGTGCTAGGACCAGAAATCCAACCACTGAATGATCACACAGATCTGCATGGCATGTTTTCTATGTCTTCCAATACCAAGACCACCGCATTAACACCGAGTAAACGTCCTACACTTGTAAGTTGACTGTAGCTCTACAAGGACTTTCTTGCCTTCTCTCTCAGTTGCTAGTCAGCAGTCAACAGGTTTCATCTATCAAAGATGTTTGCTAAAAAATATGACCAAAAGACTTATGAAATAAAGCTTTAAAAGCTTTTAATTACCATGTTGACATTCAAGCATGTATGTTTGGGGACCTTTTTCAGCATCTGTTTTGGGTCTACAGTGTGTGTCAGGGCCTAGCTTAGGCACTGGGGACTCTAGCAACCTCTGCCTCCTGGGATCAAGTGATTCTCATGCCTCAGCTTCCTGAGTAGCTGGGACCATCAGCACATGACACCAGACCCGGCTAATTTTTGTATTTTTAGTAGAGATGGGGTTTCACCTGTTGGCCAGGCTGGTCTTGAACTCCTGGCCTCAAGTGATCCACCCACCTTGGCCTTCCAAAGTGCTGGGATTACAGGTGTAAGCCGCCGCACCCAGCCCACAAGAACAAACTTTAACAAACAAGCAAAATAACAGCAGTAAAAACGTCAGGTCCTGGGAGAGCATTAAAATATTGTAGTTTCCTGACAAAGAGCGCCTGGACAGTCACCTCAGACAGTGAGGGCAGAGCTTTTGGAAGAGGTGAGTATTCACTGATATCTGAATTACAGAATGAGACAGTCAGGGGGAACTCGGGCCATCCTTAAGGAAGAAGCATACTAGCTGTGTGAGCACCACAGATGAGGGGCTGCCAAGCTCAGAGGCTCCTGTGGGGTTTTGTGAGGCAGGTTAGGGTTTGAATGTACTCGATGGGAAGGTGTGCATTAGAGGAGGGAGAGCTGATTTCTGTGTCTAAAAGATCGCTCCAGCTGTTGTGGAGAGGAGAGCCGAGGCCTCGGCTGTTGTGGTGGAGGTGGGAATGGAGATGTGTGCAGATGGGGACATATTTTGGAACAGTCAATGGCACTTGCCAACAGCTCTCTTGAGGAAAAAGGATGGCTCGTGGCACCCCTTCCAGATATGGGGAGGCCAGTGGTAGAGGAGATTTTGGGGAAAAATTCAGATTCCACCTCACACACTAAATTTTAGGGGCTTATGAGATTATTTGTGAGTTAAGGGTCAACAAAACCATATCCTTGTCTACCTCAGAACTGCCTTTTGTTAAGCTGTTTTAAAGTCAGTTCTTCCGAAAACGTGACAAAGAATGTCGGCAACATCACAAGGCACTGCTTATGATACTAGTGACCCCTCACAGGCAAGCTGTGTCTAAATGGGGAGGACTGTGAAGAACATTCTTGGTGGGAAGCCACAGCTTTGAGGCTTCTGGAGCATGGTGATGCCTGTAACTGGGCATGCCTCTTGCTCGAATCCCTGGAAGTCATGCCTGTGGAGTGTTCACAAGATATATCAGCTTGGATTAGGACATGGGGCTGTTCAGTCACTGGCTGCAGGAGCCCTGCCGTGGGACATTTCTCCTTCACACTGGAGTTGACACTTGGGTGGGTATGTTGGTGGGGTCAGTAGGTAGGGTCAGGGAATAGCCCCTGAACTTCTATGTGGACAACTGTGAGGACTCCTGTTGAAGAAACATTCGTGATGTTGCCTGTGGTATGCCTACTTCCTGTCCTGTATCTTGCTAAGTAAAGCTAAGAAGGTCACGTGTGAACTATTTTGGTCTTATGAATTTGATTGACTCATTGAACTTAAGATCACCCAAATGCTGCAATGCAATCTCAAGCGGAGATGGTCTATCTCAAGAGGTCTTGCCGTCTAGATAGATAAACATATCTGAAGTTCCAGTGAGAGATGAGAGCTGGTGATACACTCAACTTGGTTCAAAATTGTCAACATCATGAGAAATTGTGATGGCTAATGGATGAACAGCATGAAAAATAGTTTCTGGAAATTTTTATTAGAGAACTCCATTTATTATTATATTTTCCTCTGAATTATTGCAAGAAATTTTAAGATGGAAAGGAATAATTCTCAGGGGAACTGGTAATGGTGAATATGAGGGAGCTTTGCCAGATCTTTATGTTTCAGCCCACTGAGGGCAGACACATGCCTCGAACACCTTCTCTTCTCTTCTGGAAGCCTGCACGGTGCTAGGCACATAGAAAGCACTCAAGCAATACCTGATCAGCTTCACAGGGAAAGGAGCTTACACTGTATCTGGACATCTTCTTACCTTTTCTTGACTTGCTTTACTCTCCGTAACTTTCTCCACAACGCTCTTCCAATCTGTGGAATGTGATGGCTATTCATCCATTAGCCATCACAAATTCTCAAGATGTTGACAATTTTGAACCAAGTTGAGTGTATCTCCAGTTCTCATCTCTCACTGGAACTCCAGATACGCTTGTCTGTCTAGATGGCAAGACCTCTTGCTGTCTCCGCTTAAGACTGCATTGCAGCGTTTGGGTGGTCTTAAGTTCAATGAGTCAGTCAATATCTAGCTACCCAGTAGTCCCCCCAAATCACAGCAGGGTGCATGTTGCATAAGCCAGATGATTCTAGATTCCCCAACTTTTTTTTTTTTTTTTTTTGAGACGGAGTCTCCCTTTGTCACCCAGGTTGGAGTGCAGTGGCACAATCTCAGTTCACTGCAATCTCCGTCTCCCGGGTTCAATAGATTCTCCTGCCTTAGCCTCCAGATAGCTGGTATTACAGGTGCCATCACCAAGATCGGCTAATTTTTGTATTTTTAGTAGAGATGCTATTTCACCAGGTTGGCTGGGCTGGTATCAAACTTGTGACCTCAAGTGATCTGCTCACCTGGGCCTCCCAAAGTGCTGGGACTATGGGCCTGAGCTACTGTGCCTGGCCCCTAGATCCCCCGACTTTTCTTCATACCTCCTGCAATTTTGCTGTTATCTTTATTAGCTGCCTTCTCTAAGTGTTAGCTTTGAAGGAAAAACTTTCTTGCCGAGGATAAATGGTATATGTGGTAGAGTGAGGTTGGTGGAGTTCTGTGACCAAGTAGAAAGAAGGGCCCAACTGTACCTGTGAATTTGAAGGTTGGTATTGTCCAGTGTGACCAGCCCATTGGTGGCAGTCCTTCGGTAGCCTGCTGGGGGCCTTTCCAACATATCAATAGGATACCAGTATCGCACCAGCACACCTTCACTGCGGAGGTATGTTTCTACCTGCACCAATTCATTCACCTACAATAGGAAAAGAAAACGTCTGTTTGTGCTGTTTGCTTTTGTTTTCCATGTGTACGTGTGTGTGTGTGTATTTTTAGTCCAGGCTTTTAGGTATTATAATGTGTAACTAATTGCAATTTCATAGACAAAACAAATGAAAGAGAATTCACAATACATTGTTGAAACACATAAGTAATCTTATTACTATATAAACTTGCTATATGCTTTTCAAGGAAAATAACAAAATAACAAACATCAGAAATCAGAGATCTTATTTTATTTTTTTTGAGATGGAGTCTCACTGTGTCATCCAGGCTGGAGTGCAGTGGCGTCATCTTGGCACACTGCAGTCTCCGCCTCCCAGGTTCAAGAGATTTTCCTGTCTCAGCCTCCCGAGTAGCTGGGACTATAGGCGCCCACCACTGTGACTAGCTAATTTTTGTATTTTTAGTGGAGACGGGGTTTCACCATGTTGGCCAGGCTGGTCTTAAACTCCTTACCTCAAGTGATCCACCTGCCTTGGCCTCCCAAAGTGCTGGGATTACAGACGTGAGCCACCATGCCCAGCCAGGAATCACAGAGATTTTAAATGAATTCTTAAATATAAATGTGAATTAACAACATACTAGAAAGGCCAAAAGCCAGTTATTAAAAAAAAAAAACAACTTCAATCAAAATAAAAACAGTACAAGATAATATATACATAAACACACACACAACCAGACTAATATATATATATCTATATATTTATACATATATATAACCAGACTATAGCAATAAATGCTAGTTTCATGCCATTGATTTAGTCTAAGTTCAAAGACATCTGCCTAGTACTGAGTGTTTTAGTTTTTCCATACCAGATGGAAAATTTTAATTGATACAATAAAGATTTTCAATGTAATCATAAGTTAGCAATTTAAAGAGAATAGTGCTATATTTCCAGCACACACTGTTGCTAGGTAAAATTTATGTTTATTGTTTTTATGTTAATAATATCTTAAAAGGAGGGAATCTGTCTGATATCTCTATTTTATTGCTAGGAACATAAAAAGTAAGCTCATACATATGCATTTTAGATGCAAATACCAATGCAATTTTCATTTAGGGATTATTAAAATGGAGAGAAATTACCATAGAAACAACAGAATGATTACTATAAGGACATTTCTATTTTTCTAACTTTTATTTTCACACATTTAGATTGCTCAAAAATATCGTCAGTAATGTATTTTCTTATAATCAGAGTCAGAGGTTTGCATCAGAAGGCAGTGGGAGATTAACAGTATTATTGATGGAATTTTCCATTTGAAAGTTCACCTCAGTGACCACCAGTCACTAGCCCCTCTAAACAAATTTAATGAGTTAAATTACATTCTGACAAAATAGTCAGATGATGTAATTTTTTTTTTTTTTTTTGAGACAGAGTCTTACTCTGTTGCCCAGGTTGGAGTGCCATAGCATGATCTCGGCTCACTGCAACCTCTGCCTCTGGGGTTCAAGCAATTCTCCTGCCTCGGCCTCCCAAGTAGCTAGGATTACAGGTTCGTGCCACTATGCCCAGCTAATTTTTGTATTTTCAGTAGAGACGGAGTTTCGTCATGTTGGCTAGGCTGGTCTCAAGCTCCTGACCTCAACTGATCCACCTGCCTCGGCCTCCCAAAGTGCTGGGATTACAGGCATGAGCCACTGCACTTGGCCTAAAGATGTACATTTTTTCAAGGTAAATTTCAAAGCATTAATGGAATCTAATATCATCTGTATCTCTCTAAACAGATACCAAAGTTTATATCTATACAGTGATTGATAATATTAATATTTTATCAGAGACTCTCAGGCTTGATCTGTATATTATTTCACCAGTTTTTCCTGCATAGGAAGCTTCTCAAATACAAGGATGTGCATGCAACCTCAGAATCACAACCATGGCTTTCAAACAGAGTCTCTTTTCAAAAGAAAGCTTTGGCCTTGTCCTCTCTCACTCTCTTACTTCTCTGCCCCTACCCCTAAAAGTCCTAGCTGCGTCCTAGGAGAGAGCTTTGCAAAATGGAGGAGGAAACTACTGATCCAGTTTAATACACACATTTTACAGATACAGAAATTGAGGCTGAGAGAATCAGTGAGATGACGTGATCAAAATGACACAACTTTTTTCTTTTTCTCTTTGGAGAGAGGGACTCACTCTGTTGCCCAGGCTGGAGAGCACTGATGCCATCACAGCTCACTGCAGCCTTGACCTCCCAGACTCAAACAATCCTCCCACCTTAGCCTCCCACATACCTGGGACTACAGATATGCCCACCATGACTGGCTAATTTTTTGCAGCGACAGGGTCTCGCCATGTTGCCCAGGCTGGTCTCGAACTCCTGGGCTCAAGTAATCCTCCTTTCTCAGCCTCCCAAAGTGCTGGGATTACAGGCATGAGCCCACCGCCCAGCCTATTTCTTTGATTTGTGTCTCTATGACCATCATGACAATGACAGATCAACCATTCATCAAGGACAATGGGGACTTTTCCCTGGGAACTTAGGTAGATACAATGCAGGAACAGTCTGAACGTGCTGGACAGAAAATAATGGTAGAGGTGGTGTGGTCTGAAGGCACTGACAGCTTTGAGACTGGACAGCCTCCTATCTACTGTCAGCCCTGATCTGAGTCCCTGAGGAGAGCTCAGGCAAGTCAATTGGCATTAGAGCATTTTTGCTTTGTGTCTTTGTCCTTAATTTGAAGAGAAACTTATCTGTATAATCACTTTTTAAGGTACTTGAGAATCTGGGCATGACAGCCTCAGTATACATAAAATAGCTTATTAATCAGAATGGCTGTTCACTCACTGAATCAACATCTAAGACGACTCCATGAAGCCCAAAGGTTTTCAGCATCCCTCGGATGGCAAATTTTGGCAGAGCAGTTCCAACAGCACTGCTGGCTACATTATTGCTGTCTGGAGAGCGGGTTACTACTGTGAGACCTGAGGAGTGTAGAGGGAGAAGTTTTTCAGGAAAAAGTACCACCGCATCTGGGTTCTTACATTTAGCATCCAAAATAGCTCTCCAGATAAAAATAAAATAATAAAATAAAATGAAATAAAATAGCTCTACGGGCTTTAACAGAACCCTCAGTTTTGTTATAACCAAGCAAGAACACAACTCAGTCGGGAAGGTAATATAATAGAACGTTGTAAAAGCTGTTACAATTCAAGAATAAAAAGACAAATAAGCCAGTTTAAGGTGGGCAAAGAACTTTTTGTTTGTTTTTTGAGACACAGCCTTGCTCTGTGGCCCAGGTTGGAGTGCAGTGGTGTGATCACGGCTCATTGCAACCTCTGCCTCCCAGGTTCAAGTGATTCTCCTGCCTCAGCCTCCGGAGTAGCTGGGATTACAGGCGTGCACCACCAGGTCCGGCTATTTTCTATATTTTTAGTAGAGATGGAGTTTCACCGTGTTGGCCAGGCTGGTCTTGAACTCCTGGCCTCAGGTGATCTGCCTGCCTTGGCCTCCCAAAGTGCTGGGATTACAGGTGTGAGCCACCGCCCCTGGCCAGTGGGCAAAGAATTTGAATAAACATTCCTCCAAAGAGAAATGGAAAGATACAAATGAAAAGATGTTCAACATCATTAGTCATTAGAGAAACGCAAGTCAAAGCCACAATGAGGTACTACCTCATGCCCACTAAAATAGCCAAAATAAAAAGGACAATTAATAACAAGTGTTGGCAAGGATGTGGGGAAACTGGAGCCCTCGGTGTAATCGCTTTGGAAACTAGTTTGGTTGTTCTTCAAAAGTTAAACATAAAGTTACCATGTGATACAGCAATTCTACTCCCACATATATACCTGAGAGAAATGAAAACACATATCTACACAAAAATGTACACACACATGTTCATAGCAGTATCAGTAGTAGCAGTAGATTAGTGGTTCCCAGAGGCCAGAGGGGAGGGAGGAATGAGAAGTGATGAGGGTACACGATTTCTTTTTGTGGGGATGAAAATGTTCTGGAATTAAATAGAGGCAATGTTTTGATGGTTGCATAGCTTTGTGAATACACTGAAACAACTAAATTGTATACTTTAAAAGGGTATTTTATGATGTGTGAATTACATCACAAAAAAAGAGAGATGAAAAGTAAATATATATTCCCCCTGCCTTGCCTACGATGTTCTGGTATTTTTATGAAGGTCTTCTGGTAACTCTAAAAATAGTGGTTTTCAATTCTCTTTTTTTGTGCTTTTCTGTATTTCCCTCATTTCTTTAAAATATGCAATAGATTTTTAACCAAAGAAAATACATTTTATTAAAATTCTAAAAAGCCCAGTTTAGCCATGTGCATGTGGTTTATCATCTCAGAATACAGGACTAAGCCTGAGAGGCCCATCTGTAAACCTCAGCCTGGGCCCTACCTCTCTTCTTGTGCAGGTAGCTGCCTGCCCCACTCAGCTAATGCTAACTGAATTCTGGGAAGCGGGAAGGGCTCCACCAGGGTTGCTCTAGGGCTTCACATGGGGCGTGTGGAAGAGGTCAGCTCAAAGAGTAAGGAGAGTCACCCTAGGAGAGCTACCAGCTGCTTTTGCACATTAAGGAAAATTCAACCTCTCATTTCAAAGGAAATTTCATAGGTGGAGTAAGGAGGAAAGCAAAACCTTTTCGAACTTTATCAATTGTGAACTTGTTTGCTTCGTCTTTAATGTCTTCAATGGTGGGAAGATAAAGGTCTCTTGGGATGCCACCATTCTCTTCATAGAGAAATTCAACCGTCTGTCGGGCAATATCCACCATACCTAAAAAATATAACAGCACTGGGTAACTCCCCAAAGAGTACACACAGATCAACCACGACACTAAGTTACATGCAGAGTGAAATGATAAGGGAATCTTTCAAACACTGTTTATGGGAGTATGTAATCCTTTGGCAAAGGAAATTATGCAGTATCTACCATGTTTGGAATACTAAATGCACTACTTTTAGGAATGTCTCAAATCTCTTCTACAGAAATATAAGCACTAAGGCCAGGCACAGTGGCTCACACCTGTAATCCCAGCACGTGGGGAGGCTGAGGCAGGTAGATCACTTGAGGCCAGGAGTTCAAGACCAGCCTGGCCAACATGGTGAAACTCTCTCTCTACTAAAAATACAAAAAGTAGCCAGGCATGGTGGTGGGCGCCTGTAATCCCAGCTATTTGGGAGGTTGTTGAGGCAGGAGAATCGCTTGAACCCGGGAGACAGAGGTTGCAGTGAGCCAAGCTGGCGCCACTGCACTCCAGCCTGAGCGACAGGGAAAGACTCCATCTCAAAAAAAAAAAAAAAAAAAAAGGCCAGGCGTGGTGGTTCATGCCTGTAATCCCAACACTTTGGGAGGCTGAGGTGGGTAGATCACCTGAGGTCAGGAGTTCGAGACCAGCCTGGCCAACATGGCAAAACCCCGTCTCTATTAAAAATACAAATTAGCTGGGTGTGGTGGCAGGTGCCTGTAATCCCAGCTACTTGGGAGGCTAAGGCAGGAGAATTGCTTGAACCCGGGAGGTGGAGGTTGCAGTGAGCTGAGATTGAGTCATTGCACTGCAGCCTGGGAGACAGAGTAAGACTCTGTCTCAAAAAAAAAAAAAAAAAAAAAGAAAGAAAGAAATACAAGCACTAGTGTGCAAAGGTATGGCTAAAAATGGTCCATTATTTTGCAGTTATTTCATATTCATTAACTCAAAATAACAAATTACGGGACAAACGGAGAGGAAGAAGAAAGTGAGGGTAACATTTCTTTTTCTTTTCTTTCTTTCTTTCCTTTTTTTTTTTCTTTGGGACAGAGTCTTGCTGTGTTGCCCAGGCTGGAGTGCAGAGGTGCAATCTCAGCCCACTGCAACTTCCATCTCCCAGGCTCAAGCGATTCTCATGCTTCAGCCTCTCAAGTAGTTGGGATTACAGGCGCGCACCACTACACTTGGCTAATATTTTTGTATTTTTAGTAGAGATGGGTATTTTTAGTAGAGATGGGGGTTCACCATGTTGCCTAGGCTGGTCTCAAAACTCCTGACCTCAAGTGATTCGCCTGCCTTGGCCTCCCAAAGTGCTGAGATTACAGCTGTGAGCCACTGTGCTGGGCCATGTTTATTTCTTTATATATTTTTGTACTGTTTGATTTTTATTGCAATAAACACATGTTGCTTGTTTAGGAGAGAAAGAGGGCTATATGAGCTTCTTCTATCCACTTACTGAGATTGCTCTTTCTTCCCAGAGAAAGAACATACGATTATGTTTGATAGCAACAGCTACTATTGATTAATAAACCAAGAAAATAAATGTCCAAAGACCTAGGAGGAAAAGCATTATGGGAGGAAAGCAAAATGGGCACAATTCCTCCATATCCTGTTGTCACCTTAGGCCCCATAGCACCCAGGACGTTGTGGGTGAAAGGGCAGGTGTTGGTCTGGGGCGGTGGCTCACACCTGTAATCCCAGCACTTTGGAGGCTCAGATGGGAAGACTGTTTGAAGTCAGGAGTTCAAGACCAGCCTGAGGGACATAGCAATACCCTGTCTCTACAAAAAATAAAAAAATTAGCCAGGCATGGTAGTGAGTGCCTGTAGTCCCAGATACTGGGGAAGCTGAAGCAGGAGGATCTCTTGAGCCCAAGAGTTTGAGGCTACGATGAGCTATGATCACACCACTGCACTCCAGCCCAGGTAATACAGAGTGAGACTCTCTCAAAAAAATAATTTAAAAAGTGGGTGTTGATAGAATCTGCTTTTTATTTTTATTTATTTATTTTTTTGAGACGGAGTCTCACTCTGTTGCCCAGGCTGGAGTGCAGTGGCACAATCTCCACTCACTGCAAGCTCCGCTTCCTGGGTTCATGCCATTCTCCTGCCTTGGGTTCCCAAGTAGCTGGGACTACCAGTGCCCACCATCACTCCTGGCTAATTTTTTGTATTTTTAGTAGAGACAGGGTTTCACCACGTTAGCCAGGATGGTCTCAATGTCCTGACCTCGTGATCTGCCCGCCTCGGCATCCCAAAGTATTGGGATTACAGGCGTAAGCCACTGTGCCCAGCCTAGAACCTGTTTTTTTTTAATATAAGGCCAAACTCCATCCCACCTATCTACCATTCTTTTATTCACTGGTCTTACTGTAAGGAAAAAGTATGGCAATTTTCTGAGCAGAGCTTAAAAGGGGGCTGTGATTAGAGACAGATGCTTTTGGAAATAAGTGTTAGAATAAACAAGAAATTGTGGCCTAATATTAGAAGATTAGGGAACAATAATCTTTGCAATGTTTCCAAAAGAACAGTGGGTATGAGAAAAAAATACCATTTGTTTGTTTGTTTGTTTGTTTGTTTATTTATTTATTTTTTGAGACAGAGTCTCGTTCTATGTTGCCCAGGCTGGAGTGCAGTAGCACAATCTTGGCTCACTGCTGCTTCTGCCTCCTGGGTTCAAGCGATTCTCCTGCCTCAGCCACCGGAGTAGCTTGGACTATAGGCGTGTGCCACCACACCCAGCTAATTTTCTATTTTCAGTAGAGACGGGATTTCGCCATGTTGGCCAGGCTGGTCTCAAACTCCTGACCTCAGGTGATCCACCCACCTCAGCCTCCCAAAGTGCTGGGATTACAGGCGTGAGCCACCATGGCCGGCCAAAAATACTGTTTAATAAGCAGAATCAGGGAACAGTGAGAGACTGCCATATCAACCTTGTAGAGCACAAATTCCATTTTAAAGATGGGGAAAGCCCAGAGATGTTAAGTAATTTTCTGAAGTCCTCACAGCTGGTAAATAGTGTGACTTCAGATGTGACTGTTAACCACCAGACCACAGAGTTTCCCATTATAACCACTCCAGCTTCATTGCAGCAGCCCATCAACCCAAAATATTCAGGTAAATTGACAAGCAAATCAAAGTCCAGCAATGAAAACAAAAGATCAGAGTTCACTAAAGGTAAGATCAAAGACACTGTTAAGTCTGGTGCAACATTAGATGAGTCTCTCCTGATTTACGTTCTCATTTTCATGCAACTCCTCACTTCAAGTCATGAAGTAACCTCCTTAGCGAACAAAAAGTACCAGACCTAGTTGTAAGGCTCCCTTTATCTGGTCCAGGCCTGATTTCCGCTCTGCTTCATTGCGGAAGCGTCTTCGGATGGTAGGAAAAACCTTGGTCTCCCATGCTTTCACCAGCAGGGCGTAGTGGTCCTCCTGGAAGGAGAAGGAACCTCATGAATGGAGAAGGAACACCTGGTGCAGGTATCATTGTTTCCCTAACTTACAGCCCTCACCCTGAGGTCTTCACCCCACTTAAATGCCAGTAATAGAAAGATCAGGCATGGACCCCTGTACTAGACACACCCCCAGATGCCAGGGCACGGAACAGCAAGACTAGGGCAAGCTCTTCCTTTCCCTCTAAAGAAGCCATAGAAGCACTGTCACAGGATTCTGAACTATTGCAAAGCACTTCACTTCTCCAGTTTCTGGATCTTAACTGGGCAAAATGGTCCAACGGATATCTCTATTGATAGAGCTTTAGAAAAATGAACACTCTAAGGTTCATTCACTGTTCAAGCACAATGATGTCACTGAGAGTAACAACAGCAGTTTTGCACTCGCACATCAAAATCACTCCGTGAGGCTTGTCTTAGTCACCAGGGAGCTAAGCAAATGCTGCTGAGTCCTGATCTAAGCCGTGGGTCTTTTACCTGCGGGATGTCATCATCGTCATCATCATCGCTCTCATCATCTGCAATGGGAGGTGGGTGAGGGTCTGGGCCAGAGGTGATGAAATTCTCATAGCTGAGCTCGACTTTGTAATGACAGGAGGTGTCACTATCATATTCTGTAACAGAGCACAAGGACAGTGAATTCTAAACAAGAGCAGGCTAGAAAAATCCTTAACTTCTTACCCTTAGACAAACCAGATTATCTTAATTTGCATGATAGGAAGACTCCTAGTATGCTGAGGAATTTTAAATCACAGAGTCTAGGAATAACTAATTATCTATAATTACCCTGAATCCTAAAATAGTTTTTATGAGTATAATTCATTCAGTTCAGAGAAGAATTTAGAAAGTCCTTCACTATGGATAGAACTAAACAGACCTTTTTTTTTTTTTTCAGACAGAAGCTCACTCTGTTGCCTAGGCTGGCATGCAGTGGTGCGAAGACAGCTCACTGCAGCTAAACCTCCTGGGCTCCAGTCCTACCTGAGTGGCTGGGACTACAAGTGTGTGCCACCACACCAGGCTATTTTTAAAATTTTTTGTAGAGACAGGGTCTCACTGTGTTGCCTAGGTTGGTCTCAATCTCCTGGACTCAAGCTACCCTCCTTCCTTGACCTCCCAGCATTGGGATTATAGATGTGAGCCATGGTGCCTGGCCCTAAACAGAATCTTAAAATAGTTTGCAAACCAGTATCCCAAGGGCCAAATATGGCTTGCAGACACCCTTACTTTGGTGAGCTGTTTAATTTTATGACAAAATTGTTACAAATAATTATAAAAGGTTTTTTTTTTTTTTTTGAGATGGAGTTTCGCTCTCGTTGCCCAGGCTGGAGTGCAGTGGTGC
>NW_012121709.1:289162-298362 GCF_000951035.1 Colobus angolensis palliatus
TTTTTTAAAAGATGGAGTCTTGCTCTGTCTGCCAGGCTGGAGTGCAGCAGCACAATCTTGGTTTGCTGCAATCTCCACCTCCTGGGTTCAAGCGATTCTCCTGCCTCAGCCTCCCGAGTAGCTGGGATTACAGGCATGTGCCACCACGCCCAGCTACTTTTGTATTTTTAGTAGAGACGGGGTTTCTCCATGTTGGTCAGGCTGGTCTCGAACTCCCAACCTTAGGTGATCTGCCCACCATGGCCTCCCAAAATGTGGGCATTACAGGTGTGAGACACCTTGCCCAACCATCATAAGAGTTTTTAGTGCACATCTATATACCCATTGCCTAGCATTTTATTATTCTGTGATTACCTCAATTTTAGGACAAGTTTTGAAAATGAGTAACACGTGACATGAGGAGACTTCATACAAAGTGCTGAGGCTCTACTGGTCTTGCACTGGCTGCCCTGAGGCATAGCAGGCTTCCCGGAAAAGGGGATAAACTTTGTGGTCTGCTGTGCTTCCTCCTGCTCCCCACCTTCTTTCACCAGGCCTGTGACCCCATTACCAATGGGCACTTGAGTTTGCAATTCCTGATTGTATTGAGGATGCTCAAGTGCAATGGGTTTATGGAATTCATAACATTCACGGTCTCAGGAAGCCATGGAGGCAGTAACTCTCAGGAGGTGACTTACGTTGCTGAGCGGTGGCCACAGCAGCAATCCGGCATGGTGGCCCATGAGTGCCTGGGTCTGACGCAATACTGGTGCCAGCATCATTGTCACTGTCAGATGCCATGGCGAAGGGCAGGGCCTCGAAGTTAGCGCTGATCTCTTCTGCTAGGTCGGTGCACAGGTCGGCAGCATTGCGGTGGGCCTGCCCTTCTGCATAGGCAAATGGCCGGGAGCCAAAGTTAGCTCGGGTTTTGGTGTTCTGGAAAGGAGACCAAATGAAGGATTTGGAAAGACTTAGGTTTATTTTTATTTTTGCAAGAGCCCAAGGTGCAGCTCACTAAATGTCACCTTGGAAGAATAGCCTGAGGTGTGTGCTGGCATGAGAAACCAGGCGGGGGCTGAAGGGACTGAACACACCTGCCCTCAGAGCCCTGTATAGCCAGCCCTGCCTCTCCGTCCCTCACCTCACACTTTCATGCACTTTGCTGCTCAAACGCATTGACCTCTCCTGTTTCCAACACTGCGCCTCTCTACTTGATACTGCTCCTCTCTACCTGACACCAGCACCCATGCTGTTCCTTCCACCTGGAATATTCTTTTGTCCAACTTTGCCTAGTTAAGACCAGCTAATAATATTCCAGACCTGGCTCAAGCAGCACTTCTTCAGATTAAGAGATACAAGATCAGATGTGCCTGCCACTTGCTTCCAGGAAGTCTGTGATTCTCATTCACAGCATTTATTAGTCTGTGATTACATACATACACATATATATTTATGTGATTATTTCGTACTGTCTTATTCCTCCAACTGATCATAACCCAATGAAGACAGAGATCGTATCTGTTTTGCTCACTGCCATATACCCGGAGCTTAGCATAGTGCTTGACTAGAGGAAGTGCTCAATAAATATTCATTGAATGCATGAATGGAACAGGCTGAGAAATGCTGCTTTAAATGCTGGCATCATTAATTCACTCAACAAATAAAGAGATAAAAGATGGTATCAGAGGCATGGTACAGGGCCAGATCCTATACGACCTTATAGATTATTTTTTTAAAAGATGGAGTCTTGTCCAGACGCGGTGGCTCTTGCCTGTAATCCCAGCACTTTGGGAGGCCGAGGTGGGCAGGTCATGAGGTCAGGAGTTCGAGACCAGCCTAGCCAACATGGTGAAACTCCATCTCTACTAAAAATACAAAAATTAGCCTGGTGTGGTGGTGTACATCTGTAATCCCAGCTACTCCAGAGGCTAAGGCAGGAGAATTGCTTGAACCTGGGAGGTGGAGGTTGCAGTGAGCCGAGATCGCGCCATTGCACTCCAGCCTGGGTGACAAGAGCAAGACTCCGTCTCAAAACAAACAAACAAAAAAGATAGAGTCTCACTATGTTGTCTAGGCTAGAGTGCAACTGACTGTTCATAGGTGCAATCATAACGCACTGCAGCCTGGAACTCCTGGGCTCAAGTGATACTCCCACCTCAGCCTCCAGAGCCACGGGGACTATTCTGGCACCACTACACCTTGCATCTTGTAAGTCATTATAAAGACTTCGGCTTTTAAAATGCATGACATGAGAAGCCACTGACTGGATAGTGGCATTCCAACTAACATTTTAAAAAGATAATTGTGATTGCTGGGTTGAAAAGACATGTATTATCTTAGAGATGTCCTGAAGGGGGGAAAAAAAAAAGATAAGACGTGAACAGGCAAGAATGTGGGCTGGGAGAGGAGTTAGAACACTGTGGTGAGCTACCCAAGGGAAGATGGTGGCAGGGCTGGGTTGCTGATGGAGGAATGGGAGAAGTGGTCAGATTCTAGATACATTTTGAAGGTTAGAACCAAGATCTGCTGACAGGTTGGATGTGAAGCAGGAGAAAAAAGAGGAGTCAAGGAGAATATCAAGGTTTTTGGCCTTAGCAACTAAAAGCATGGAGCTGACATTTCCTGAGATGAAGAAGACTGGGGAAGTGGCGGTTTTGGGTTTGGGGAAGAGTTAGGCTCAGTCTCGGTCATGTTAACCTTGACATGCCAATAAGGCATCTCTTTAGAGATGCTGCCCAGGCTGCTGGGTATGTGAGCATGGAGTTTAGGGAAAGGTCTGGAATAGAGATATAGATTTGTGAGCTACCAGCATGCAGTAAGTAATAATGTTCCAGAACACTGGATATTAATAGATGCTCCTTAAGAAACAAGAGTTCCATCATTAAATATGTATGGGGATGCTGGTTAACTAAGTTGAACTTACAAATCTTTACTGAAGGATCTCTCCAAGTTTCTGACATACTGAGCACCCAGAGAATCATTTTCAAAATTTACTTGATCATGGAATCATTTTACTGACATTTGAAAGAACTCTAGTGTTCCTTGCATTGTTGTCGGGGAAAGGTTGCTAAAAAGATGTCAAGGCAATGAAGCACTAAGTTCCTGATATAGCATCATTCAATCTAAGACTGTGGGGTCAACACAAAGGAAAGCAAGCATTCGCTCAGGCTGGCTCTGCCCTTCCTCTGCCACTGTGTACCAATATTATGTACAATGATGGCCTGTTTGCTCCCTTTCATTTTTTCATGTCTAACAGGAACAGGTGACGAAGGAGAATTTGTTTTCCTTTCCCAATAAGGTAACCTGCCTTTTTCTGAATGTGAACCACTGGCCACATGCCACCAGAGACGTCTTCGAGATACGGTGAGAGGCGCTGCCCACAGTACGTGAAGTATACCCGGCCCTTGGCTGGCTGTCCCGGAGGAGGTGGAGTCCCCTCGGTTCTCTCCCAGCCAATTCCTGCCACGTCACCTATAGCAGAGAATGGGAAGGAAAACACATTTTCTCCCTCTTATTAAGTAAAATTTAAATTTGCAACCAGAGTATCACCCTACACATCACTGACTATTTATGCCCTCATTTACTTCTGAAATGGACATGAAGTTATTGTATTTCTTTATTTACCGAGATGGAGTCTCACTCTGTTGCCCAGGCTGGAGTATAGTGGTGTCATCTCGGCTCACTGCAACCTCTGCCTCCCAGGTTCAAGCAATTCTCCTGCCTCAGCCTCCAGAGTAGCTGGGATTACAGGCGCCCACCAGCATGCCCGGTTAATTTTTGTATTTTTAGTAGAGATGGGGTTTTGCTGTGTTGGCCAGACTGGTCTCGAATTTCTGACCTCAGGCAATCCACCTGTCTCGGCCTCCCAAAGTGCTGGAATTACAGGCGTGAGCTACCGCACCCAGCCTAAGTTTTTGTATTTAGATATAAAGGAACATAACAGAAACAACTCATTTAAAGAAGCTGTCAGAATTTTTTAGAAGGAAAATGCCTAGTGTCTGTGTTAAATCAGTTACCGCAATTACATATTAAATTTAGCCTTTATTTTCCTGGCAGGCAAGACAAAAATGAAAAACACTAGGTACTATTTTTGAAATAGAAAAAATGGAAGTTTTTCTCTTTTGACACACGGAGGATTACTTATGACAAACAAGTAAAAAGGTAATAGTAATATCATCTCCGGTGGAATATTCAGAAATGGCCTTAAAATATATAATTTAAGGCCAGATGTGGTGGCTCATGCCTGTAATCCCAGCATTTTGGCAGGCCAAGGTGGGAAGATTGCTTGAGCACAGGAGTTCAAGACCAGCCTACGCAAAACAGTGAGATCTCGTCTCTACAAAAATACAAAAATTAGTCAGTCATGGTGGTGTGTGCCTATGGTCCCAGTTACTCAGGAGGCTGAGGTGAGAGGATCACTTGAACCCAGGGGGTCGAGGCTGCAGTGAGCTATGATTGCACCACTGCACTCTAGCCTGGGTGACAGAGCGAGACCCAGTCTCAAAAAAAAAAAAAAAAAAAAAAAAAAAAAAAAATACATATATAATTTTAAACTCCACTCACAATGTAAGCTAAAGATAGACCATTAAATTCCATTATGTTCCCTATTTATAAGCATTTAAGGCATTTTGCAAAAAGTGAAGGTAACTAACATAATCCAGGCTGCTATCTGACAAGATGACTGGACACCGAGGTAGGACTCACAGAACCAAGAGGAGCCTGTCAATCGTATGAGCCTCTCTTACATCAGCTGTCTCAAGCAAGCTGCTAGCATGTGTGGCCTTATAATTTATCTTTTCTAAACTCTGCAATAAGTGGATGAAGTTCTAAGGTGCTGTTTTGATCACAGAGTCTCCTATGGCTTAGGTACCATAGGAACGCGAGCTTCCCAATAGTTAGGGACTTGTCATTGTTCGCCACGGCATCCCCAGGGGCCAGAAGAGGGCCTAGCAGGTAAGAGATGCTCAGCAAGTATCTGCTGATGAATGGAAGCCCATTTATTGGTAGAGGGGTTGAGATTCTGTTACACAGATTGGGTTGTAATTCCTATTCCTTTGTAGACACATTTCTCTAGGAAGAGGGTAGTCTGTATGCCCGTGGTCCAGTCCTAAATGTTCTCAAAAAGCAAAACTGATAAAACAACAAATACAGCAACAAGAAAATAAAAACACTGTACACGCTCCCCCACCCTTCCACTGCCCCCCACCCCGCCCCACACACCCTTTTGTGTTCAAAGCATTTAGGTAAGTACTCTGCTGAGATGTCTGAGTTCTGCTTTGTGAAGTAAGAGAAAAACTACTTTGCCCTGAAATGATTTCCAAGTCATAACATGACTTGGCTTGAGTGAAAACACTATGCTGCCAGGGGCCGGGTGTGGTGGCTGACACCTGAGAGCCTAGCACTTTGGGAAGCTGAGGCAGGCAGATTACTTGAGGTCAGAAGTTTCAGATAGCCTGGCCAACATGGTGAAACTCCATCTCTACTAAAAATACAAAAATTAGCTGGGCATGGTGGCAGGCACCTGTAATCCCAGCTATTCAGGAGGCTATGGCAGGAGAATTG
This sequence comes from Colobus angolensis palliatus, assembly GCF_000951035.1. Classification (NCBI taxonomy): domain Eukaryota; kingdom Metazoa; phylum Chordata; class Mammalia; order Primates; family Cercopithecidae; genus Colobus; species Colobus angolensis. The sequence continues at coordinate 294,704 of NW_012121709.1, forward strand.
CTTGAGCCTGGGAGGTGGAGGTTGCAGTGAGTTGCGATTGCACCACTGCATCCAGCCTGAGCAAGACTCCATTTCAAAAGAAAAACAAACAAACAAACAAAACACACAAAAAAAACCACACTGTGCTCCCAGGAAAAGCATAATTTAACAAGCAGCTCCCTTAAGGACAAGTGATGGCAAAAGTACCCTCCAGACAGCTACAAGAGGTTACCTATTGGAGTGACTTCATATTCCCCATCTCATCATCCCAGACTGCTTACTAAGTATATCAATTTAAGTTTTATTATAGATGAAGCCTAAGATGTATTGTCTAAAAATAAGTAACCAACATATTCGGCTCCTTCAAATGTCAGCAGGACAATTCTGTTTTTTTGCTACAGCTGGAGTATGTAGGGCCAATCCTAATTCAACTACTGTATAAATCTAGTTATTTACACAGAGGCTAAAAAGAAGGAGGAAAGGGTTCTTTATTGAGTTGACTGTCTGTGACTGAAACATAGAGGCAGAATATTTGTCAAAGCTTGACCAGATGTTTATAGGCTATATCCACCAATAAGGTATTTCTCTCTCTCTCTTTTTTTTTGAGATAGGGTCTCACTCTATCACCCAGGCGGGAGTGTAGTGGTATGATCACAGCTCACCATAGCCTCAACCTTCTGGGTTCAAGTGATTTTCCTGCCTCAGCCTCTCAAGTAGCTGGGACCACAGGCATGTGCCACCACTAATTTTTGTATTTTTTGTAGTGGTGGGGTTTCGCCATGTTGCCCGGGATGGTCTTGAACTTTTGGGCTCAAGTGATCCTCTTGCCTCAGCCTCCCCAAATGCTGGAATTATAGGCGTGAGCTACTGTGCCTGGCCTGATAAGGCACTTCTCCAGTGCCTCACAGCTAGAGGTGGAGTTCTCTTTTTTTGAAGCTATTTATTTGCTCATAAGTGAAGAAAGACTAAACTTCAGATAGAAGCAAAATCTCTGAATTATCTAATGATGAAAGCACAAAAGTACACGTAACTCTGGAGTTACCAAATGGAGGCTCTAATGGTGAGGGCTCATAAAGTGAGGGGTTTGGTGTAAACTAGGGGGCAGCAAGGATGTGTTTGGTTTTCACTAAATGACAAATTGCCCATTTCCAATTGCTAAATTTATTTAACTTTAACCTGTTTAGACCCAAACAGAATCACACAGGATGGAAAAGCTCCCACTGCACTCACCGGGGGAGAGAGTCACGTCTAAGCGAACGCTCTTCCACTGTAACAAACTGGAGCCATTGTAGTGCACGGCTCGGCCGTTGCTATGAAAAATACAAAGAAGGGAGGTCAAAGACAAGAAAGATAAGCCTCACTGGCCAACATGTAAGCAGGGAAGTGGTGAAGTGGGGGGGGGTCAGCATTGTAAGATTATTATAATATCACTTCAGTATTAAAATACCCACACCAGTATTTCCCAAACTGTATTCCTAGAATAAAGGGTTATAGAATTTGGAAAATAAACAGGTTTTTAAAAAATTACAGGACAACTAGGAAGGAATCTTACTAATGTGCACTGGAAATCTCCAGAATGGAAAAATAATGCTTTCCTTTCCCCAAACTCACTTGAAGACAGAACTCTATTTTGACTTCCTGAACACCTTACACACCTTGTGGGAAGCTACTGTTCTCTGTCACGCTGAGCTACTTCTTTTACTTACTTATGGAAAAGACAAGTGCCCACTGGATTAGTCCAAGCCCCATCTCGCTTCTCTGCTTCTGTAGTGAAGCCAAAGGAAACTATGGGCCCGGTGTCATCATCGGTATCTCCATAGGAAACGATTTCAATTTCCCAGTAAAAAGACGGGGCCTGAAGAGATGCCAGAAGAGAGCAGCAATCAGAGGGCTAAACCTGGGCCTGAGACCTGCTTTTTCTTTCAAATTCGAAAACGCAAAAGACAGTGTGTCATGTGATGTCTCACCTGAACTGGCAGTGGTGATGTGGCATAGATAAAAGTGCCCCGGGGCAGGCCTCCCCCAGCACTGGGGTCAGCCAGGAAGGTGACTGAGGTAAGGTGAGATGAGAACATGCAGGCTCGAACAGGTGGAAACACTCGCGAGGGGCTCCAAGTAATCTCTTTGGGCTGCATCGAGGGGAAAAACCCATATTCAGTAGAACTGCAAACACCAATCCCTTTATTTTCTCAAAGAAGAAAAAAATTTTATCTGATGGTATTAAAATATAGGCACACACATACACACACACACACACGCACATATTTATTTAGAGACAGAGTCTCACTCCCATCACGCAGGCTGGTGTGCAGTGGTGCAATAGCTAGATGCAGCCTCAAGCTCCTGGGCTCAAGTGATCCTCTTGCTTCAGCCTCCCCAGTAGCTGGGACTACAGGTGTGCATCACCACACTCAGCTAATTTTTGTATTTTTTTGTAAAGATGGGGTCTTGCTATATTTCCCAGACTGATCTCAAACTCCTGGGCTCAAGCTATCTATCTGTCTTGGCCTTCCAAAATGCTAGGATTATAGGCGTGAGCCACCATGCCCCACAAGGCACATGTATTTTTTAAAAAGCGTATCTTTTCTCCAAATAAAATTTTTACTACCCTTTTAAGACACTATTTATCTTCCATTATCACCAATTCCAAGGGCTGGTCTCCATCCTCTTATAGTCCCCATGTAGTTATGGAACAAATTTTAGTTCAATTTATAAATGCATGACTTAATATTCAGCTCAAAGCTAAGCAGGGGTACCATAGTGACACTTCCTTTTTCTTTTTTTTAAAGGTTAGTTGTCTTGCTTTCTCAGTTTTGTTTTTAATCATTCTAATCATAAAAATCTCAAGCTTCTCTATCAAATAAAAGCATCTTTTTTTATTTTTTATTTTTTAATTTTATTTTTATTTTTTGAGACAGAGTCTCATTCTGTCGCCCAGGCTGCAGAATCCCAGTTACTCGGGAGGCTGAGGTAGGAGAATCGGTTGAACCCAGGAGGTCGAGGTTGCAGTGAGCTGAGATCTGGCCACTGCACTCCAGCCTCGGTGACAGAGCGAGACTCCATTTTAAAAAAACAAAAAAATAAAAAAACGAATTCATGTAACACACAATTCACCCATTTGAAGTGTATAAGTCAATGTTTTGTTTTGATTTTTAATATTTATGGGTACATGGTAGGTGTATACATTTATGGGGTAAGTCAATGGTTTTTAGTATATTCACAGAATTGTGCAACTATTAACGTGACCTAATTTTAGAACATTTTTGTCCCTACTGAAGGAAATTCCATACACTTTAGTAGTCAATCCCTGTTCCTCTCTTCCCTTAACTCTCCTTTGCCCCCAGACCCTGGCAATCACTAATCTATTTTCTATGTCTATGGATTTATCTGCACTAGACATTTCATATAGATGGACTTATATAAGATGTAGTCTTTTGTGTCTGGCTTCTTTCACTTAGTGTAATTTCAAGTTCATTCATGCTGTAGCATATATCAAAACCTCATTCCTTTTTATAAACAAATGATATTCCATTACATGGCTATAGCATAATTTGTTTATTTATTCATCAATTGATGGATAGTTGCAGTTTCCACTTTTTGGCTACTGTGAATAATGCTGCTAAGAACATTAACAGATGTATCTATTTTTTTTTAACATTTTGCCCCTTTTTTTTTTTTTT
>NW_012121709.1:298412-357450 GCF_000951035.1 Colobus angolensis palliatus
AGAGTCTTGCTGTGTCCCTCAGGCTGGAGTGCAGTGGCACAATCTCGGCTTACTGCAACCTCTACCTCCCGGGTTCAAGCGACTGTCCTGCCTCAGCCTCCCAAGTAGCTGGGATTACCAATGTGCACCACCATGCCCAGCTAATTTTAGTATTTTTAGTATAGATGGGGTTTCAGCATGTTGGCCAGGCTGGTCTCAAACTTCCAGCCTCATGTGATCTGCCCACCTCGGCCTCTCAAAATGTTGGGAGTACAGGCATGAGCCACCATGCCCAGCCCACTTTTGTTTTTTAATTACTCACTCATATTCTCTATTATGAAAGGGACTGTATCTCTAAAATTTTAAAAAAAGCTTTCGTTTTATTATTGACAACACAAAGAAGCTATTTATAAATTACTAAGTTTTGTTCCCCTGCTATTATTTTCCAATATTCAGAATGTCAGCTTAATTTGCTTTGACAGTCAAAGATGAGAGCATGGCACCGCAAAGGAGGGCATGTCACCGCAAAAGAACACACCTCCAAACAGCTTTGCAAACACTTATTCTAAATGTCCTTAACTTGCTGCTGGCCTTACTCAATGATGTGTGTGGTGGCTGCAGGAGGTGCAAAGCACCACAGAGGGCTCACCTGTCTCCGGTCAGCCTGCAAAGGAGGCGGTGGGGGCCGAGCACAGTCCCGGTAGAGCATCCTCAGCCGTTCACACTGTACCTCTACAACTGCAAGTCGCTCTCCTGTAGAAGGCACATGTTGAATCTGTGAAAACAGTTCCTGCTACTCCCAAGAGTATGTTGACTCTTTTGGAACAGCATCAAAACAATAAAATGCACTTACAGAGCTCAATGAAATTCTATTTTTTTTTTTTTTTTTGAGACAGAGTCTCATTCTGTTGCCCAGGCTGGAGTGCAGTGGTACAATCCTGGCTCCCTGCAACCTCCCTTCCTGGGTTCAAGAGATTCTCCTGCCTCGGCCTTCCGATTAGCTGGGATTACAGGCATGTGCCACCATACCCGGTAAATTTTTGTATTTTTAGTAGAGACAGGGTTTCACCATGTTGGCCAGGCTGGTCTCAAACTCCTGACCTCAGGTGATCTGCCTGCCTTGGCCTCCCAAAGTGCTGGGATTACAGGCATGAGCCGCCACGCCTGGCCTGAAATTCTTACAAAAGAACAAATACCCCGAGACATCTTTGTCTTTCATACGTAGCCCAGCAGCACAACAATGAGGGCAAGTGCTTAGCCTCTGGTGCAGTCCAGCTCCTGGATTCAGAACCTGGCCTCAGTACTCAGTATTTATCATCTCACTTGCAATACTGGGTAACAACAGCACCTGTGTATCACAGGGCTGTTGGGAAGACGTGATGAAATAAGTAAAGCCCGTGGCTAAGTCCCTGGCACAGGCATTCAATAAACGTGTTATTATTCTCATCATCTAATAAATGAAGACTATTATCCTTATCATCTAAATTAATCTTTAAAAATCTAATATCTATGGAGCACCTGCTATGAGCAAGGCGCACTGCAAGGTGTTGGAGAATACAAAGATAAATGAGCCAAAGCTCCTACTATGGAGGGAAAATAAGGTGCGCACACATGCACACCACACACAGGCACACACACGCAGTAAAGAGCACAGTGCAAGGCTGCAGTATGTGATTATGTAATACAAGGTACAAGCAGAGGCACAGGTGAATGAGCAGTGACTTCATTCAAGCATCCAGAAAGGCTTAATGAAAATATTATGAAGTTAGGTCTTAGAAAGCCGGGTGTGGTGGCTCACGCCTGTAATCCCAGCACTTCGGGAGGCTGAGGCAGACAGATCACTTGAGGCCAAAAGTTTAAAACCAGCCTGGCCAACATAGCAAACCATCATGTCTACAAAAAATACAAAAATTAGCCAGGCGTGGTGGCACATGCGAATCGCTTGAACCCAGGAGGCAGAGGTTGCGGTGAGCTGAGATCACGCCACTGCATTCCAGCCTGGGTGACAGACCGAGACTCTGTCTCTAAATAAATAAATAAATAAATGAATGAATAGATAGATAGATAGATAAGAAGCACCTGCCTTGGCCCTGCATGGTGGTGCATGCCTATAATTCCAGCACTTCTGGAGGCTGAGGCAGGACTGCTTGAGCCCAGCAGTTTGAGACTAGCCTGAGAGACATAGTGAGAACCCGTCTCTACAAATTTTTGTTTTTTTTGAGACAAAGTCTCTTGCTCTGTTGCCCAGGCTGGAGTGCAGTGGCGTGATCGCGGCTTACTGAAACCTCTGCTTCCCAGGCTGAAGTGATCCTCCCACCTCAGCCTCCCTCCCACCTCAGCCTCCCAAGCAGGTAGGACCACAGGCGTGAGCCACCACACCTGGTTAATTTTTTGTATTTTTTGTAGAGACAAGGCCTTGCTATGTTGCCCAGGCTATAAAAATTACAATTAAAAAAACACCTGTTTTAAAGGGTTGGTAGTGAAAACGGGCAGGAAAGGGATAAATTTCAAGAGCATTTTACTTTATTTTATTGAGACAGGGTATCTCTCTCTCAGGCTGGAGGGCAGTGGTGCAATCACAGCTCACTGCAGTGCTGACTTCCTGGACTCAGGTGATCTGCCTACTTCAGACTCCCAAGTAGCTGGGACTACAAGTATCCACTACCATGCCTGGCTTTTTTGTAGACACAGAGTTTCTCCCATTTTGCCCAGGCTGGTCTCAAACTTCTGGGCTCAAGCATTCCACCTGCCTTGGCCTCCCAAAGTGCTGGGATTACAAGTTTGAGCTCCCGCACCTGGCCTAATTTTTGTATTTTTAGTAGAGACGGGGTTTCACCACGTTGGACAGGCTGGTCTGGAACCCATGACCTCAGGTAATCCACCCACCTCGGCCTCCCAAAGTGCTGAAATTACAGGCGTGAGCCACAGTGCCTGGCCCTCATTTTTCTAATAATTAAAAAAATTACACTGGGTGTAGTGGCTCGCACCTGTAATCCCAGCACTTTGGCAGGCTGATCACTTGAGGTCTGGACAGATCACTTGAGGTCTGGGCAGATCGCTTGAGGTCAGGAGTTTGGGAACAGTCTGTCCAACATGGTAAAACCCCATCTCTACTAAAAATACAAAAATTATCCAGATGTGGTGGCGGGCACCTGTAATCCCAGCTACTCAGTAGGCTGAGGCAGGAGAATCACCTGAACCTGGAAGCAGAGGTTGTAGTGAGCTAAGATCATGCCACTGTACTCCAACCTGGGCGACAGAGCAAGACTGCCTTTAAAAAACCAAAAAAAAAATTAGCCGGGCATGGTGGTGTGCACCTGTGGTCCCAGCTACTTAGGAGGCTGAAGCAAGAGGATTGCCTGAACCCAGGTTGTGGCTGCAGTGAGCCTTGATTGCAACACTGCACTCCAGCCCGGGCAACAAAGCGAAACCCTGTCTCAAAAAACAAAAACAAAAACAAAATTAGTCTGAATATTAAGTAAAGCAGGAAAATCGGGAAGGAGAGCTGATTCCAGAGTAAGGAATGACTTTGGTTATCAATTTGGTGCATTCATGAGGCTGGGGAGGGGGATATTTTTAAAGAAGTAGCTGCTAAGCCTGGATCTCAGCAGAGGGATTGCTCAGTGTAGAATCCAGGAAAGCTCAGGAGAAGGGTAGGTAAAGTAAGGAGAGTCAGGGCAAAACTTGGAGCCCTGTTTCTTCCAGTGAAGTCTGATGGTCCCTGTAGCCTGCCGTCTGGGACCACCCTCTACTTAAAATTCTGACTTTGTAATCATGCTTCCTGGGAGTTCCAAGGAACTTCCAAAGTTGGAGAACATCTGGCTCAGGGAATAAGTACATTAGGAAGCTGGGAGAAGAGGAAACAGCTGAAACTGGGAGATTCTAGCTTCTGCAAGGGGGTAAAATAATGTTGAGAACTTTTTTGGTTCCTATGTGCCTTTTCTTTAGGTTCAAAAATCTGGTCCTCTGTTATTTCAACCAAGGGATCTAGTTAATGTCTCAGGAATATTTTTCTTTCTTTCTTTCTTTTTTTTAGACAGAGTCTTGCTCTGTCACCCAGGCTGGAGTGCAGTGGCACAATCTCGGCTCATGGCAATCTCCAACTCCGAGGTTCAAGCGATTCTCGTGCCTCAGCCTCCCGAGTAGCTGGGATTACAGGAACACCCCACCACGCCTGGCTAATTTGTGTATTCTTAGTAGAGACAGGGCTTCACCATGTTGGCCAGGCTATTCTTGAACTGCCCGCCTCAGCCTCCTAAAGTGCTGGGATTACAGGCGTGAGCCACCACGCCCGTCCTTCAGGAATATTTTTTCAAGGAAAAAAGTTTTGTAGTGCTATCTCCCTAGACCAAATGGAATCTGGTACTGTCTTCTTTAGATAGAGACGCTATAAAATTTAGCTATCAGTGAGTAAATATTAGAATGGCCAAGTTTGCCACTTAATTCATCCCATAAGAGGAAAAATAATGGAAGTTGATTAAAATATTTTAAAATTTAAAAATTTAAAAAATTTGAGTGTCAATACATTATCGCTGATAAATTTCATGACATTTTCATATATAAAATAAAAATTTTAATACCTTAAAAAATGAAAATCAAATAACTCTCTCCTCTACCTAACCCTCACCTTGAATCTTGTTTATTAAACAGTTTTTCTCCTGAGCATAGTCTATGCTTCCCTTGTAGGCCTAAGAATCTACCACTGTTCTGCAAAGTAACCCGGAATGTAGGTTTTTCCCTCTGGTTTTTATCACTGATACTGGAGTCAGTAAACTTTGCTATTTACTTTAAATGTCAGAACCACTTCTGGTAACCTAATAAGTGAGTTATTAAGAATTCTTTTTTTTTTTTTTTTTGAGACAGAGTCTTGCTCTGTCGCCCAGGATGGAGTGCAGTGGTGGGATCTCGGCTCACTGCAAGCTCCGCCTCCCAGGTTCATGCCATTCTCCTGCCTCAGTCTCCCGAGTAGCTGTGACTACAGGCGCCCACCACCACGCCTGGCTAATTTTTTGTATTTTTAGTGGAGACGGGCTTTCACCGTGTTAGCCAGGATGGTCTCGATCTCCTGACCTCGTGATCCACCCGCCTCGGCCTCCCAAAGTGCTGGGATTACAGGCGTGAATCACCGCGCCCGGCCCAAAGATTCTTCAACTTTACATAGGATACTATTTAGAATACAAGCACTTCCCACACATTTCTTTGTAACTCTTTGTTACCGCAAAGTGGTTTTCCACTAGGAAAAATAGGTTAGGTGGACTATGATCAAAACCATGTGAGACCACTGCTCTAAATTATTACAAATCCTACCTTGTGCATTCAGTATCAATGTAAATTTCACAATTAAGACCTCTTTATTCTATAAAATATATAAAAGAGGATACCCAGAAACAGTCCCATAGAAAATCAAATGATTAATTCAGCATGTTATATGCTGCTATAATCAGTCAAAATATGTCTTTGAATGCAATCTAAGCCAACAATATAAAAAAAGTCAGAGGCAGTGAACTAAGGACCTACTAAGAGTACAAAACGAAGTCACAAGTAATTTCACCCTTGAAGCCTAGCACACCCCTTGCTTCTGTTCTTGTTCTCTATTCTTAGGATCTCTCTGAGGTTTATTAATGGTTCCTGGATCTCCCAGCTGGAGCTTCTGCTGAATCCAAGGCACTACCCTTATCAAAAGAAAGAGATGTGAGAAGTAAAACAGATATAGACAAATTTAAAAATAAAAAGAAAACAACAGAAATGACCACAATGTGAAAGAGTAACAAAAATTACAACAGAAAAGATATTAGAGAGTTACTGACAAAATAAATGCCATGAGAAAAAGTAATACAGATTTTTTAAAGGACCAAAAAAAAAAAAAAAAAAAAATTTCATTGATGGGGAAGAAAGGACCAAAAGAATATTATGCAAAAAAAAAAAAAAAGAGGATGAACCTACAAACACTAAGGGAGTTTAAAGCTGTCCATTTCTAACATGTAGTTTGTGAAAATGTTAGCATTAGAGCATTGAAGGAATGCTAATTGAATTGTGAACAATTTCACTTAGGGTCCAGTTATATCCTTAGGGACAAAAGGTAAATTTTCATTCAACCAGGCCAACTACCAATTTACAGGAAACAGAAGGGTAAATGAACATAGTAAATGACACCACAGGGATACAGTCATCAAAATTCAGACTGGGAAACCTTCCACAAACAAATTGTTAGGCAGAAAAAAACGAAACAAAACAAAAAAAGCAAAGACTAAGAGGAATCTATATTTTAAAATAGATTAAAAAGACACAGCAACAAAGTGACAATTTGTAAACTTTATTTGGATCCTCATTCAAATAAATAAATGTAAAAAACAAGAATGATCGTTATGGGAAAATTAGGAAGTTAAACACTGACTAGATACGTATATATACATATTTTTAGAGACAGGGTCTCACGATGTTGCCCAGGCTGCACTCAAACTCCTGGGCTCAAGCGATCCTCCTGCCTCAGCTTCCCAAGTAGCTGGGATTACAGGCACGTGCTGCCATGCCCAGCTTAGATACTTAATAATATTTTAAAATTACTGTTAATAATGTAGATAGGTGATAATGGTATTGCAGTTATTTAAGATTCTTTATTTTTCAGACATATGCTAAAATATTGATGAATAAAATAATATCTAGGATTAAAAATAATTCCAGGGGTTGCAGCACAGATAAAACAGGATCAGTTATGAGTTGACAACTGTTGAAACTGGATAATGGAATCCTGAAGGTTCATTATACTAGTCTCTCAATTTTGGTATTTGTTTGGACTTTTCCATACACATACAGACACACACACACACATGCCAGGATGGATGTTAGTGCAAACTCTTGACTGGGAATTCAAATGTAGCCAATGACAACAGTCAAAATGTACACACCAGCCCTAAGGACAGCTCCTAAATATTATAGTTCTAATAAAGGCAACAAATCAATAGGAATGAAGAAAAGAAAACACTCTGACATGGTCTTAAAGCTAAATTGAAAAATGCTGATTTCCTAACTGATATAGATTAAAGCATTTTATTTACATTTCTAGGTCTGTGATGCACGTGAGTTGTGACAGGTGTTGTCCTCACAGCTCAGCTGTTTTGACGTGTGTGTATGAAAACACTTAACATGCCATTATCAAATTGCAAATGTGCTGAGAAAATTCAATAAAACAGGGTGGTAAAGAAAGTTCAGGTACTCACCAGCACTGCATTCCTGGGCTACTAGGTTAAGAACTTCAACAGCTGCTGGACATTGTTGTATGAATTCTTCACAAAATAAGCTGTCTTCTAAAAGCTGGGCCATGACCAGGCATGCTCTTAATGTTAAAAGATTTACAATATTTCAAAGTCATCAGTGTTCATTGTCTAAAAAAGTCAACTGTGAAAAACATTTCAATCAATTTTGTCCCCCAGTTTACAACAAGGTTCAAACTCCCCACTCTTCTTGCTTTTTTTCTGAGCTGGACTGTCTTGGAAATATATAAATAACTTCTCTTTTGCCACACAGTAACTGCTGACACTGCATGAAGAATTGGAAAAGAGAAAAATGGTTGCCATCGCCACCAAATGGAGACACAAAGTGCCGGGTGAGAAATCAGCACTGTCTCTTAAAAGCTTTTCCTAACTGTGCCCTAGGGAAGCAAGATGGATTCAAAAACTGGGAAAATCTGTATGGTGATCGCTCTCACCTGATTCAAAATACATACTAGAAGTTTCTAAGAAGTTCCACTGTTGGCCAGGCACAGTGGCTCACGCCTGTAATCCCAGCAATTTGGGAGGCCAACGCAGGTGGATCACCAGAGGTCAGGAGTTTGAGACCAGCCTGGTCAACATGGCAAAACCCCATCCCTACTAAAAATATAAAAATTAGCCAGGGGTGGTGGCACCCGCCTGTAATTCCAGCTACTCGGGAGGCTGAGGCAGGAGAATCGCTTGAACTAGGGAGGCAGAGGTTGCAGTGAGCTGAGATCATGCCACTGCACTCCAACCTGGGTGACACAGCGAGACTCTGTGTCAAAAAAAAAAAAAAAGAAGTTCCACTGTCAAAAAGAGACACTTGTTATTGCTGTTTAATGCTAAATAAATGTATTTGCAGGAAAAGACCAACACCAACCCCTGTGTGCATGTCCTAGGTTTCCCATCTTCAGTTTGGAAAGTGATAGGCCAGATATGTATCAGTGTGGCCTGAACCATTTTATTTATTTAATTATTTATTTGAGATGGAGTTTTGCTCTTGTTGCCCAGTCTGGAGTACAGTGGCGCAATCTCGGCTCACTGCAACCTCCACCTCCCGGGTTCAAGCGATTCTCCTGCCTCAAGATAGTAGAGTTATTCCTGTGATGGAACAAAGTTCTTTTAACAAAGCAAATCAGTGGGGCCTTATATATGTGTTTCATACATCACATTTCATTTGTATGTTTATTTTCTTAGGTGAACAGCTAAACTTTATTTTGAAGTGTAGACATTGGGGAACGCAACAAAAATTGCAGAAATTAAGGAATGCAACGAACTGTGGGAAAAAACTGTAAAAGGATGGTTACTGTTGCTCAGTCTAGTGTGAGCTTCAAGCTGTGGACTCATTAAGTTGGGAGTGGTGGGGCCCACCAAGGATCCCTTCTTCTGTCAGCTTGCACCATGTCAGCACATCAAGCAACGTGGGGAGGGTACTCACCTTGTTCTTATTTCAGCAAGGAGCCGAACGACTGCCATCACAGGAGCTGACCCATCTCCTGTTGCAGGAAGTGAGGTGTGAATAGAGAGACTTCCCTCCTGAGGAAGCAACATGGACTGGACTGCCTGTACTACCTTCTCAGTAATGGACAGTTTATGAAGAGGCAATGCCTGATGGCGGTGGGGGGCATGGCAAAAAGTTAAATTCAAGTAGTTAGTTTATAAGAAATGAGGGTGTTATTATTATCTGGAGTTCTTAAATTTTCAGTTAAAAAAATAAAATCACCATACAGAAAACTGCAAAACACATCAAAACAATTAAAAATACACTGTAGAATAGCCCTAACCAACAAAGAAATGAATTTGGTCATCTAGATGAAAATTTTCACACAAGCATTACTATTAAATAACTATAACCAATATATAAACATACATTGCAAGTACAATTTAAGACAACAAAGCATTTGTGCTTCTGCACTGAGCATGTGCATAGACTCATTACAATACAATTACCACTGGCAGATATTTTATGAAGCATTTAAAAATCACCTTACCTCTGATCTTGGAACACAAAGTCTAGACAATGGAATAGTCAATGTGTCTGACGCTTGCGAAGTCTTTCTACAGTCTATGGGTGGGAATCTGACTGTAGCTATACCTTCCTGTTCATTGATAGAAGCCACTACTCCAATGCTTCCTGAGATTCCTCTACCTAAAACCTGGAGACAGAGATAGATTAGCGCTACCAACCAGCTCTGATGTGTGGGCAGCTGTATTATGAGACAAGAGGAAAGAATAAATTTATAGTTGCCATTGTTGGCGTTACAGTAGTTTATACTACCAGCATAGCAGATACCAATCCCTAGACATGACTTATAATAAGGCCCTAAAACCTAACTGCAAGGTGATCGCAACGTGCTGTTCTCTCAAACAGAAACTCGTTACTGCTAGGCCAGGTGCGGTGGCTCATGCCTGTAATCCCAGCACTTTGGGAGGTTGAGGCAGGCAGATCACTTGAAGTCAGGAGTTCGAGACCAGCCTGGCCAGTATGGTGAAACCCCATCTCTATTAAAAATACAAAAACTAGCTGGGCAAGGTGGTGGGTGCCTGTAATCCCAGCTACTTGGGAGGCTGAGGCAGGAGAATCATTTGAACCTGGGAGGCAGAGGTTGCAGCGAGCTGAGATTGCACCACTGCACTCCAGCCTGGGGAACAGAACAAGACTGTCTCAAAACAAACAAACAACTTGTTACTGCTGTTTAACAGTAAATAAATTTTTGCAGGAAGACACTCTTTTCCTTTCATTCTAATTCCATCATCAATTCTAAGACTGATACTGATCACACTACAGGACACAAGTATTGCAGTTAACCTAAGATAGTATTGCATTAATATCTGAATGATGTGTGGCACAGTGTGGATTTGAATTCAAGAGTTTCTCAGATTCCTTATTTAACTTGAAGAAACAGGTTTTTTTGTCCAGCTGGTTGGATAATATTTGTCTTACAGACGATCAACTAACCAATGGATGCTTATATATATGGGAGAAGCAATGATTTGGGGAAAATGGTGGTTGGTACCTGAACCTCGGATCCTATCTTGATTGTCTCTTTGAAGCCTCCAAGTGCACACAGTGCAGCAACAGCCTGGCGGGCAATTCTCTGAAGTTTGGCAAGTTTCCTGCCACTGCTGCTGCCATTTTCCAGAATGCTTTCTGCGTATTTCCCCAATTGTGGAATGTACATCAGTGCTCGAGACAGAACCTAAATATAAAAGCAGCCCGTGCACTAGGAGTTAAAGCTTTGGTTGTTTTGATGCCAAGGGTGACAAAGTGTCTACAACAGTGCCTGGGTCCCATGTATTGAAGGAACTCTGGACATGTGAGGGACCAAAAAGCTATCAGGTATGGCCAATGACATTTGCCCATATTTGTCTATGTAACGGGACAAAACTGGAAATACACAACTGGGAGAATAAAACATCATGTCACTAAAACCTCTAAAATGAAACAATCATTTATCTGAAGGAAAACCACCCCAGCATACTGTCCACTTGTAAACAGGACATGTCAAAAGGGGTTCACTTGAAGAGTAGCTACGGAAAGTGGGAATTGATTACAGATCTGTAGTTTCAGGCAACTGGGATATTGTTTGTAATGATGAATCACTTATTAATAGGGCACTCAGGCAGTGTAAATCACGCAGAGGCCTCCTCGGACTTAGCGAGTACGCTTAAATCCAATAAACCAATGCTGCCTGAAGAGAAACAAGGCCTGTCACTCTTTCCCTGGGAATACTGTCCTATCTTCTGCAAAATGAGAACTGGCAGTGACAGGAGATATAGGTTAACAGAGTTGAAACTACTACAGCAAGGCAAATTCCAGGGGAAAGTCAGTTAACAGGTATATCTGACGAATTTGGAAATTTTCTCTTTACTAAAATGCCCCTTGCTGGGTATGATTCTAACTCTAATTAGCTTACTTCTTACTTCCTCAGTTGAGTAGCAACACTGTGCTAACCTTCTCTGCTGTTGTCGTCCATATTTGAGCAGCATTTGATTCGGGTGCCATGAGCAAGCTATGTAGCAAGGCAATCACTTCTGCAGCCATGCTGTTTGCCACGTGCCCACTGATGAAGGGACGCACGGGATCAGTCCTGCAAGTGTCAACAGGAAAAAGTGTCAGTGCCCAGTGATGATTAAGACTGCAGGGAAGTGGCTTTCAGGGTTAGCATCAGAGAGAAACCTTTTCTATTTACATAAGAAAAAGTGGATTCCATTGACTGAGAAAACAAGAAGCTGCATTATCATTAGGAAGAAATCACTGTGTCATATTCTTTGTGGTATCTGAAGAACTGCCTCAAACAATGGACCTCAAACTTTATTTATAAGCCATGAGGATCAGGGAAAGACACTGCACTGCAACTATTCCTGGCTTTCAAGCACAAAACACCTCGAACCAACTTCACTGAGGTAACACTTAACTGCTGCTTCTGCTCCTAGAAAGAAGTGTGTGTGTGTGTGTTCAGTTGGGGCAGTGGAGATGTACCATTTGCAAGAAATAAAGGTAGCAAGACCAGAGTTTTTTAATACTACTCAAAAGAATCCTCTGGCTATAAATGTCCCCTCAGCCAGGAGCATCCCTCTATTCTTTCATGACAACCTCAGATCTACCCGGATAGTCATTACTCTCCGACGTACTCCAGGCTGTACCTTGAGTGCAACTACTACAGCAGACGGAGGCCTCATTTCCAAGAGGTCAAGGGGATGGAAGAAAATTAAAATAAGAAAAACAAACCCATTACAAAGTAAACCTGAGATGAGTGTGGACAGCTTCTACCTGTGGAAGGTTTACCTCGCAAGCTCCGAGTTCCTCTCTCGGCAAATGGAAGTTTGGGCGGTTTTCTTTTTGTCACCTGTGGATAGTCCACTCACAGCGTCTGGGTTGATAGACTCTACAGGTGGCCCAATGCTGACGATGAGGCCCGACTGTGCCCACTTGGTGGCTTTCCGCAGGGCGGCTGCAGCCTCTTCTGTAATCACTTCGCAACAGCCACCCTGGGGGTGAGGTTGAAGACACTGAGAAGATTCATTTCATTCTTCCCAGCACTATATTTTTCAAGTCGCTTTCCCCTCAATTACCAAAGCCATCCACGCTCATTTTTTTTTTTAATTCAAACATAAAATATTATATGTAGAGAGTAAAATTTCCATAGACATCCCAGACCTCATTCAGGCTGAGATAATGGTTAGTCATCTAGATCACTTCCGTGCAAATTCTGGCATACGTATCAGAGGGCCCTGACATGCAGGCTGCATTTCATTTTGCTTTTATCAGTTATCAGTGTATCACAGAGACTCTTCCATATCAATACATGGAGATCTACCTCATTGTTTTTCATAGTTGCACAGCATTTCATTATATGACTGCAATAATTTCTTTTTTTTTTTTTTTTTTTTTTTTTTTTTTTGAGACGGAGTCTCGCTCTGTCGCCCAGGCTGGAGTGCTGTGGCCGGATCTCAGCTCACTGCAAGCTCCGCCTCCCGGGTTCACGCCATTCTCCTGCCTCAGCCTCCCGGGTAGCTGGGACTACAGGCGCCGCCACCTCGCCCGGCTAGTGTTTTTGTAGTTTTTAGTAGAGACGGGGTTTCACCGTGTTAGCCAGGATGGTCTCGATCTCCTGACCTCGTGATCCGCCCGTCTCGGCCTCCCAAAGTGCTGGGATTACAGGCTTGAGCCACCGCGCCCGGCCTGCAATAATTTCTTAACCAATCCCGTTTATGAGTACGTGGATCCTATTTTTTGTTTTTGTTTTGTTTGAGATTGAGTTTTGCTCTGTCACCCAGGCTAGAGTGCAATGGTGTGATCTTGGCTCACTGCAACCTCCGCCTCCCGGGTTCAAGCGATTCTCCTGCCTCAGCCTCCCAAGTAGCTGGAATTACAGGTGCCTGCCACCACGCCTGGCTAATTTTTGTATTTTTTAGTAGAGACAGGGTTTTGCCATGTTGGCCAGGCTGGTCTCGAACTCCTGACCTCAGGTGATCCACCTGCCTTGGTGTCTCAAAGTGCTGGGATTACAGTTGTGAGCCACAGTGCCTGGCCTATTTTGTTTTTTCAAACAAAACTGTAAAGAACACTCTGTGTTTCTCCCTGGTCACTTGAGACTTTATTTACCCTCACCGTGACAATAAAGGCTATTATTAATTTTTCTTGACTTTACTTGTCTGACAGATGGAAAATGATACATTACTATTGTTTTTATTCCTTTCCTTTGATTATGTGTGAGCCTGGGCATATTTTTATATTTTTAATAAGGTATTTGTAATTCTTATTATCTGTTATTTTCTTAGCAACTTTTCACCTATTTTCAACTATCTCACCTATCTCAAACTATTTTTAGGCTATTAAACTATTTTCAATTTTAAACTATTAAACTTTCTTAAAAGAGCTAAGAAAAAATTTCTAGGTCAAAACTAAAAGTTCTGATTTTGACAAACTGATTTTGACTAGTTCTCTTTAAAATGGCCTCAATTAAGGCACTGACTTCAATTTCTCACCTTGCCTCTTCGTTGGAACTTTAACTAATTTTTCTTTTCTTAATTTGTTCTGAAAATCTAAAGCATGACAAATACTCTACAATTTCAGGTTTAATCGGTTTAACCTCATGAGGTTACCTTGGTCATGTCTCGATCCATCTTCACAACTTTCTCCATGTTGGCGCCAGTACCAAGTCGGAAAGGTCGTCCTTCTGAACTACTAAAAAAAGGCAGGCAGAGAGCAGAGCACACCTTATAGGCACTGCCAAAAGTGGGCTGCATGTCACGGGGCTACCCAGTCATGGTGAGGCCCGATTATACACCAACATGAGCTTTTTTTTTTTTCTTTTTTGAGACAGGGTATTGCTCTGTCACCCAGGCTGGAGTGCAGTGGCGTGATCACAGCTCACTGCAGCCTCGACCTCCCTAGGTTCAGGTGATTCTCCCACCTTAGCCTCCCAAATGGCTGGGACCACAGGTTCACGCCACTATGTTTGGCTAATTTTTGTATATTTTGAAGAGACAGGATCTCACTATGTTGCCCAGGCTGGTCTCGAGCCCTCCTGCCTTGGACTCCTAAAGCACTAGGATTATAGGCATGAGCCACCATTCCTGGCCCTCTAACACTAGCTTTTAAAATCCACAGTAAGACTCAATTTCTCAAAAAGGAAACCATTTATTACTGCTTAATTATAGCACTTTAGGGCCCAAAACAACAGCGTTTTTAGAGTTATAAGTAACTCTAGAAATCCAGATGAAAATAATGCACAAAATGAAAAACTGACATGAACCCAGAACAAAGGCAGGGCCTGAGGACATCATCTAAACCCCAAGGAGAGGGAACTTTAACGACACCATAAATGTGATCCCTTGGCAAATGACTGGATCTTCCTTTCTAACAGTTCAGCTTCCCCTGCCTCCCGAACTTGGCTCTCCAAAAAAAATTTTTCACCAAATTTGTACTATGATGCATTGCAATGTCCAGGAAAGTTTCCTGGAGATTTCCTCATGTAAGCCCTGACCTGCCATAATCCTGCTTAGTTTATACTATGGTCCCATTAATATTTTCAGTTGCCATAATAGCAGACAGCAGATTCAGTTATGAGGATGACAACATCGTCAGATCATTTAAGTAAAGAGAGGCCTCTTCCATCTGAGACATAAATACCTGCTCTGAATTCCCTTGTGCTATGTGGCAAGCCTTCCTGTTGCCCTGGATCCCACTAACAAAGCCCTGCAGGTTTGTAACATTTGGGCAATGATTATATTTTTACTTCCTGCTTGAGTAATCATACCATTTCATACTTCAACTAATTAAAGTTTTAAAAAAGTGTCTCTTGTTTCTCCAAATCACAGTCAATGAGTTGGAGTTTACCTAAATTTACCAACAGCTGAAGGATGCCAATAACTAAAAATCAAACTGCATTATTCCTCCTCAAAGCCCAAGTCACACTGGAGACTTCCCATAGACAATAATACATTGTTCACATGGCTTTAGCTCTCAGTTGCGTTTAGAGAGACAGTACCAAGTTGTGGTTCAGAGCTTGGGTTTTGTGGTCAGAGAGGACTACATCTGCATTTCAGTACTGCCTCAGTTTCTTTCTGTGTCACCACAGGAATCACAGTGACAGTGTCTACCTGAAAGGGGTGTAAAGAGGGCCGAGGCAGTTGATACATGTACAGGGCTTACTTAGCACAGTGCCTGTGACATGGGTGGTGCTTGAGGACGTGTAGCTATCACAATCATTACGGTCACCTTAGCAACGGCTGAAGGACTTCATGGGACGACTGGTCTTCCCGCTTGTGGATAAATATCGAGAGCTTGCCATCCACAGCCTCACTCTCTTCTCCAGGATCTTTATCTCCTTTCAAGGAATTCTTGGGACTGGTTTTTGTCAATGTGGTGTCAGGTTCAGAAGCGGTTGGAGAAAGAACTGTCTGACATCCTTTAAGTAAAAAACAAAGCTCGTTCAGGAAAACTGCAGTGGTGTTTTGGCGGCTCTGCTAAA
Source organism: Colobus angolensis palliatus (assembly GCF_000951035.1). Lineage (NCBI taxonomy): Eukaryota > Metazoa > Chordata > Mammalia > Primates > Cercopithecidae > Colobus > Colobus angolensis. The sequence goes on from NW_012121709.1 coordinate 314,122, forward strand.
ATGAAAAATAATGGTTTGGGATTTGGAATCTCTCTTCCCCCTTCTCTACTCCTCTGTCCCCGCTCCCTTCTCTGTCACTCAGTCTTTCATCACAGGAAGCACAGATGCAAGTGGGGACCTGACTGGGACCAGGAAGGCTGCACTGCCATGCTACTCTCCTGTTGAGGAGCTTCTCACCTGGAACCACGTAATCTGCCAGCTTTGCTAAGAGCAAGGAGGCGATCTTGGAAGCTGGGTCGCTGGGATCCTCCTGCTCACTGTTTAAGGAGGGGACAGAGTAGCTCCAGGGTGGGAGCTCCACGTTTCCACAATCTTCTACGCTCATCAGAGGCAGCGCCGCCCGGCACAACTGGAGAATAATAAGGACCAGCTTTGGAGACGGGCGTTGGTCAAGCAGCAGGGAGAGGAGTTTGGACACACAAGCTGGCTGGCTCAGGATGGCTTTACCTATGTGGCTCCTGGGAAAAAAGGAAGAAAAGGTAAACAGTGCTAGAAATGTTGATCTATAGACATTCAGAAGCAAGAGTTCTCTGAATGAAACAAACTAATGAAATTTGATTTCATGAGGAAGACATGAATTTGGCACTATGCTTCTGTGAAGAATTAAGAATTTTGGAAAATTCTTAACAAGAATTTTCAACAAGAAGCCTGTAATCCCAGCACTTTGGGAGGCCGAGACGGGCGGATCACAAGGTCAGGAGATCGAGACCATCCTGGCTAACCCGGTGAAACCCTGTCTCTACTAAAAAATACAAAAAACTAGCCGGGTGAGGTGGCGGGTGCCTGTGGTCCCAGCTACTCGGGAGGCTGAGGCAGGAGAATGGCATAAACCCGGGAGGCGGAGCTTGCAGTGAGCTGAGATCCGGCCACTGCACTCCAGCCTGGGCGACAGAGCGAGACTCCGTCTCAAAAAAAAAAAGAATTTTGGAAAATTTGATGAAACCAAACAACACTAATACTTAAAAAGAAAGATTTTTGAATATTTTCTGATCTCTGATGCTTACTTGAAATCCTAAATTCAGAGTGATTCATGGAGCACTGAGACTTAGAAACTCAAACTAAGAGCTTTTCAGTTTGTCATTTATTCTTTCATTTTTTTTAATAGGAAAAAAGACACACAAATTTATTTAACATGTATACACAGGAGCCTTCAGAGTGAAGACTGAATTTTCCATGAGTTACAGAAGCTTATCTACCATCTTGAGGTTACAGATAGAATGGGGGCTTGGATCCTGGTAAACTAGGTTATGGGAGAGGGGGGAAGCATTCTATAATAAATGATTGCTAGGGAGAATGACTGGATCTGGGAACAGAGATTAACTTGTAAATAGTTCTCTTTGGAATTTATGTTATTTATTCTTTCTTAATGAGTGCCTCAAGACCAAAGCTATCACACAGTGTTGTACAGGCTTCAGTGTTCTAGGATCTGCCACAGCTAAAACTGCTACATTCCAAGAAAGCTAAATATCATGCAGTCAGTCATATGTGGATATTTTATGGGCCTCATGGCTCACACAGGGGGTATACAAACAGCACAGAATATCTTCTTTTAAAGACACAGCACGAGAAAGTGAGTTAATTACAGGCCCTGACTTATTACTCTTTAATCTTGCTATAATGAGGGTAAGATTTTTGGTTAATGAATACAACTGTATCTTTGGGAAAGGTTAGCAGCTGCTGTCAGTAAGGTATTAAAGCAAATGATAATATATTATTTTATGATTTGGCTATTCACCTAAATAATCCTTAAATTTTGGAACGAAATACTATGTTTCAACTACTTCATCCTCCATTTTTTTTTTTGAGGCAAGGGTGTGTCAAAATGGCCTAGTAATTTAGCTATTTTGAAAAGACAACTACCACCAAAAGAAACCCCAATCGTTCAAGAGGAAAGCTAGCTTCTCCCAGAACTCCAGGCTGGACCTTGCATACCTTGAGAGATCATTGAGAAGACTAAGGACATCCTGGAGCGCGTCATTCCCAGCAGCCTGGTTGCCACAGCACTCTGTGGCTCGGGCAAGATGGTTGGTGAGAAGGCTGGACACCTGCCGCGCCAGACCTGAGTGCACGGCCTCTGTGGAGCCACCTTCACAGTTAAAGAAAAAAAGAACTTGGTGAAAACCTAAGGGTGCCATGGTGAGCCTGTGGGGGTGGCGAGCCCTGTCCATTTATCTTGCTTAATGTTTCATGAACCATCTAATAGTGTCTCCTCATTAGATAATATCTATACATAAAAAGGATAATAGTTATTTTAAAAATAACCCCATGTTGGAAGTAGACATTACTATTCATGAAAATTGAATATGATTAATCCATATATAATCAAAGAACATACTTTGATTGATAGTGAAGAATCACTATTTCACTGGTGATGAAAACATCTTGATTTTTGAACTCATACTTTGCCAAACACAATAAAAGACCTTTCTGGATTCTTCCATGTTCACTATAGTTCCAGAACCTCCCAAGCATGTAGAGGTTATGAAAAAGTATTTGTTGTTTCCTGAACTTTCCATGCTCTTTTAGATCCCTGAGTCTACACACACTATTTGTTCTGCTTGAAAGTCTTCTCCATCCTTCAAGAGTAACTCCCGTGTCACCTTCTCTGAGAAGCTTTGCTGGATCCCTAGCACAGCTGGTCTCTGGGACCTCTACACTCCCACTGCACTTCCTATCCACCTCAGTTGTGGCACTGATTACACTATAAGTATTTGCTTATTAGTCTATTTCCCTGCCAGACCATATTTTTAAAGGGAGGAATAATGCCTTATTTATCTTCTGCCTGGCATATAATAGACTCTCAAGACATTAAAATGCATCGTGAACAAATAAACAGATAAATAAACAAGTTACATACACAGGCCTGGAATCTTATGGGGAAATTTATCCTTCAAGTTTACTTTTTTTTTTGGAAACAGGGTCTCGCTCTGTTGCCCAGGGAGTGTAGTGGCACGATCACAGCTCGCTGCAGCCTCAACCTCCCTGGCTCAAGCAATCTTCCCCCCTCAGCCTTCTGAGTGGCTGGGACTATAGGCATGTGTCACTGCACCTAGCCCAGGTTTACTTTTTATTTGGATCGGTCACTAAAAATAAAATTTGGAAACATCACCTTGAAAATACAACTGAAAAGCCACTTCAAAAAATGTTTGTTTTTTTGAACACCAAGGCGTAAGGACTGCTTGAGGCCAGGAGTTTGAGACCAACCTGGGCAACATAGCAAGATCCTGACTCTAAAAACAAACAACAACAACAACAAAACATTAGCTGGGCATGGTAGTGTGTACCTGTAGTCCTACTTGGGAGGCTGTGGTTGGGGGATCGCTTATCACTCGAGTCAGGGAGGTTGAGGTTACAGTGAGCTATGATTGCACCACTGTACCCTAGCCTGGGTGACAGACCTTGTGTCTAATAAATTTTTTTAATTAAAAAATACATTTGAAAACTGTTAGCAGTGTTGACAGGGAGAGAATAAAAAATACCTTCTCAATTTCCTGGGATAACTGTACTCCTTCAGGGTACGGGGATATCATTTAGTCTCATCGTAATGCTATAAGTTTTCATAGAACCACACTGAGGAAAAGTCTCTCATGAAATCATCCACTGATTTAACCCATCTGATCATCTCATTTAATGGAGCCTTTCTCTCTCTCATTTAGCATAAAAAACCTAATAGACTAACACACCAATAGAAGAAATCAGTGAGCTCTAGAAAGGAGTCTGGCATCTCACCTTCCTCTTTTTCCCACTCAACACAGCGGTTGGCAAGCACCTGGAAGGCGGCCCAGGCCATGGTGGCCACCTTCTGCTTCTTGGTCTGTTTCTCACTGGAGCTGGACTCGGTCTGACTGCTCAAGCTACACAGTCGATCCATGAGCTGCACAAGGCCACTGCGTACCAGGCACTTCTCTTCACTCCTGACAAAGGGTCATGGATTACACTAGATAAACGTAACTGACCAATACTCAGGAAACTCTTACGTGAGGTTCAAAGGGGCATAAAACATGCTGGTGTAGTTCCTTCCCTACAACTTAGGATACTGCCATGTGTAATCAAACACAAAATGATTTTCTTATAATGATGATTCCCTTCATTAATAAGGAACTTCAAATTCTGATTTATCTACAATATCAAAGCAAAAATCGATGGAATCAACTCAATGTTGCAGTGATGTAAAAAAAATCATATATTTTGTCCTAAGGGGATTCAATGAATGCTTGACATCTTCAAATTAGTAACTAAGTGACCCAAAAGAGGAAATAAATGTGCATATGCAAAATATTCCTGCCAAATATGTAAGTAATTTCCTAGGGACCTTTTATTTTTCTTTGAACCTCTGTATCTTCACAATGTAATATAATCCTAATGGCTGCATTTAGTCATGTAGGAACTCAATAATAAGAAATTTACCTAGGAACCTTAAGTGTCTTTCAGGAGAAAAGTTTTGTACAGCTAATTCTGGATAATGTAGGCAAAAAATCCAATTTTTAAAATTAAAAATACTTTCACTTAATCGACTATACATCAGTGTAACTTACATACAGCAAAAGGCCTTTCCATACTTACCTGGTATAAGGTATGGTACATAAGAGTCCAATGCTATTTGCGCAAGCGATAGGGTAACGAGCACACAAAGACACAACGGAGGTCATGGTCTCGCCAAAGGCTTCCTGGACCTGCTCGACCATCCCACCACAAGTGAGTTCTTCAATTCTGTGAAACAGAAACCAAAGCTCAGGCTTCCTGAACCACGTCAAGAACAGTGGCTGTGACCATGTGAGCAGGAGAGGCCTCTTGAGAAACTCTAGAGTTTCTGGATGAATCCAGAACTGAAGGGATCTTGGAGAACACCCAGCTCAGTGTTTCCCAAACTATGCAAGACTGCTGGACAGAAGTTTTAGGTGTGCCTCCAAAACAGTGGTCCACACTCCAGAAAGTCTGGGAAATCCTGGGTTAGGGAAATTAAAACAGACTACTGTAGACTTTTCAGAGCCTTCAGTAAGGGTATAGTGAATGGCATCTCTACAAGCAGAGGATATTCAACATTTTCCAAACATATTTTATCATGAAACCAGTTATTTCAGACATGTCTACAATAATCTAAGTAGCATTGAATACTGTAAGTGCTTTTTCTTTTTTCTTTTTTTCTTTTTATTTTTTTAGAGACAGGGTCTTGCTCTGTTACCCGGGCTGGAGTGCAGTGGTACGATCACAGCTCACTGCAGCCTTGATCTCTTGGGCTCAGGTGATCCACCCACCTCTGCCTCCCAAGGAGCTGAGACCACAGATGTACACCACCACATCCAGCTAATTTTTTTTTTACTTTTAGTAGAGATGATGTTTCACTGTGTTGCCCAGGCTGGTTTCAAACTCCTGAGCTCAAGTAATCCTCCCACCTCGGCCTCCCAAAGTGCTGGGATTACAGGCCTGAGCCACTGTGCCTAGCCAAGGCAGTTTTATTAATGAGACAACTAAAGCTCAAATGGATTAGCTAAGTGTCTGTTTTTGAGTTCACACTTCAGTTATTAGCAGATGATGAAAGCCTAGTTGATATAAAATAAAACTTTCACAATGTAAAAACACAACATAGGGCTGATTCTATACCAATTAATATTAGTTTAGAACTGAAACTAACACGATTTGTCTACAAAGACATGCAACATAGTATTGTTTACAATAGCAAAAACAAACAAGCAAAACTAACCTAATGTTCAAAAATAGGGAATTTGTTCAAGTTTCAAGCATATAATGCAGTGCTACAGAACCACTAAGAACACTACGGGAGACATCTATGGTTAGAACACAGACACTAAAGCGTTAACAGATGTTACCTTAAGAGGGTGTACTTGTAGGTGATTTTCATTTTATTTTTTGGCATTTTCTACATTTTTTTTTCAAGTTTCTGACAAATGACAATAATCGAGGGAAAAAGGAATAGTGTTGCCAGTTTTATGGAGAAATTAAATTCTGGAAATAGGCTATGGTAATCATGAGGGCTTTTCACTATTTCTTTCTGGGCACCCTGTGGTTGGCTGGACAGTGGCAAGTCTGGTCAATGAGCGAGAGTTCTGACAAGGAGCCTGGCAGCTCCCGAGGTGGTGGTTTCCTCCTCTGTGATTACCACGAGCCAGCATGAACCCATCATGAACAGAAGCAAGACCTAAAATTCTGTCTTCTTTTTATTTTTTTGTGATAAGGTTTTGCTCCGTTGCCCAGGCTGAAGTGCAGGGTGATGCGATCGTAGCCTACTGCAGTCTCCACCTCCTGGCCTCAAGCGATCTTCCTGCCTCAGCTTCCCCAGTAGCTGAGACCACAGGCATGCCCCACTACTCCGGCTAATTTTTTCTTTTTTGTAGAGACAGGGTCTCACTATATTGCACAGGCTGGTCTTGAACTCCTGGCCTCAAGTGATCCTCCTGCCTTGGCCTCCTTAAGTGCTGGGATTATAGGTATGAGCCACTGTGCCCAACAAAATTTTACCTTTTAAGCCACTGAAATTTTGGACTTGTTTCCAAAGAATAGTCTGACCTCTCCTGTAGTCCCAGCTACTTGGAAGGCTGAGGTGGGAGGATCTCAAGATTTCTCAAGATACTCACTTCAGCCTTAATTAACCCATTTTCCTCCAGTCACTGGACCCTCTCTGCCTATTGGCCAGAATTCCTCACCTCCAGCAGCTCAAGTCCAGGGCTTGTAGAGAAATGCATTTTCTATTTCTACTTGAAGATCTTTGAAGCCCAATAGGAAACTCATATAGAACAACTCACAAATGAGTTATAAAATCATCTTCAGAGTTAGTATCTACGATTACATTTTTAGAAATTGGTTCAGTAATAACAGTCATGGAAATATACAAAAATACAGGTAAAACGAGGTTGTTAATGCAAAAACAAAACAAAAACAAAAGAAATAAAGACAAATGAACCCATGTGTCCATCAGTAGAGGATGAGTTAATTTTTTTAGAAAAGGTCATCTATATAATGTGTATCTATGAGCTCTTAAAAATCTCAAAGCAGTCAGGTATGGTGGCCCATGCCTTTAATCCCAGCAGTCTGGGAGGCTGAGACAGGAGGATCCCTTGAGCCCAGAAATTTGAGACCAGCCTCAGCAACATGGCAAGACCCCGTTTCTACAAAAAATAAATACACTATCTGGGCGTGATAGTACGCGCCCATAGTCCCAGCTACTTGGGAGGCTGAGGTGGGAGGATCGCTTGAGCCTGGGGAGGTCAAGGCTGCAGTGAGCCATGATCATGTCATTGCATGCCAGCCTGGGTGACAGAATGAGAACCTGTTTAAAAAAAAAAAGGCTGGGCACAGTGGCTCATGCCTGTAATCACAGTACTTTGGGAGGCTGAGGCAGGCAGATCACTTGAGTTCGGGAGTTTGAGACCAGTCTGGCCAACATGGTGAAACTCCATCTCTACTAAAAATATAAAAATGAACCAGGTGTGGTGGCATGTGCCTGTAATCCTAGCTACTTGGGAGGTTGAGGCACAAGAATCACTTGAACCCGGGAGGCGGAGGCTGCCATGAGCTGAGATTGTGCCACTGCACTTCAGCCTTGGTGACAGAGTGAGACGCTATGTCAAATAAAAAAAAGATAAAGCAGACCAGACCTATATGTACTGATATGAAAACATATCTGAGATATCTAAGACGTACTGAGCAAAACAACTGTGGTTATAGAAAGGCACGGATAATATAATCTGAATTAAGTTGAAAAAATTTACACACAAACACACTTATGTGTACAAAAAGAATTATACAGCTGCTTATGCAAGTATGGTTGCTATAATGAGCTCTTAATGGACAGAGTGGAATTTAGGAGAAAACGGTGAATACCAAGAGTTTTACATTCTATTAATATGTTGAGTTTTTTGCAACATCATGTACCACTTTTATATAAATATTTTAGAGGAAAATATTAGCAAATACTACCGCCGATGTTTGGGCCCCAGGAATAATCTTTGGAACGCCTCTGGCCATTCTAGAAAGGACAGTATAAACTAACAGAAACAACTAACCTGGGTCCTCCCTGAAGGACCATTGTTACTGGACCCACAAGATGTGTCACTCCCCCGACTCGCACGGCAGCTGTCAGCAATTCCCGCATGTGTACCAGTGCCTGCTTGCGAGTGTTTCCCCGTCGCCACCTTGTCTGTGCAGCCAAAAGAAAACTGCTGCTGGACACCTGAAATGCACAAGAAGGAAGGACACCTGACTCCTGCTAACTGCCCCAAGATCCCTCATGCTGTTAGATGCTATTCATCTGGAGCCTGCAAAACATGACGTACAGCTTGGTCAGGGTTGGTGCCGATGAAAGCAAACAGCTGCCCTAGCAGGACACTGTAGGTGGGCTTGTCCCTGCTATCCTCAATGGCCAGCGACTGCAGGAGTGTAAAGGAGCTGCTGCGGTGGCTGGTCACGTGGCGACGCCTACAGGGAACATAGAACAGACTGGCAAGACGAGAAACACACTCAGGGAGCTTGTTTTGATGAATGCATTCAGCTGCATGTGGGAACCCAACCCTGGCCATTAGCCATTTACCTCTGATTTGCTCTAGTAAATTCCAAATCTTCATTACCAATCATTTCCAGGTCAGAAGGAGCTGACATGCTGCGAAGAAAAACAGGCTGCCTGACAGCATGAGATATCACTTTTGTTTCAGAAGCTGATTTACAAGCTGGAAAAAAAGGAATAAAAAGGCTGACATTTCTGCTATCTGTACAACAGCCAAATGCAACACAGAACTACCCAACAGTCTAAGTGTATCTTTGCTTTCTATCACAGTTCAGCCACCAATCTAGCTAGCACAGCATATTGATGGTTTTTACATCAATTTTTTAACCTAAGTATTACGTTAAAAATTATTTTAACTTAAAAAAATTAAAAACTTTTTATTAAATTGGTTTTCCAAAGAAAAGCTGGAAAATTCATTTAATTTCACAGCTATCAATGTTCACTTTAACCTAAGCATTCTAAAAAGCAAGGGAGGACATAGCAAGTAATTGCCAGAAAGCACAAATTTCTTTGTTAACATTTTTTAATTTCTTATGTTTTTGAGATGGGTCTTGCTCTGTCACCCAGGATGCAGTGCAGTGGTGTGATCTCGGCTTTCTGCAACCTTCATCTCCCAGGTTCAAGTGATTCTCCTGCCTCAGCCTCCCAAGTAGCAGCGATTACAGGCATGCACCACCACGCCCAGGTAACTTTTGCATTTTTTTAGTAGAGATGGGGTTTCACCATGTTGGCCAGGCTAGTCTCAAACCCCTGACTTCAAGTGATCTGCCCACCTTGGCCTCCCAAAGTGCCAGGATTACAGGTGTGAGCAGGTAATCCTGTACAGGTGTGAGCAGGTAATCCTGTACACCTGGCCCAAATTTCTTAATTCAAATACATCCAAATCCATTTTTTTCAGAGATGGCCTTTTTCCCCGCTTTAACCCCAGATCTATTTAGCTGATTTATTGTCATTTGATGATACCTCTGCTTTGATCATAGTTGGTAAGAATAAATATCACACTTGAGTTGGAACCTGAATGGGTCTTTCTATAAGACATACTCCTTAACCCTGTCCAGGGAAATAGTTGTTTTATAAAACAATCCTTAAATGGAAAGAAGATAAAACTATATGTCAAGACTAGCTACGAAAAAAGATGTTGAGAAAGTGCAGATAAAAACCATTTTGTTTTATTTTTCTAACATTTTCACTTATTTATTTATTTAGAGACAGGGTCTTGCTTTGTTGCCCAGGCTGAAGTGCAGTGCTACAATCATGGCTTACTGCAGCCTTGAACTCCTGGACTCAAGCAATCCTCCCAACTCAGCCTCCCAAGTAGCTGGGATTACAGGTGCATGCCACCATGCGTGCCTAATTTTTATGTTTTTTTGTAGAGACCAGGTCCTGCTATGTGGCAAAGCCTGGTCTTGAACTCCTGGTCTAAGCGATCCTCCTGCCTTGGCCTCCCAAAGTTCTGGGATTACAGGCATGATCTGTGCCCAGCTGAGAAAACCATTTTGTATCTGTCTTGAGAGTGGTTAGACAGCTTAAATATTAAAAAAGTATAATTTTTGAAGATACTGTTATCTCTGAGGTCAAGAGCCTCTGGGACAGTACTAATAGCCTTACCAAGTGGTCAGGTCTATATACAAGACCTTTACCAAGGGCTTTTGTGTATAGCAGACCATCCTGGCATGTGATTGTACCACACACTCAGCACATGTCTCTCTCCCAAACCTGTGTCTTCCCCTGAAGTTCTCAGGGAGAACCTGTATTACAGAGTGAGACCCTGGGAGTCCTCCTAGACTTCAAATCCCAAGTGAGAAGAGCCTTAGATGACCAGCTGGGATGAAAACAAGTTTGCCTGCTCCCTACTGCTCACTGGGCAATGGGGCTATGTAACATGGACGCTTTCATTTAAGAACATGTTTATTTAATTTTATCTCTTAGGTTAAGAATGAATGCTTGTGGGCTGTGCCATGTTACAGATCCTGTCTTAAGTAAGAAGACTCACTGATTTTCCTGAGAGATGCATTTTTAGGCTAACAGTTAAAAGGTGACCTAGGCTGAGCATGGTGGCTCACACCTGTAATCCCAGCACTTTGGGAAGCTGAGGTGGGCGGATCACCTGAGATCAGGAGTTCAAGACCAGCCTGGCCAACATAGCGAAACTCTGTCTCTACTAAAAATACAAAAATTAGCTGGGCATGGTGGTAAGTGCCTGTAATCCCACCTACCTGGGAAGTGGAGGCAGGAGAATTGCTTGAACCTGGGAAGCAGAGATTGCAGTGAGCAGAGATTATGCCACCGCACTCCAGCCTGGGCAACAGAGAGAGACTCCATCTCAAAAAAATAAATAAATAAATAAAATGTGACCTAGAAAAAGTTAACTCCCAGGAAGTCATAGCACAAGGTTCCACATAATTACTAAAGATGAAATGCAAACTCAGCTTCGAGAAAAGAGGAAAAAAATGATGTTACAAGATTCATGATGTTGACTAATTGTATATGATACTATGAAATCTAATTATATTATGTTAGTATGAAAACAAAAACAGGGCCGGGCACAGTGACTCACACCTGTAATCCTAGCATGTTGGGAGCCCAAGGCGGGCGGACCACCTGAGGTCAGCAGTTCAAGACCAACCTAGCCAACATAGTGAAACCCCATCTCCACTAAAAGTACAAAAATTAGCCAGGCATGGCAGCATGCACCTGTAGTCTCAGCTACTCGGGAGGCTGAAGCAGAATTGCTTGAACCTGGGAGGTGGAGGTTCCAGTGAGCCGAGATTGCGTCACTACACTCCAGCCTGGGCAACAGAGCAAGACTCAGTCTCAAAAAATAAAATAATATAGAATAAACAAGAAGTTGACCACAGGAATTTAATGACATACAAGTATTTCTTTGTTTTTCTTTTGTCACTCAAGTGCTTTGTAGAGAAAGTATAAGGCAAAACTAAATATGTTAAAATTTCCTTTTGTTTTCCTTTCTTGGAGTACCGAAGAGTGAATTTTTCAAAGATAGCCGATTAGGGGCTATCTTTGAGCAGTACCTGGTGTTTCAGCAGGGGTCCCAGAGATGCTTCTCGTGAGGCCCGACTGGGCCGCGATGGTGACATGCAGCAAAAGCTCGGCTCGGTTCATTAAACTCTTCACTAACGTCTTTGTTTTAGCCAGTGGGTGTGAGGGTTTCTGAATAAGGGAATTCACTTCATGTAGGAACTTCTCCCTATAAAGAAAGATGGATGTGCATTGAGTTGTTCTCTAGCTTACCAAAAACAATCACTAAAAAAGTGTTTACGAAGGAGAGAAGACACAGGGGAAACTAAGCAAAAGTAACCTAATCAACATTGCTTACTTCCCTGTTTCCTTATCCAAGGAACAGTGTTAGAAAATCTGGTCACTTCTGGTTTCTTTTTCTGTTTCAAATGCCTATGCTAACTTTTGAAGGTTAAAACCAAAACTTCCAATTTACCAAATGAGTTCCAACTCTAAAATATTTAGTAAGTTCACAATATAAAAAAATATATCTATTAAGAGACTAGACCTTTACAATGTGTTTTGAGCATCAAGGTGATAATAGCCTTAATAGTTATTAATACCACTAACCTCAGTGATAGGACCATGTTTTCAAGATCATTCCCATCAAAGGAGACTTCCTTCATTGAACACAAAAGTTCTAGTTCTTTCATTTTGTTCTAAAGAAAAAAAAGATGTATGCAGGATCTGCAAGAACCAAGTTTTACTATACATATATTAAAATGAACAGAAAATTTCAGAGAAAAATCACCACCTTTGGTCCATATTTCTATGCTTGAAACTCATTTGTAAGTTGCCTATTTTTTGTTTTTTAAGGCTTGAAAGCAAAATTTGACCATGATGACAACTTCCTTATATATCTTTATAAAACTATTAATCATTTAGAAAAACAACCTCATGAGTAATTATTTGTATACTGCATGTTGATCTAATCAATTTTCATTTAACCTCTTTTAAAGAATGGGTACAATTTTGGAGTGTGCAACATTTTAGGAAATGACATTATTTTACCTCTACACACACACACACACACACACACACACACACGAGTATATACCTTTGCTCTCTAAATGGCAATGCCCCAGTGACAAATCATACACTTTGCTCACCTCATTAAAATGGTAATCATAAAAGAAAGGCATGTTGTTCTCCAGTTTCCCCTGCATGGCATCATCAACTTCACTTTGCCATTTTTGTTCCAGTTCTGCAACACTCTAATAAATACATTAAAATATATGCAAAATAAAAACAAGTACAATTCAAAATTTTAGTCACAATAGTAATTTTAAAAATTAGATCACATTCTAAATTTCTTTATTTCCATGAAAGAAATTATTTCCAATAGTTATCAGACATTTACCTGCAGCTGTCTCTCCATGGCATTGAGCTTCTTAAAAGTCTCTCCCATAATTTTACACAATAAATCATATTCTTCAGCATGTTCTTCTTGATATTGGAAATTTATTAGAGATTGCAGTGCATCAACCAAGTTCAAGTGCTTAATAACACAAGATACCACCATTTCCTCCATCACGTCTGGCTGAATCACTTCTCTGTGACCACAATGGAAATTAGTCAGATGTATGCCATGCTCTCAGCTTCTCAATACTGTATTTTATTTTTATTTTTTATTTTTTTAGAGACAGGGTCTCTCCCCCTATCACCTAGGCTGCAGTTCAGTGGAGCAATCATGGCTCATTGCAGCCTCAAACTCCTGGGTTCAAGGGATCCTCTTGCCTCAGCCTCCTGAGTAGCTGAGACTACAGGTGCATGTTGCCATGCTCAGCTAATTTGAGAAAAAAATTTTAGGGTGGGGGTTTCTCACTATGTTGCTCAGGCTGGTCTTGAACTCCTGGGCTCAAGTGATCCTCCTGACTTGGCCTCCCAAAGTATTGGGATTACAGGCATGAGCCACCATGCCCCAGGCCCAAGAGAGTATTTTATAGGTTGGAGAACTTAGGCTTTGATCTAAAGATATTAAATATTCACCACACTTCCTTTGTTACAATAGAGTAAGAGGTATGCATAGTATAATGGCACTGTTGGGAGTCTTATGTTGGCCAATAATTTAGTATATTAACTGATAAAACTGACATTGGCTGATAAAGCTGAAAATCAAGAGTAAAGAGACTTCAGCCTGTAATCCTAGCACTTTGGGAGGCCGAGGCAGGTGAATCACTTGAGGTCAAGAGTTCGAGACCAGCCTGGTCAACATGGAGAAACCTTGTCTCTACTAAAAACACAAAAATTAGCTGGCTATAGTGGCATGTCCCTGTAATCCCAGTTACTCAGGAGGCTGAGGCAGGAGGATCTCCTGAACCTGGGAGACGGAGGTTGTAGTAAGTCTAGATCATATCACTGCACTCCAGCCTGGGTGACAGAACGAGACTCCCTCTCAAAAAAAAAAAAGACTTCATTTTCTATGATTGCTATATTTTGAGTTAGAGACATATTAGAGCTGGAAGAGGGCTAAGGCTAAGAAAGGATCTTCAGCAGCATCTATCCACTAATTAATTTTATGCAGTATTATGGCCTGCAGTGTTCAGTGCATATGGATATTGCGCTGAAAACAATAGTGTTTTCTGTATTTTTTTCATTTCAAATTTCATATATTCTCTAAAGTTTTCTCTCTGAAATCCTGCCTCAGGAGGCAGAGCAGAGGCCTGCAAAACAGACTTGACTTTAAGCAAGAATACCACAGACATCTGTAACTGTAAGTCTGTACATTCTAGATTACAGAACTCCTCACCATTTCTCTAGGCATCAAAAATAAACACATATCTCTAGACTCTGGAAAGTAAAGTAGAGGCTGACTGCTAGTAGAAGGTCAAAATACTAGAGATAAACCTAGCACTTGTCACACTTTAGCATGTTATCAGTCACATGGGAAACTTGTTAAGCTGGGCCCCATCCTCAGACCTCCTGATTCAACAGGTATAAAATGGGATCCAAGAACTAACAAGCTCCCAAGTGATGCCAATGCTGCTGACTAGGGGACCAAATTTTGAGAGCCCCTAATCTGGAATACTGCCTGGTGGGCCCTCCAGACTCGGTTAATTTTAACACTCATAGAGTAAATATAAAATTAAAGTTTCATTTACTAGACCACAGAAGAAATACACCCATTTCAATTGTTTAAACTTTTTTTTCCTACTGGGAAAAGTAAAACACTACACAGCAACATACTTTATACTTGGTCTAAATTGAGGTCTAGCACGCCCAGAAATTTCCCTGAGCTTTATCATGATTCCTGGAGGCAGCCTGATCCGAGGCAGATCAAAGTAGTTTCCAACAGGAGGCACGAGGACATCAGAGGGGTAGGTGAATTCTCTGTCTTCCTCTATGGTCAGAGGCAGTGGAGAGGGGCTCGGAGTAAGGGCAGGGGAGATCACGCCATTGGCCTCCACCTGCCACTGGCACCTGAGCAGACAGAAAAGAGGCTCTTCACTTCCTCTCTCATCAAGATTATTGGAAAGCTATTGGATGTTTGCAGACACATCAAACATATGAAGGATCACATTCTGTGTTAATTACTCATCAAACCTTCTCCAGAAGCTAAAGAAAAATGAGCATTGTATGAAAGCCCATCTTTGGGGATCTAGCTCCCCCCCAATATTTAATCATTAAAACTTTTAAATGTACAGAAAAGCTGAAAGAATGACATGGTTAATGTCCACAGACACATTTGTCTAGATTGTACGAATAAACATTTGCTGTGTTTGCTTTATCACACATCCACTCATCCTCTTGGGGATCATTCAATTTAATTAGACAATAATTGTGTCGGAGAAAAGCTTATGCAGTTCAAAGACGTAATCTTAAATTTAGTAAAGTAAGGGCCAGAAAGCACTATGGTGTAATTTTCATCCTATTTCTTAGACACAATGACACCCAGGAGATTGCCAGGCAGTAGGCACAATCACCCTGGAAATGTACCAAAAGGATTTTTCCACATAAAGTCCTTTTTCCTTTGCAGGCAACACTAGCTGAAATTCAACCTTTTTGTTACCTTTGTAAAAGTTTGGACCGCAATAGCTCCTGACAGGCTTCTTCTTCTTTGGTAATTTCTGGTCCATTGTACAGGATTCTTAACATGGAACAAGCTAACACAGACAGACCTAAAGCCAGGTCTACCAGAAAGGGCAAGCCTCCTGAGACATCCTCCGAAGACTCCTACAATGCAGACAGGGGTAAACCACAATGGTCAGTGTACACTGGCAGAGGCTGCTACCTGTACTGCCCCACACTGCACTGTTCCCAACCACAGGGTTCTACAGAGCAGCATCGAGTATCACTACTAGGGGACACAGGTACAGCACCCAAATCATGACTAGATGCTGGTACTGGAATGACCAGAGTGAAGTCTCAACATAATTCTGAAGAGAAGATAGTTGATCAGACCCCATATACAATAGTACAAATCAAATAAATAGTATAAATGAAATAAAGAAGCCTGACTCTTTGATAGCTTCCTCTTTGTTGTGCCTAAGTATAAATCACTATTTTGTTTTTTCACTTCCATCCTGTGCTCAAACTGTGATATTGTCAATGACTGCAGTGAATTCATTCAAGAAATATTTACTGGGTGTCCTCTGTGTGCCAGCCATTGTTCTACGTGCCTGAGATGCATCGGAGAATGAAATGAAGATCCCTGCTCTCATGGAGCTTACATTCTAGCAGTTAATGCCACTCTGGAGAGTCTTAGCTTGGTTAAGCTTAAGAAACATCAAAATCTAAAATATGTTTTTGGAATCAGGCAACTGGAGGGGTCAGTAGGATGCTTAAGTACTCTGGTTTTTGGTTTTTTTTTTTAAATTTTTGAGACGGAGTCTCACTCTGTCACCGAGGCTGGAGTACAATGGGACGATCTCAGCTCACTGCAATCTCTGCCTCCCAGTTCAAGCGATTCTCTTCCCTCAGCCTCTTGAGTAGCTAGGACTACAGGTGCCCATCAACACACTCGGCTAATTTTTGTATTTTTAGTTGAGATGGGGTTTCACCAAGTTGGCCAGGCTGATCTCGAACTCCTGACCTCAGTTGATCCGCCCGCCTCAGCCTCCCAAAGTACTGGGATTACAGGTGTGAGCCACCATGCTCAGCTGGATGCTTAACTACTCTTAAAACCCAGGATCCAAGTGCTTATTTCTATTAAGTTCTATTGAGTCCTCTTTGCCTTATGGAAAGATGCTGGGGTCAGGTCACCTCCCCAAGCTTTGAAGAGGGAGCCCCAATCAATAGATTTATTTCTGTGCTGCTGAGCTGATATTAGGTCATGGCTGGTTTTATTCTGTAGAAGTACTACTAGCTGCTAGTAGTTGACTAGTGTCAACTAGAAAAGAAAGATGAAAGAGTGACTCATATTCTGCCCTGTTTCCAAGGCAAATATGATGTATGTAATCAAGGCACATAGCAGATAGTACATTTTGTCCACGGCAGTGGTTAGATTCAAGTACCTGAGCGCGAACTGTGCAAGCAAAGCCCCACATGGCTTTATCAGGAGTGTTGTGTTCACGGCCACTTCTCATTTCAAAGGAGAAGGTGACTGTATCTCCTTCCACCTTAAAATTTAAGAGGGGGGCGGGAAATGTACTTTAAAAACAAGATACACAATTTTCAAAAGAGCAATGAATTTCAGAGGTTTACTTTCAAAAAGGACCACAGCAATATTTCACTCCTTTTCTCACTTGCTTTTTGATTCAAATTCCATTCCCTTTCATTTAGACACCCAGTCCTTTAAGTGTCTCTCCTGACGAGGTAGCCTTTGGGATGAGGCATCTGTGAAATGGGCCACAGTTGCCCATTAGCAAGATCACAGTAAAGGTTAATCAAATCTTGAGAATAATTTTTTTTTTTTTTTTTTTGAGACAAGGTCTTACTCTGTCACCCAGGCTGGAGTGCAATGGCACAATCATGGCTAACTGCAGCCTCAACCTCCTGGGCTCAAGCAATCCTCCCACTTCAGCCTCCTGAGTAGCTGGAACTATAAGTGTATGCCACCATGCCCAGCTAATTTTTGTATTTTTTTTTTTTGTAGAGATGAGGTCTCACTATGTTGCCTAGGTTGGTCTCAAATTCTTGGGTTCATGCAGTCTGTCCACCTTGGCCTCCCAAAGTGCTGGGATTACAGGCATGAGTCACCTTGCGCAGCCTTGAGCATAATTTCTCTCTCTTTTTTTTTTTTTTTGAGATGAAGTTTCGCTCTGTCGCCTAGACTGGAGTGCAATGGCACCATCTTGACTCACTGCAACCTCCCCGCCTCTTGGGTTTAAGCGATTCTCCTGCCTCGGCCTCCTGAGTAGCTGGCATAACAGGCACGCACCACCATGCCTGACTAATTTTTGTATTTTTAGTAGAGACGGTGTTTCACCATGTTGGCCAGGCTGGTCTCAAACTCCCGACCTCAGGTGATCCTCCCGCCGCGGCTGATCACCTGAGTGATACAGTGCTGGGACTATAGGCATGAGCAGCTGCACCTGGCCATAATTTCTAACAAATGGCTTGCCATCTATGGCTGAATTAAAGAGGGTCCATAATGTATATGAAATAAAGACCCTGGGAACAGACTTTGGGGACATTTTTGGGTTTTAACAGACGTTTCAGTTTATATTCATATTCCAGGCAGATACACAGTAAGTAGTTTGAGGGCCGAATTACAAAGCATGGTACTCATTTCATCAGTTTGAGAATGGATAACTGTTTTTGCTCCAAAAGCCCAAATTCATCTGAACACATTAACTCAATACTTTTACACTGCAATGGCCTTGTGGTTCTAGGGTACTTGTCAACAGGGAGTATAGAGGAGAACTAAGCTGGAAAAGATCTAGTAACGCTTTTAATCAACAAGGAAGAAAATGCTGTGACAAATTCTATCCATGGAGCAACTTGTGAAACGGAGTGAACAGGGGTCTGATGTCCTACAAGTGAAAGGAGGATCATTCTGAATAGAAGGAGTGAGCTGACAGGCCTAGTAAGGTGGCCCCACCTCAACAAAAGCCCCCAGGGCAAATGTTTTTCTGGGATTACAGTTAGTACTTGGACCTGTGAGGACTGCAAGTTCATTTTCTTTTCTAGGAAGTGATTATGACTGGATACCATACCTTCACCAAGTCTTTCGGCCAACCAGTTCCTAAGACACTACGGCTGCCATATCCCAGTGTGTTGCCTCCATATTCAGCAACCTTCCTACTGTTTGTGTTAGGCCCCGCATATATCACCAACTTCAAAACAGAAAATATACTGTTAGACTGTAAAAGAAAAACAAAAACAACATCTACAAATAAAAAGGCTGCAAAAAAAATTGTTCAAAATACAATTATAACCAGGCATTGGTGTCATTATAACTAATATTTCCTGATTTTTTTAGGTATAACTGATACTAGTTTGGATGCAATCAGTCATTGGTATTTACAGGGAAGCCACAGAGTAATAACAATTCTTAATAAAAAGAAGTATACTTTTTATATTAGCACACTTTAATTGGCTTGGGGACCTCACATTAAATAGTTATACTCAGCTATTGTACATCAATATTTTTGAAATAGTTATTTTAATGCTAATTAATAACATATAACTCATTAATAACAGTTTGGCCCCTTAAGTCCTCCCCAAAATTAGTAAAGTGAG
This sequence comes from Colobus angolensis palliatus, assembly GCF_000951035.1. Classification (NCBI taxonomy): domain Eukaryota; kingdom Metazoa; phylum Chordata; class Mammalia; order Primates; family Cercopithecidae; genus Colobus; species Colobus angolensis. The sequence goes on from NW_012121709.1 coordinate 333,281, forward strand.
CAAATACAGATGGAAATATGATTATATCTAACAGAACAACAAAATAAAAGCACCAAAGAAAAAAATCAATGAATAAATAAGAATTTTTAAAAATGCAACAAATTGAAAATAAGCCATATATTCTTAGGATGTTGCTTAATGGTATAAAAAGAAAATGATACAAATTTGGGCCAGAAAGGGGGCGGCTGCTTCTTGGGTCAGTTTTCATGTATCAATACTTCTCTAATTCATGTATAACCAGCTAGCTGACTTTCTAATTGGCAGAAGAAACATTTATAGCTCATTTGGCATTCCACAGGAAAAATAAAGCTCTGGCTTCTGTAAATACCAAACCCTGTCTTCTAATATGCACTGTGACTGCTTCTCACTGCATCTAACTTCAGATTTCGAAGCTCCATCTTCAGCCCTGAATGCTTATCATTTTGTGATGTCTTACCCTTTGGGGCCTTTTGCTGACACCAGCCAGGGACCACTGGAAAAGTAAATGTACTTTCATCCATGTAGTAAGCCTCTTTGTGCTTCATCATTTAACACTAATGTCTACTGCAGGCATAAGTTAGCGCATATCAGAAATGCAAAATACCGTTTTTAAAGGAGAAACAAAATGACATCAACTAAAACAGCAGACTCTTCCATTTCTTTATTAAGTCACTTCACCTGAACCTGGGAAATGGGGGTAGCCAATGCCAGGAGCTATGAATTACAGTGGACTGATGGTAGGAGACATGTTTCTGAAAGGCCTACTAAAGATCATCTCATATATTTTCTTGGTTCCAGCTAAGGTGAGTTTTGAGGACAAGGCTTTGGTGACACCTGGGAATCTTCACTATCCTAAAAGATAATGGGGAATACGATTCTATAACTTGCCCAGAAATGTGTTTCACCATCTCATAGTATACACAGTTAAGAAGTCCTTTATTTTTAACCTAAAAACCTCCCTGGATAGAATGTTTTAAAAAGCCAGCCTCAGAAGTCAGAATCCCCTGCTAGGATTTAAGCCCATTTGCCCTCACACAGTTCACAGGAGAGAGACACAATAGATCACTAACAAGCTACATAAAAATAGTATGCACAAAGCTATTAGATAATCCTCCAGCTGTTCTTTCATATGTTACATATTTCATTAGCCTTTCCCCCTAAGACCAATGACAGGTTACAATTCAATAATTCTAAGTGGAAGAAAATGTTTCAACCCCTAAGATGCTTCCTTTTGTTCATAACTGTTAAGCCACCAGGTTGGAAACTACTCTTCCTCAAAAAAAAAAAAGAAAAACAACAACAAGTGTTTAAATAAATATAAACCAGATCCTAGCACCTCTGAAACCCTTCTAAAAAGCCACCTTTTCCCAAAAGATACATGAGAAGCCCCAAGAATTGGGCAGTGAGACCTTTCTAGATGAATGGACATCACACATCTGGGGGAACTTCAAGCACAGAGGGAGGGCAGGGGTAAGCAGAATGAAAAGGAACATTTCCTTCCACTCACATCTAAGCACCTGAAAGCTTACAAAGTACACTTTCAACATATCATTAAAACACTGTTCTTAGACTGCAGAGGTGGTGTTTCTTTAACTTTCTTAAATCACTACCCTTCAAAGATAAGAACTTTATCTTAGGAAAGTTCTCCTTAGAGATAGCTGCAGACAGAAATCAGTCAAGAATGGTGACCAGCAGCAAAGAAAAATAAGAAGCATCTAAGAATCAGCTTACTTGAGGTGGAACCAGTAATAACCCAGTTCTTACTCACTTTGTCATAGTCATATTGTGAAGAGCATCTGCTATCAAATCTAAGGTACAGGCAGCGAGCTCCTGGGATATGGACCGTTTCTTTAAATTTATAGTTGTCTCTGACGGGGTGGACTGTTTCCACAGTCTTTCCAGCAGCCCATGGGGCAGGAATCTTTAAACCAGTGAGAAATCCTGGCTCTTCTTTCTCTTCTAACATTCTAAACAGAAATAGAGAAAGTGATTTAGCTTAGCAGCCAAGGAAAGGAAAAACAATATAAACATTAAATTGCTCTTTAATTTTCCACAGCATGCAGTATGATAACACTGAGGCTTTTACATGCTTGTTATCAGTGGCAATCAGAAACATTTTAAAAATTTCCACATTTAAGGGTTTTTTTTCTTTCTTTCTTGTTAGATACTATATTTGCTTTTTTTTTTCTTTTTTGCCTCCTTTTTCTAGGACAAGAAGCAGAGATATATTTTCATTTTTCTCTCTTTTTCTCAAGAGAGAAGCCCAATTGATATTCAAGAGAAGACCTGATCAACTCTCATTTAAATGTACTCAGAAAAAAAAAAAAAAAGTACTGTAAAGGATCTTTAAGATTGGCCACTTTGCAAATCCCACAGGGTTAGCATCCTGTAAAAATTTCCTTTTGTTGATATCTACATGCCAATTGTTGAAAACTCCAGGAGTCTACATAGCTACTTTTCACTGTAATTTTTACTAAGGAAAAGTGCCTTCAAAGGTTGTCTTACCTACTGTAATTGAACTCTCAAGGACAGCATGGAGCCTGAGGTTGCGAAATACAAACTCCTAAGACTTAAACTTAGTTGCCACGGAATTCTCTTATTCTTTCAACTCTGAAGCTTGAGCTGCAGAGCCTTACTGTCCAATACAGTAGTAACTAGTCACATGTGGCCATTTCAATTAAATTGAATTTAAATGAAATAAAATTTACAATTCAGCTCCTCAGTCACATTAGCTACACTGCAGATGCTCAATAACAACCTATGGCTATGGAACTAGACAGCACAGATAGAAGTTTGCATCACTGCAAAAAGCTCAATTCCATAGCCCACTGCTCTAGAGAAACCCAGGAAATCTTTTTGAAAGACAGCTTTAATGCAACATAATTGACATAATAAATTGCACATATTTAAAGTATACAACTTGATAAGTTTGGACATTTGTTATACCATTAAGTTTCCTTCTTCCTCTTTGTAACCACTCCATTTCTCCCCCAGGTGATCATTTATTTGCTGTCACTACACATTAGTTTGCATTTTCTAGAGTTTTATATAAATGAAATAATATAGTACGTGACCTAAGAGGATGTGGCTTCTTTCACTCAGGGTTAAGTATTTTGAGATTACATATACACTGTTGTATATAACAATAGTTCATTCTTTTTATTGCTGATTAGAGTCCACTGTATGACTATATCACAATTTGCTTATCCATTCACTTACTGATGGGCATTTATGTTGTTTCCAGATGGACATTTATGCTGTTTCCAGTTTTGGGCTCTTCTAACCAAAACTGTTACGAACCTTAATGTAAAAGCTTTGTAAGAACCTATGCTTTCTTTTCTTGTGTGAATACCTAAAAGTGAAATAGTTCGGTCATACAATAGGTGTGTGTTTAAGTTTTTAAGAAACAGCCAGCAGGGTGCGGTGGCTCACACTTGTAATCCCAGCACTTTGGGAGGCCGAGGTGGGTGGATCATGAGGTCGGGAGTTCAAAACCAGCCTGGCCAACATGGCAAGACCTCGTCTCTACTAAAAAATACAAAAATTAGCTGGGTATGGTGGCATATGCATGTAATCCTAGCTACTCATGAGGCTGAGGCAGGAGAATTGCTTGAACCCAGGAGGCAGAGGTTGCAGTGAGCTGAGATGAGCCACTGCACTCCAGCCTGGGTGACTGAGCAAGACTCCGTCTCAGAAAAAAAAAAAAAAAGAAACAGCCAAACTGCCTGTCAAAGTCATATTTTACATCCCCACTATTAGCATATGAGAATTTCAGATCAATTTTAAACTAATCTCTTGCTCCATGGGGAAATTTATTCTAACCAGTTGCTGTAAATCTACAAAGCAATGTTACAGTTATCTAAAATTTTCATTTCGAAGTCTTTTTCTTTTCACATAGATAATCCTTGCTAAAAATCTTTTTCATAAAAGGAGTACTAGGCTTTCACCAGAAGAAAACAAGAAAAGGGTTCCTGAAAGGAAGCAGCGTTCATTACCTCTCCTCAGGGAACAGCCTGCACTTCTGGTCTGGTGCACCACACGGGGAACAGCCCACCTCAGCAAAAACCGGACACTGGGTTTTAAGCAGCAAAGCCGTCTGAAACACAAAACCATTATTATGTCTTCCAGTGCTACTGTCAGTTACCTAAATGGTATGAGAGCCAAACTTAGAGGCCTCTCTTAAATCATCTTTTTACAATCCTAGTCTGCTCTCCTTCACTAAGAAAGGCTGTGCTACTTAGACCACTTAATATTATTTTACTTAATGCTGGAACCGAATGCATCATTTATATTAGTTACTATTAGCTGGCAAGGACTCAGGAGACAAACTATAATGGTAGGTTTTTAGTAGCATTCTATATTAGCATTTTTATAGCTGATCAGCTATGAACACTTGCTAAAAGATTGCAGTTAGTAATTTAGTCAAACAAATAAAATGTTTTCCCTTGTTATTTGTTTATTTTTACGACACAATATTTTTCTTCGTTCCATCATTTCCCTTGGTTTCTGAAAGGCAGGATTATGTTTATTCTGCCTTCAGTGAAAGCAAACAGCCACCTTGTGAAGCAGGTTGGCCAAAAAGCAGTTCACTTTGGCACACCAAGGATCATACCTGGCTTGTATAGAGTACCAGCTGCACTAGCTGAGGCATCAGGGCATCGGCCATGATCAGAGTCTGTAAATTTGGATGCATCAGGGAGGTCAGTAACACTGGAAGAAGGTGACCAAGCATAGTAGCCTTAGTAACTTGTTCCAAGCCTTTTAACCTACAAAAAGTTCAAGAAAAACACACAGCCTAAGCAATGCCCAAACATGTGAGGAAGCACTAATGTCATCTTTATCTGACAATTTCTCCTAAACTGCACCTCCTTAAACCACTTAAGCACTTTCAGTGATAGCAATTCAGTCCACAAATTTTCCACCTTCTGCCACTGAGGGAGAGGGGAAGAACAGAAAGAAAGCTATTAATAGATTTCACCTTCAGTCTCTGATCTTTGCCAAAAAATTTATAAGCTGACTTTTTTTTTTTTTTGACAGGGTCTCACTCTGTCACCCAGGCTGGAGTGCAGTGGTACAATCACAGCTCACTGCAGCCTTGATCTCCTGGGTACAAGTGATCCTCCCTGTTGGGATTACAGGTGTATGAACCACTTAGGTTCTAGGTTCTAGGTTGCTACATGGTGCATTTCATAGCACCTTTGAAGCACTTTACAAATGGATTCTAAAATGCCAATGGTTACTACCTGTAAAGTTCCCTTGCCTCTGGGGCTGCTGGTCACTATGCTACACAGTGACTCTAAAAAGGAGGAATTGAATGGCTACAACATTGATTCACCTGCCCAGAGCTGTGACATCCATTACTGGTCTAGAGAAATTGAGGCTTGTCTGGGGCATGCAGAGCAGGCAGATTTCTTCCCCCAATTTTTTTTATTACGGTAAAATAAACACAGCATAACATTTACCATCTTAACCATTTTAAGTGTACATTTCAGTGTTATTAAATAATGTTGTGCAACCATCACCATCATCCATCTCCACAACTCTTTTTGTGTTATAAAACCCAAACTCTATACCCATTAAGCAATAACTCCTCATTTTCCCCTTGCCCCCAGTCCCCCGTAAACACCATTCTACTTTCTGTCTCTATGATTTTGACTCATTTAAGTAGTCAAATTTTTAATTTATCTTTAAAATCACATTTTTAATATCCCTGTCCTCTGCTAGAAGAATTAAGGAATGTAGAAAGAAAGGATTATGTAAATTCCTTAAGGCTACTTAGGATATTAGTAGTGGAACCAGAAACCCAGGCTCTCCCATTAGACTGAACTCCGTATTACTAAGCCTCAATGCAACACCTATCTGGGTTATATTGTTCTCAGTCCCAACCTCCTATCTGCTCTCTGGGAGTGGGTAAGAACCAAGTCCATAGGAACAGACAGGGTTACGGAAGCAAAAATTACACTGTAGGATTCTTTTAGATCTACAGCTCCAACATGCAAATCGTCAAAAAACACAGTATGCAATGCACCTCTAAAATCAAACCAGAGCAGAATTTTTTTTTTTTGGGGATGGAGTCTCGCTCTGTTGCCCAGGCTGGAGTGCAGTGGCGCAATCTCGGCTCACTGCAAGCTCCGCCTCCGGGGTTCAGGCCATTCTCCTGCCTTAGCCTCCCACTAGCTGGAACTACAGGTGCCTGCCACCGTGCCCAGCTAATTTTTTTTTCTTGTATTTTTAGTAAAGACGGGGTTACAGCAGAAATTTTAATGTGAAGGGCTGAGAAAGGGCTTTATTACTGTGAAAGAGAGGTCAGACATGTATTTGGAGAAGTAAAATTACAGTAAAATCTTGAGGTACCACATCAGTGTCATCCTTTGTGTAGCAGTTGATAAGTCACTTATTCCTCCCAAAAGTCTTTATCATGAGGAAACTAAGTGTGCATGGTGCTGACCTCGATAATTAAAGGAAAGGCCATTTTGGGAGTGATGGCGCTAGAAGTCTCAAGTGGCAGAGATTAGGCTGTGCCCTCCACAACTTCGCTACCCTTAGATCATGGCTGTTGGCCCAATCTCACCTGAAAGCACACAAAAGAGTGTGACTGCACTTGGCTTTCAAACACTTGCCCTTTCAGCCTATTCTCACAAAAATCTCTCTATATAAAATTGATCCTTATATATTCTAAAAATATTTAATTTCAATAAACAAATTTTTCTTCCCACAGGGCAGCTGGTCACAGCCCACCATCCATTCCTCACCTCTGCTCACGGTCTGCTATGTCACTATTTATGAGGGCAGTTGTGACCTGCTGTAGCATTTCCAACACTTCATCACATCCAGTCAGGATTTGGGTGGCAAGAGCCAAAATACTGACTTTTAGCTCCTAGGCAGAAAATATCATCATATTATTTTTAAGCTTTGTGACGAACGTACGTTCACAATGACAACATGAAATGATGTATTTAGTGATGCATTTCCAAATGAAATAATGAGGTGGCCAGAATAAGCCCAAAGCAGTAAATTCTGCTAGAATGACAAGTAGCAAATTGGGAGGCCAAGGTCTGGAGAGCTGACAGAAATACGCAGTATTTCAGAGGGATCACACTGAGTCCCTAGGAGAAAAGGCTCCCATCCCAGCCAGCACAAGAAATATCTCCCATCCCAGCCAGCACAAGAGAGCTCCCGGTGGCCAGCCCAGAAACTGTCCAGGTGGAAGACTGCCTTGGGTGGTATGAGGATAGCTAAAGAGAAAAACAGAACAGTAAAATGCGCATGTAGAGGCGGTGAATAAAATGAGACAAAAACACAACATTCTGAAACAGTACAAGTGACCTTTTACTCAATGTCCTAAACCCATCACAGTTAAAAACAGGCAGTTAAAAAAATTCAATTAAGGTAGCAAGCAGTTACAGGCTATTAAATATTAAAATAACTATTAGAGAGTTCGTGGGGGTACAAATACTAAATAATATGTTAAGAAGGACTAGCTAACATTATAGAAATGTTTAGTTTACAATGATTTTCAGTTAAAAAAATACAAACTCTTTAGGGGACATGTTTCCCCAGAAACCTAGACAGCTGAGCCTATTCAGCCTTTCCTAAGAGTCTTTACCTTTCTCTCTATGGTTTAATTAAGAATTTGCTAACGCTATGCCAGGCATGGTGGCTCATGCCTATAATCCTAGCACTTTGGGAGGCCGAGGCAGGTGGATCACTTGAGGTCAGGAGTTCAAGACCAGTCTGGACAACACGTTAAACCCCATCTCTACTAAAAATACAAAAATTAGCTAGGCATGGTGGCACATATCTGTAATCCCAGCTACTCGGGAGACTGAGGCAGGAGAATCACTTGAACCCAGGAGATGGAGGTTGCAGTGAGCCAGATTGCACCACGGCACTCTAGCCTGGGCAACAAAGTGAGACTCCATCTCAAAAAAACAAAAAAGAATCTACTAAGGCTAAAATTTAGCCTTCAAATAGAAAAAACTTTCTCATTGTTGGGATTTTCCGGGGTCTTTATTATGATTGTTACTATTTTTTGAGACAGAGTCTCATTCTGCCACCCAGGTTGGAGTGCAGTGGCGTGATCAGGGCTCCCTGCAACCTCTACCTCCTGGGTTCAAGCAATTCTCATGCCTCAGCCTCCCCAGTAGCTGGAATTACAGGGGAGTACCATCACGCCTGGCTAATTTTTGTATTTTTCAGTAGAGATGGGGTTTCGCCATGTTGGCCAGGCTGATCTTGAACTCTTGGCCTCAAGTGATCCACCTGCCTCAGCCTCCCAAAGTGCTGAGATTACAGGTGTCAGCCACCACACCCAGTTGTTACAAGTATTATTGAGATTTTTTTTAATCATTAAGAGAGTAGGAACTCTGAACTAATAATGAGCCAAATCATGTTTTAAGTCACACTAATGACATGCACGATCATCTACTGATTTCATACCACATGGCAGCAAAGTGCCAGGTATTTACAGGGCTTGTTGTTAATACAGTAACTGTACAAAGAAGATGTTATTGTCCCTTTTTACTGATGAGAAAACTAAGGCAAGAGAAGTTAAATAAATATTATCAACAACTTAAATTAAAAGTGCATGTATGTCTGCCTATTTGAAAATGAATTATACAATGAGATAAACTCATAAGTACAATAAGTACAAACTATCAGATGTATGATTTAAATAGATATATGCATGAAGGAGTAAGAAAGGGGCAAACTGCATTGGCTTTTATCTTTAACTATGGCTTCCTTGGTTGATTTTTCAGTGTGTTTAACATTTTAAGAAAGAATAAAGTTCTTGTTGATTTCTCTGATTCTCCCACAAAGATGAAATTCTGAAGAACAATGCAAACAACAGTCTTGAGCATCTGTCAAAATTATAACAACCACAGCTATAAAAAAGTCTTTGGACTGCTATAAATTGTCATGTGGGAACAAGTTAGTGAGTTTACACAGAAGCTAATTTAAAAATAATGATAGAAAATGAAATTGACTATAGGTTTAGAAATTAGATTATTTCATACAAAGATTGTGAAAATTATCACCTTTTAAAAGTTATTTTAATCAAGAGAATATAATAAACCATTAAAAATTTTGAAATTATTTAATGCTCCAAGATTGATTTATACATACATATATATATATGTCTATGTAACTATAACTTTCAGGTACACATGAGATCACTTGTAAGTGCCATATTTTATAGTTCTTAAAAGAAGATGGAAGTAAACAAAGGCACAAAAAGGTTGACAGGAGCACATGGATGACACATTATGAGTGTCACAAGTAGGTGACTACTGAGCAATGACATAAAAAATCTGTGGAATGAGTGGCCTAATGTTACCTCTCACAAGAATATAAGCCACAAGGTGAATTCTGACATCATAATACACAGAAATTTAGCCAATTAAGCTGCTTTTCACACTGGGTAGAACGCATCGTTAAAATAAAGCTTGGTGTTTACCTGTACCTTCAATGTCTCTCCCTGCAAGGAGCTGTCACTGTCATCATTCTCATCAGGTTTAATCAAAATAGTGTTACTGAGAAGGTGATTCTGAACTGCCATCAGATAGCGCAGGCAGGAGGATGCAGCCTTTAATACAAATAAGGGCATTTAAATGATCTAAACCCTACTGAAAGAGGGATCATGTAATCCTCACGTTTTTAAAAGATTTTGACAAAGAAAACAAAAAGAAAGTACACAAAACAGACCAAGTTAGTTTTTCAGATGACTTATTTCCACATGACTTTCCATACATACTCTGACACATTTACTATAACTTTCTGCCTTTTGGTACACAACCCTCACTAATTAGAATACTTACTTGAATTTTTGCCTCTTAATAATTATTCTTCCCCCTGCCTCTCACACACATCTCCATTACAGAAGAATATCCAAACCCTTAAAATAATCTTTTGATTCCTACTGGTCTCTATAAAACACTCATGGTTTAGAAAACAATGTAAAATTAAAAATTAATAAGGGAAAAACACTCTCACTAGATAAAACAAAAATCCCCAAATCTAATCAATTTATCGCATCAAGCAATGTAAGCAGGGGGAATAGTCTTTGGAAAGTTTTTCAGGTGCATTTGTCTAGTTCTACATTTATAAGGTAAAGAGTCATCCACTGACTTTCATAAATTATTATTATTATTATTATTATTTGAGATGGACTCTTGCTCTGTCACCCAGGCTGGAGTGTGGTGGCGCGATCTTAGCTCACTGCAACCTCCACCTCCTGGGTTCACGTGATTGTCCTGCCTCAGCCTCTTAAGTAGCTGGGATTACCGATGTGCGCCATCACACCCTGCTAATTTTTGTATTATTAGTAGAGATGGGGTTTCACCATGTTGGTCAGACTGGTCTTGAACTCCTGACCTCAGGTGATCCACCCACCTTGGCCTCCCAAAGTGCTGGGATTACAGGCGTGAGCCACTGCACCCGGCCTTTCATAAATTATTTTAAGTCTGTACGTATATACACACCTGTCAATACAATAAAATGAAAACAGGGATGCTTGATATAATTTTGCTTTCATTAAACACATTTTTACTTACAGGCACAGTTGAAAGGAGCTTTTGAAAATCATCTTTAGAGACAGTTTGGCACTTGGTGATTAAGATACAGGATTCTCGTACAACAATCTTCAGAATGTAGTGTAAAAGTTCATCATTTAGTCTTTAAAGTGCAGGAAAAATGTTTATAGATGGTTTAGTCATAAAAGGATAAATTTTATATAATTAGTATAAGATGACAAATAGAAGATACATAATTGATTCAGTAAGCAAATCACCTTAATAATGCTAATAACTAGGTACACTATTTAAATCAAACTTATAGAAATCAAATGGCACCCAACTACAAAGTCAAAGTATTTTATAAATAACAGAAAAACAACACCTTCGTCCCCCTCACCAGCTCTAACACACATACTCAGCCTTTCTCATAAACCAGCAATTTGGACAGTACTCTGAACCAAGATCTCCTAAATAAATTCCATCTGTTATTTTTGCTAAAGACCCTTTCCCCAAGCCCAACTTACTTTACTGATAAGATGGAAATGTGCAATTATCAGTTCTGAGGGGAACTACAGAATCTATTATCTTTCATCTGGTCCATGCTTTAGGTTTAACATGCTAACGATCATATTAATTATAACAGGAGACTAAAGTTGATCAAACACATTGAAATGTAAACTAACAACTGAGAACACAAAGGCTAGGAGTGAATAATATAACTTGTGTCACCTGTAATGATCATCTTCATCACTGCCAAATCGGTTGTTTTGGAGCTGTTCGGCCAGGTTGGTTAGGATCACATCCCGTAGCTGGGAGAGTCCACTGTTTCTCTCTCCTAACACAGAACAAAGCTCCATCAACTACCCTGGTAATGACTCCTCAAAAACTGATGCTATTTTTAAAAAGTTTTTAAATAAATAGATTGTCGGCAACCTAGGGGCACCAGACATACGGACTTATACAAATAAAAGCAGCAAAAATGACATCACAACGAATCCGACTTTTTTTTTTTTTTTTTTTTTGAGACGGAGTCTCGCACTGTCGCCCAGGCTGGAGTGCAGTGGCCGGATCTCAGCTCACTGCAAGCTCCGCCTCCCGGGTTTACACCATTCTCCTGCCTCAGCCTCCCGAGTAGCTGGGACTACAGGCGCCCGCCACCTCGCCCAGCTAATTTTTTTTTTTTTTTATTTTTTAGTAGAGACGGGGTTTCACCGGGTTAGCCAGGATGGTCTCAATCTCCTGACCTCGTGATCCGCCCGTCTCGGCCTCCCAAAGTGCTGGGATTGCAGGCTTGAGCCACCGCGCCCGGCCGAATCCGACTTTTTAACCAGCATCCTGATTAAAGTGTAATTACCTTTTTGATATATTATGAAGTGTGATTTTTCATTCCTTAATGTTGCTTTTAAATGCCAACTGTCTTTAACACAGTACCTTTTGTTGTGTTGTTTAGTGTAACTTAAAATGTTAGGCTTCAATGTGTGAAGACAACTGGCTTAGAAATCACCAATAAGTGATCGTTTTATCTGTTAAACATCTACAGTCATATACATTATGCTAAGCAGTGGAGACAGTTTATAAAGCTTGAAGATATATAAAACACAGTTTTTGCTTTCAATCTGGTTGAAGTGTAAGCATATATGCAGATACATTCTTTTTTCTTTCTTTCTTTTTGAGACAGGGTCTGGCTCTGTTGCCCAGGCTAGAGTGTAGTTGTGTCATCATAGCTCACTGCAGCCTCAACCACCTGGGCGGAAGCAATCCTCCTGCCTCAGACTCCTGAGTAGCTGGGACAACAAGGTATGGGCCACCATGGCCAGCTAATTGTTTTTATTTTTTGTAGTGTCAGGGTCTTGCTACACTGGCCAGGCTGGTCTTGAGCTCCTGGGTCAAGTGATCCTCCCGCCTTAGCCTACCAAAGTGCTGGGATTACAGGTGTGAACCACTGTGCCTGGCCTGCAGATATATTTTTAAAATATGCTAACATATATGAAGAAGTATCAATTATCTTAATATGCAGTTGTTTCCTTGGGGACAAAAAAAGGACGGCTGTTCAAAGATAATTAAAGGGTAATTCTTACCTTCTGTTAAGACCAGTTTAAGTAAGTTATTGATTTCAGTTTCACCTGGGTACAAGATATTTAAACCAGAGCTGAAATGACAAAAAAGTCAAAAATATTTAAGCAAATGTTCTAGAGAATCAAAACTCTAAATATTTAAATTCTTATTTTTATTAAAGATGTCAATTTGAATATATAAAACTGTGAAAAAACTTTTTTTTTTTTTGAGACGGAGTCTTGCTCTGTGGCCCAGGCTGGAGTGCAGTGGCCGCATCTCAGCTCACTGCAAGCTCCGCCTCCCGGGTTTACGCCATTCTCCTGCCTCAGCCTCCCGAGTAGCTGGGACTACAGGCGCCCGCCACCTCGCCCGGCTAGTTTTTTGTATTTTTTTTTTTTTTAGTAGAGACGGGGTTTCACCATGTTAGCCAGGATGGTCTCGATCTCCTGACCTCATGATCCGCCCGTCTCAGCCTCCCAAAGTGCTGGGATTACAGGCTTGAGCCACCGCGCCCGGCCGAAAAAACTTTTATCACTAAAAAGGCATTAAAAAAATTTGAGACAGGGTCTCAATATGTTGCCCAGGTTAAACTCCTGAGCTCAAGCGATCCACCTGCTTTGTCCTCCCAAAGTGCTGGGATTGCAGGTGTGAGCTACTGCACCTGGCCTAAAAAGGCATTTGAACCTAAATTCACTGTCATGATACAGTCCAATTACTTCCCTGATAAATGTCATCCCTCTCCTCCTCTTCCTGTGAATTACCAAAATAAGTTACTTGGGGTTAGATGCAGAACTGGTTAAAGAGAATTGGTAAGCTATGAAAAGTCAATGTAGTCAAGCCTACATATATCAAATTGTGCCTCCCCAAAAAAACAATTAAGAAAGTAAATTTCTAATTCTCAGCTTTTTCAAAGAGAAGGGAAGAACAACATTGCAAATGGCATCAGAATCTTTTTTTCTTTTCATTAATTTATTTGTGTGTGTGCGTACGTGTGTGTGTGTTAGATAGGATCTCACTGTCGCGCAGGCTGGAGTGCATGGAGTGCAGTGGTGTGATCTCGGCACATTGCAGCCTTGACCTCCCAGGCTCAAGTGATCCTCCCACCTCAGTCTCCCAAATAGCTGGGACTACAGGTGCTTGCCAGGGCATTGGGCTAATTTTGTTTTTATTTTTATTTTTTTGTAGAGACAAGGTCTTACTATGTTGCCCAGACTGGTCTCAAACCTGGCCTCAGCGATCCTCCTGCCATGGCCCCTCAGAGTGCTGGGATTATAGGTATGAGCTACCGCATTCAGCCTCTTTTCTTTTTTAATTGAGGTTTAACATTTAATCAAATGCACATATTTACAGTGTACAATCTGATAAGTCTGACATATGTATACACCAAAGAAACCATCACCATAATCAAGATAGTGAATATACCCATCCCCTCCAAAAGTTTCCTCAGAGCACCAGATTTCAATCACTGCCTTAATGCTCCACAGAAAGAGATTGAAGCTTTTTTTTTTTTTTTTTTTTTTGAGATTTGAAGCTTAATGTGCTGTGGAAGGAAAACAACTTCCTGTCATCTATGCCCACCCCTGTCATACAGATCTTTCAGACCAACCATTCAGCTCTCTCTTGGAAACTAAATTATAGTTATAGTCACTTTAAGGCTGTATTCCTGTATAAAAGCTTGCTGAGGTCAGGCATGGTGGCTCACACCTGTAATTCCAGCACTTTGGGAGGCCAAGGTGGGTGGATCATCTGAGGTCAGGAGTTTGAGATCAGCCTGGCGAACATGGTGAAACCCCATCTCTACTAAAAATACAAAAATTAGCCAGGCGTGGTGGCACATGACGGTAATCCCAGCTACTTGAGAGGCTGAGGCAGGAGAATCACTCGAACCCGGGAGGCGGAGGTTGCGGTGAGCTGAAATCGCACCACTGCACTCGAGCCTGGGCAACAAGAGTAAAACTCTGTCTCAAAAAAGCAAAAAGAAAAAAAGTTCACTGAACTAAAAAAAACAAAAAAAAGGCCGGGCGCGGTGGCTCACGCCTGAAATCCCAGCACTTTGGGAGGCTGAGACGGGCGGATCACAAGGTCAGGAGATCAACATCATCCTGGCTAACACGGTGAAACCCCATCTCTACTAAAAATACAAGACATTAGCGGGGCGCGGTGGCGGGCACCTGTAGTCCAGCTACTCAGGAGGCTGAGGCAGGACAATGGTGTGAATCTGGGAGGCGGAGCTTGCAGTGAGCCGACATTGCGCCACTGCACTCCAGCCTGGGGCACAGAGCGAGACTCTGTCTCAAAAAAAAAACAAAAACAAAAACAAAAGACTGAAAAGAAATAGAAAATGGCCTATAAATTCTGCTCTCTTGTCTCAAAAGCTTTAAACAGGTTCATAAAGACTTGCATTTTTGAGCTCTTACTTTGCATCAGGCCTTACCTTAGGAAAACCTCACAAACCCATAAAATAGGTGCTATTTTTATGCTCATCTTACAGCTAAGGAAATGCGAACCTTAAACCAAGGTCACACTAGTGAGTGGCAAAGTCTAGAACCCAGATCTGCCTGTTGCCAAAGCCTGCTTCTTAACCACCCTGCCACACTCTGCAAAATGAGAACATCAGCCTGCAAATAATCAAAATATCCACTTAAAGGGTTTTTTTTTAGATCCAAACAGTGAGATAAGGAAATGCAGGTACACAGTTGGCTTTGGTCCTCTAAAGGAGGGGCTACAAACCCCTCTCCAGTGAAATTATCCCCAATCCATGAGGTCCTGACTGTGGGATGGGGTAAGAGGCATTTATACTACCAGCTTTCAGGGAAGATTACAATGCCTTGCAGAAGAACCCTTTTGCAGAGAGCATTACGAAAATCATTAGCTGTTTACCTGATGGCAAGGCAGACTTCCTTCTGAATTTCAGGGCAAATTTGATCTTTTGGTGCCATCAACAACTGCCAAAGAAGCAATCCCGACCGTCGAATGATGTCTCGATTCCTTTCAGTTTGTGGGCTGAAGAAAAATTTAAATACCACCTACAGAAACATAAGGAGTCTATCTAAAAATGCTAATTCTACTGGGGATAAAATTATCCCTACAAAGAAAGTACACAGTAGATACCCTATGAACAAATAACCAGGTGGATTTCTTTTAACCACAATCTCTTCTATTGTGTAATGGTATAATTATAGTAAATATTTTACATATATTAATTGTAATAAGCTATGTATAGCAATACTCCATTAATCACAGTGCAATGAATATGATAATTCTAACTACAGGATTGGAAGGTGGTAGGATACAGAATAGGAAAGTCATTAAATTTTTCTGGTAAAAATGAACTGGCTGAAGCCAAGGTTTGCGTTTCCTTTTCTCTATCATCTTATTTATCTCAAAACAATGTATTTACCTGAAAGACAACGAGAATGCAGCGTATAATACAGGTATCTCCATTAACCATGGCCTTCTCCATAATGTCACAAATACTGCTAAGATGGTGTGCTTCAATTGGATGCTGCTTGCCCAAGACACTTGTGATTGGAAGATTGGGGTTGGTGGCAAGAAGATTAAGTTGGTGTATGCACATCGCACCAACGTGGTGCAATAATTGGTTTATAACCTCATTCGTGGTTATAGCCTCTTCTAGAAGATGAAAAGGAAACTGAGTGAGGAAAGACATCTCTATGGGTGGTCCCCAAAGAATAGACCTCTGACATACAAAAGGTGTGTGCACACTAGAAAAGGGTATTTTGGCTATAATCTCTTTCACTGCTGCCAGAGAACCCTTCTCCCTGCCACAGGTGCTGGGGTGAAAACACTTCGGGAGTTCATTTGTTTGGAACGGAAGTGGCTACCACTTACTGAGCCCTTTTTATATGCTGAAGAATGGGCTGAATGCTTTACATGGTTCTCAACTTAGACTATTTTAGCCCTGTTTTGTAGAGCAATAAACCAAGAGTCAGAGAAGTTAAGGAACTTGCTCTAGGTCACACAGCTAAGAAGTGGTAGAACTGGGATTTGGATTCAGGCCACCTCAGTCCACAGCCCCTGCTGGTAACCACTCTAGTAAAACCTCTCCATATCTTATGGCTGCTCCATATTAGAACCTCTGTCTATAAATAGTTCCTCATGTTTTGACATGTTAAGCTAAAAATGCCCATTAGATAACCAAGTGGAAGTGAATCCATAGTCTGGAGTTCAGGCAAGAGGCTTGGGAGTCAGTAATACAAAGTGGACTTTCTTTTCTACTTTTTGCTTTTTCAAAAAAACAGCTTTATCAAGATATAATTTATATTCCATAAAACTCGCCCACTCTAAATGCACAACTCACCAAGTTTTAGTAAATTTACACAAATACCAAATTCGAGAATGAAAGCTGAGGAAAAAAACTGACCCTAGAGATAATAATTACTGTGCTGATAAACATTTGTCTACATGAACTGGCTTTGGTCCTCTGAAGGACCAAGTCTACAAGTTCTCTGATACACTTCTTCTAGGAGGTGGAGCTTAATTACCCCTCCCTTCAGTGTGGTTGAGACTAACAGAGTATGGAAAGGGAGAAATGGTAACTTTATAGTGGGGAAACCTGGCAGATATCATTTAAACCAAGCGATCAGTTTTTATTATCACTAGTAATAAGTCATGTCAATACCATGTACCTTGGAATAGATGTAATGTGAAGGGGATATCGCTTCTGTGGTATTCTTCCCCCAATCCATAACTTCAGTTTAACCATGAGAAAGCATCAGATGTCCACAGGGAAGGACATTCTATTCTACAAACCTCTGACCAGTACTCCCCAAGTGTCCTGTTCTGCTCTTCAGACAGAACAACTCTACCAATCTATGGCCCAGGTTTGCTGCTTTCTTCTCCCAGCAGCTCAAATCTGTGGTTGAGCCACTCTACTGAATTTTTCTTTTCAAACCTGGAATTTTCATTTTGTTGTTGTTGTTGTTGTTTTTTAAATAATTTCTTTACTGAAATTCTCAATTTGCTTGATCATAGTCATCATATTTACCTTTAATTTTTTTAAACTTGGATTCCTTTAGTTCTTTAAATGTATTTATAATGGCTGCTTTAAGTCTTCATCTGACTTTAAAGTCATTAGTCCAACATCTGCATTTCTCCTGTACTGCGTGGTTACTGATTTCTCTGCTCAGTTTATTTTCTCAAATCCTTGTTTCTTTCTTTCTTTCATTTATTTATTTATTTATCTTATCTTATTTTATTTTTTTGAGATGGGGTTTCACTCTTGTTGCCCTGGCTGGTGTGCAATGGCATGATCTCGGCTCACTGCAACCTCAGCCTCCCAGTTCAAGTGATTCTCTTGCCCCAGCCTCCCAAGTAGCTGAGACTACAGGTGCCTGCCATCACGCTCAGCTAATTTTTTGTGTGTTTTTAGTAGAGATGGGGTTTCACCATGTTGGCCAGGCTGGTCTCGAACTCCTGACCTCAGGTGATCTGCCCACCTCGGCCTCCCAAAGTGCTGGGATTACAAGCGTGAGCCACCACGCCCAGCTCCATTTATTTTTAATTATTCTTGTTTTTCTTTTTCAGCCTGGCTTCCTAGGGGTCACCCCTATCTGTATTCCTTAGTGGTTGTCAACCAATGATTGTACTCAAACACCTTGAGCCAGTAACACTTTCACCCTGGATGGATCTGTGTGTTTTGGGGGAAGTGCAGCAAAGTTCACATGGTTTTAAACTCTGCTCTGGTTTTTGCTTCCTGTTGGGCCCTCTCACATCTTTGCCTGTGTATGCAGACTCATGTTTAGCCAGAATTGTGCGAGTAGCTTAGGCTGTCTTAGGCCTCTTCTGTGTAGGCGTGTGGTCCCCCACAGCTTTCTCACTATCCAGATCTCACTAGTAAACTTCTAGCTAGTCGGCTGGGCCACTGCTTGCCCTAACTGGGGTCAAGATCTAAGGCCTGCTGAGCCACGGGTCTCTGTTTGTTTGCCACCAAGATGACTACTGTTACTGACAATGCTACTGGACTTGAGGTTTTTCCATGCTCTGCTCCCTATCAAGTCAGCCCCCTCTGGCAGCAAAGCTGCTGCTTTTCACAATCTTCCCCACCCTGAGAGAATTATTATGCTGACCAAGCTTGAGGTGGTCAGCACAGTAATTCTCCCACAGCAGACTGAGGTGGAGGATCGGAGCAGTTCTAGAACCCAAAGTTCAGGGCTTTTTAAAATGAATAACAACTCTCAATTTGGTGTATGCCCTGGCAATTTCCAGAGCCTGGAAATAGTTGTTTTTGATAATTACCTGTTTTAGTGTTGCTTTATGGGTAGGGGACTTGCTGAGTGATTAATTCCTCCATATTAGCATAGTTGACTTTAAAGCCACAAGATTTTAAGTTAATATTAACTTAATATTAAGAATGTTCATATTAATATTAAAAAATACAAAGGTCCTTCACTGGTAATTCCATCTAAGTTTGTATATAAATAAGTCATTATCAATGCAAAACATTACAACAGTATATAATCCCATGCCAAATACGAATAATTTTTGCAACAAAGTTCCAACAATTTCAGGAAGGATATAACAATTTTCCTTTAAAAAAGTCTATGGACTACCTCAAAAGCTCTATTTAATTTACATACTTATTCACTTAATCATAACTCATCTTTCATGGTTACAGAGAACAAAGGACTTTAGGTTTCAAAAGTTCAAAGAGGGAAAACTGGGGACACATTCTGGGGTTGGGCTATGTTTTCACCTACAAATGCTGTGGTATTCTCTCATATTTCAGAAGGAAATCTTTTCCTGCAACACCCTGAATGCACCTCACCTTTGGGCTCAGTGATGATGTGACGGACTCCAAGTCTCTGGCAGACATAATGGAAGGCTTGATTCCCAGGGTTACACCACTGATCGATATAGTCATTAGAGCATGTCCATAGCATGTTATTCACTGTGTCATAACATGCTCCTGCAAAAAGAGCATACTATATTCAGTCATCATGCCACCAGCTACCTGTATACATATTTCTCACAAGCACTGCTACAAAGTGGAAGGGCAAGGATGCTCTCTAATGTTGACAACCCACATCCCTAGTCCCATAGATTTACTTGGCAAGCTACTAGGTGGGGACTCGGCAAGAAGCCAGCATTTAATTTTTAATTTTGCTTAACTCCTGTGTGAGGAGTAAGTCTCACAAAATAGCTCTTAGTAACTGATTTATCTGTGACCTACTTCCAAAAAGGATTTAAGTGTCTTACATTAAAAACCCAGGTATAATAAACCAATTAATATTAATACACAGTAAAAAGCCCTAATAACTGAGCCTAAAACTTAGAAATAAGCTTCCTACCACCCAGGGCAAAGAGAAAATCCAGTATATTACTTAATGTTCATTTTCTAGCAATAACAGGTATACCAATTCCTCACAGGAAATAAACTTTTCATGGCATAAACCTTGAGAATTTCTTATAGGCATTATCGCACAACCTAATAAACAGTATCTTCAATTGCAGTTTACTCAGAGGAATTTTACATATGGCAATTTCTTATACTCATTCCCAAAATTAAAATTTAATATTAAAAAAAATTCTTTCTGGCTGGGCACAATGGCTCACGCCTATAACCCCAGCACTTTGGGAGGCCGAGGCAGGAGGATTGCTTGAGCCCAGGAGTTTGAGATCAGCCTGGGTGACACAGTGAGACCTTGGCTCTACAAAAAATAAACAAAATTAGCTGGGCATGGTGGTGTATTCCCATAGTCCCTGTTACTCAGGAGGCTGAGATGGGAGGACTGCTTGAGCCCAGGAGGTGGAGGCTGCAGTGAGCCAAGATCACACCACTTCACTGCAGCCTAGGTGACAGAAGAGACCCTGTCTAAAAAAAACAAAACAAAACAAAACAACGTACGTCTTTCTTTTCAAGGAAACAAGAATGCCCCAGGGAACTGGCAAGATAGTTCAAGAGAAATTTGCTAAAACTTTAAATTTTCCAAAGAAATATGCACATTTATTTCTTACCCAATCCTGGTACGAGAGCACCACGCCCCAGTGAGCTTCCAGCAGCATCTATGAGATCTGCACGACTTGTAAACTGACCATCCGAAATATTATACACCAAGCTGGAGGCTAGGACTTTGGAAACAAACATTAAGCTGTTTAATGAGCCTGAAGATTATTTTCAAAGTTTAAATTTTAGGCTTTTAACAAAACTTTTATAAAAATCACACCCCTTTCTTGTTGCTGCATATTGGTGGTAATTGGTGGTAAAGGGATGGAGAAAACATGCATAAGACCACAGAAAGAAAACTGTCACCACCAGAAATCTTCCTAAATTTAACACTGAACCATAGTTTTCAAAGTGTTTTTAAAATGGCACCTTTTGCATGATGGTTCTTTCCGATACACATTATCAAAAGGGTAACTGCAAGAGGGGTTACCATCACTAAATCACAAGATGAAAATGTTTACAAGAAACACTTTGCAGTTAGTCAGTGTTCAATAAAGCTTGGTGTACACTCAAACACAGCTCAGCTGCAATCTTTCCTAATACACCCTGACTTTTTCCCTTAACACAGGATGGTGCGGCGGTAATGAGCACAGACTCTGGGCTTCGGAGTTTCAATTCCAGCTCTAACACTTTTGGGTGGCCCTGGGAAAGACATTGAACATCTCAGTTTCCTCATTTCTAGAGTGGAAATAATAAAAGTACCTACCTTATACAGTTATTGTAAAGAGTAAATGAGTTAAAATATGTCAAGGATCCACACCAGCATATATATACATTAATTGCTATCACTGATTTTATTTTCTTCTCCATTTTCAAACAAAACTTTAGCACTGTGTCTCAAGTTTGCTTCTTTTTTATATTCTCATCACCCTAGTAGCCCAGATCTGCATCATGCTTAACTTGAGTTATAACATAAATGATACTCTTTTTTCTATTTTCTACTGTCCCATTAAACAAAATGGGACAGTAGAAAATAGATCTCCAAATCTTTTTTCATGGTACTTAACATACATATGCTTTCTCCTCACTTGGCAACTTATATCAATAATACCCGTTCTTTATGGCTTAAACTCAAAACCTCATGAAGTCTCTCCTTTCTACCCCACTCCACAATGAGCCTTTCTTTCTCAGATTCTGTAGCTCACAAATCTGCTCCACGTGGATCCTTCCAGCAGGGATGCAGCACTGTCTCTCATTTTCTCATTGTCTCACACATCTACGTCATCTCTCCTAACTAGACTCTGAGTTGTTAAAGGCAAGCACCAATTCTTCCACTTTCTGAGCAGCCCCCACAGTAGCCAAAGAGGAACACCCCTGTGTAGCTGGGACTACAAGCATGCGCCACCATGCCCAGCTAATTTTTGTATTTTAGAAGAGATGGGGTTTCACCATGTTGGCCACGATGGTTTCGATCTCTTGACCTCATGACATAGAAGGAATTTAAGCATTTACTGGTTTGTTGCACTAAAGTAGAATCACCGTGTAAGCTATATCCTCATGAAAGAATGGTACCATCAAGACCCACTTTAATTCAATGGGGTCAATTTCAATTGAGCAAAAAAGCCATGCCAAGGAGACTAAACACAATTTAATAAGACCAATGGTCATAATATGCGGTAATAGCAGGAAAAAAGAGGGGAAAAAAGGGACTGATGGTCAATAACATAAAAACCCAATTTTTACTTTTGCTTTATTTATTTATTTATTTAGAGACAGAATCTCGCTCTGTTGCCAGGCTGGAGTGCAGTGGCGTGATCTAGACTCACTGCAACCTCTGCCTCCTGGGTTCAAGCAGTTCTCCTGCCTCAGCCTCCTGTGTAGCTGGGACTACAGGCATGTGCCACCACGCCCAGCTAATTTTTGTACTTTAGTAGAGATGGGGTTTCACCACGTTGGCCACAATGGTCTCGATCTCTTGACCTCATGATTCGCCCGCCACGGCCTCCCAAAGTGCTGGGATTACAGGCGTGAACCACTGAGTCCAGCCAAAAAACCCAATCTTTAAATGGACAAAAGACTTTGGAGGAATAGATATTCCTCCAAAGAAGATATACAAATGGCCAATAAGCACATGAAAAGATGCTAAGCATCATTAGTCATTAAGGAAATGCACAAAATCACAATGAGGTACCACTTCATATCCACAAAGATGGCTATAATCGGAAAAACGGAAAATAACAAATGTTGGCGAGGATGTAGAGAAAATAGAACCATTATACTTAGGAGATGAGAACGTAAAATGGTATGCCCACTTTGGGAAACAGTTTAGCAGTCCCTCTAAGGGTAAACATATACTTACCATATGACCCCGCAATTCCACTCCTATGTATGTGCCCAATAGTATGAAAAATGTCCACACAAAACTTATACACTAATGTTCGTAACAGCATTATTCAAAATAGCCAAAAACTAGAAACAACTCAAATGTCCATCAACTTATGCATGGATAAACAAAATAGGATATTATCTACACAATGAAATATAATTCAACCATAAAAAGTAATGAAGTACTGATTCATGCTGTAATATGAATGAACCTCGAAAACATTATGTTAAGTTTAAAAAACAGTCACAGACTCGCTCTATCCTGCCAACCTGTGAAGACGCCTGCTTCTCCTTTGCCTTCTGCTATGATTGTAAGTTTCCTAAGGCCTCCCCAGCAATGTGTAACTGATGGATAGAACAACTTGGAACCAAAGAAAAAGAGCTGGATCTGGTGTCAAGAGACTTGGACCACATCACTTCACCTGTCTGAGCCTCAGTAACCACATAGTGATTCCATGGCTAAAGACTGAGAGAGATCTAGGATCATTGGTGTCCAGTAACAAATGCACATTTGCAAGCACTAAGGAGAAAAACTCATTCCATGTACTTTCTTCCTGGAGACCAAGCTCACTACAGCAAGGAGTATCTACAAGCGAGGGTGAAATTGTGCATGAGTAGAGAACACTCTCCATCTCTTCTCACATCATACAGCTCTCCAGTTGACACAATCCTCAACTATATTTACATAGAGGGAAAAATGATTCTATATTTATATAGAACTCTCCATAATGTGTCAAGTGTCCTCACACTATCCTATGTGGTAGGTATAATCACCTGCACATTTTTTTAAATGGGAAAGTTGAGGCTTTGAATGATTAATTTTCCCAATAGCTACTAAAAGGAAGAAACAAGATTTTTACACGTCTGTCTGCATCTACTTTTATAGCTCCTCCTGATTTTATTCATAGCTCAGCCACCATAATATGCACAGAATGAGACAAAATAATAAGTGGTATTTTGCTACTATCAAGTAAAATTAAAAATCAAGCAAATAAACAAACAAAAAAGCAGTCATAAAAGGCTGTATGTTGTATAATTCCATTTACATGAAAAGTAGAGTATAGGTAACTCCACAGAGACAGAAAGTAGATTGGTAGATGCCAGGGGTCAGGGAGTAGGAGAGCAACTGTTGATGCGTATGAGGTTTCTTTTTGGGGTGATGGGTAGATTAGTGGTAACGACTGCACAACTCTGTGAACATATTAAAAACCACTGAATTAGGCTGGGCGCGGTGGCTCAAGCCTGTAATCCCAGCACTTTGGGAGGCCGAGACGGGCGGATCACGAGGTCAGGAGATGGAGAGCAACTGTTGATGCGTATGAGGTTTCTTT
>NW_012121709.1:357885-360639 GCF_000951035.1 Colobus angolensis palliatus
GTGTTAGCCAGGATGGTCTCATTGTATATTTTAAAGGGGTAAAATTTATGGTGTGTGAGTTATATCTCAATAGAGCCACCGTCCCCAGCCTGAGGAACATTTTTTTAATTCTATACTTTATCCCATTTAATTATGTGTCCACTCTGAAGCCAAAATTACACTGCTTTAATTACTGTAGTGTGCCTCCTTATACAAATATATGTATATTTTAAAATATTAATACATTTTTCCACATCTGCTTTTCTATGTCTTATGCTTAGTATTTTGTATATGTGTCCTAAAATGTTGGTGTTTTACATACGTATTTTAATAGCTTTGCAATTCTATCAGCAGGGCGTGGTGGCTCATGCCTGTAATCCCAGCATTTTGGGAGGTCAAGGTGGGTGGATAACCTGAGGCCAGGAATTCGAGACCAGCCTGGCCAACATGGTGAAACGCCATCTCTAGTAAAAATAAAAAAATTAGCTGGGCATGGTGGCGTATGCCTGTTATCTCAGTTACTAGGGAGGCCGAGGCAGGAGAATCACTTCAACCCGGGAAGCAGAAGTTGCAGTGGGCTGAGATCATGCCACTGCACTTCAGCCTGGGTGACAGAGCAAGATTCCATCTAAAAAAAAAAGAAATTCTATCACAGTGAGTAGATGTCTTGCTATATCATCAGTAAATAATGTGACAAAATATTATTTTATTTCCTAAAACTTTGTTGAACTGATTATTTCTATTAATTTTACAGGACAATAGTTTTCAAACACTATACTAATATGTCATCCACAAAAAATTATATTGTTAAATCTTCCTAGCCTATATTGATAATTGGTATTTTTTGTTATCAGAGAGCTATTGCAAACAACTATTTAACAAAGTAAGTTTTAAATAATTAATAGGAGAGCCTTAAATTTCAGAGTTTGAGATAAACTGAGGAAAGTGCCACAGGTAAAATTCACTTACTTTTTAAAGATGACAAACCACTTGTTCCACCAAAAAGAGATCGGGTGGCAGAGCTGCCTGATCCCCCTGGAGGAGGCACCAGCATCACCAAGTAGGTGCCACAGGTATATATGGGTGTCTTCCGCAGCATTTTTAGAGGCAGCCCACAGCTAGTATTTGCTGGACAAAGGAATAACAATGCTAAGTCAAAATATTTGACACAAAAATTAATTTGATTACCAACACAGATTAGGATATAAAGAGGGAGACCCAAACTCAAACTAAAATTTGGAAAACAGATTTCCAGATTAGGAAAACAGAGTAAGAAGTAATAGAAGGAAAAAAATAAGTATCTTCTGGCTCCACAGCCTGACCCTGAGCCTTCTATTTATATGGTCTGAACATTTCTTGAATGTGTTCCCAATCCTCAATATGCCATCATGCCTCCACAAATTATTCTAAAAAAAAAAAATCCTCACATGGACTAAATCTCAAAATAAGAGAAGAATCCTACTATTTGTTTGCATTTCCCCTAGAAAACTGATATAGGTTGAGTACATTTATCTGAAATGCTTAGGAGCAGAAGTGTTTTGGATTTCAGATTTTTTCAGATTTTAAAATATTTGCATTATACTTAAGAGCTGAGCATTCCTAACTGAAAAATCCAAAATTCAAAATATTCCAATGAACATTTCCTTTGTTTTTATTTATTTTTACTCATTACATCTGAGACTAGTGAGAGTATTTCCTTTGAGCATCATGTAGGCACTCAAAAAGTTTCAGATTTGGGAGCATTTTAGATCTTTAGATTTGGGATGAACAACCTATATTCCAATCAAGATCTTGTTTTTTTTTTTTTCCATTTTATATAGAACAAATTCTTGACAGATTTGTGATATTAAGCTCATAACAAACAGCTTTCAACATGAAATTGGCCCAAAATTTCAACCTAATGAAAGCTTTCACAATATCTATCACAAAACAGTTTTATAGCTGTGTAATTTATTATAACCCTTTACATACATTTTTCTTGTTTAAAAGGGTCAATGACATAAACTGTCATTAGGAAAATAATTATTGTTTCTAATCAAGAGGTGTAAAATGTACTTTAATCTCCCTTACTGGCATATCTAAAACATGGAGTGAATTTGCGGATTTTCTATATACAAGCTTAGCAAGGATTGATTATGTCAACAGAAAATCAATCAGAGTGCTTTACTTAGAAAGCTGTCAGGCTGTAAAATATAACTTATTATCTATAGCCTAGATAGATGAAAATCATTTTTAGATGGTTTAGATTAGAAGAGTGAGTAAAGTGAAACCTAATCTATCTGATATTTGTTTTGAATGTTTGTGCTTCTAAAAAGTTTTATTTTTTTTAAGCTGCAAGCCCCCACCAAGTATATTCTTCATTAAGGACATAAATTCAAGAAGATAAATTTCCACTGGTAAGAAACCTCAAGACAGCAATAATTGGAAAATTAGCAACTTTGTGAGTATAACATTTTCATCAAGATGTTTTTAATAGACATACCCTTATTAACATGGTAATAGGTATTAGTTCATAATGGAATAAAAGCTTTTCTATTTTTTATTTTTTGAGACCGAGTCTCACCGTTGTCGGCCTGGGCTGCAGTACAATGGTGCCACCTCATCTCACTGCAACCTCCGCTTCCTGGGTTCCAGCAACTCTGCCTCAGCCTCCCAAGCAGCTGAGATTACAGGCGCCCACCATCAAGACCGGCTAATTTTTGTATTTTTAGTAGAGATGGGGTTTCACCATGTTGGCCAGGCTGGTCTTGAACTCCTGACCTCAGGTGATCCACC
>NW_012121709.1:360689-365775 GCF_000951035.1 Colobus angolensis palliatus
TTTTTGTATTTTTAGTAGAGATGGGGTTTCACCATGTTGGCCAGGCTGGTCTTGAACTCCTGACCTCAGGTGATCCACCTGCCTCGGCCTCCCAAAATGCTGGGATTACAGGCGTAAGCCACTGCGCCTGGCCAAAAACGTATAGACACCTTGTATGTTCGCTTACTTTTGAAAAGTTTCTTGGTTTATAACTGGCGAATTTTTAATGTAGCAACATCATGTTAAAGAATCCACAGATTGCTTGAGCCCAGGAGTTTGAGACCAGCCTGGGCAACATGGCAAGACCTCATCTCTTAAAAAAAAAAAAAGTACAATGAGACCACATGTTTAGAATACAGATACCAGTTTCTACCAAATTCCAGTATATGTGCTACCAAAGCGTGCACATTTCTACCAAATTCTAAATATATCCTTGCCTTCTGAGGTCTTATTTTGATATTTTACATATTTTCAATAAGCATTCCTTTAGTATTTCCATTGTTTAGGGTAAGATTTCATTTTTTCCCAAGGGACAAACCCAGATCAGGCCTTCAGCTTGTCATGAAAATGTTTATTTAGGTAACAACAAAAACAGAAACATAAAAGACTGTCCTCTAGAAAGTATCTTCTACAGCTGGAATTATCCACTTACCCAAATCATAAAAACTATTAACAATTTTGCCACTTATCTTTGATACAATAGAAGCCTGTGAAAATAAAATACTGTCCTTAAATTCTAGTGTGGACTAGTATTTCATTTGGTGTAAGTATTTAACTTCGTAGTCTCATAATGAATTCATCATAAATATTTTCCGTTTCTAGCATTTCCAACTATAAAAATAAAGCATAAAATTACACTGAATTCATCAAATGCCTATTAATTCAGATGCAGTTTTCTACATATGGTATCTTTTTCTAGCTTTATCTTTTACTACAGTTCATAGTTTGTTATTAATCCAAATATTTGGTATGTAATCTGTAAACTCCATGGAATAATGGTTCTTAATGTTTTGGGGGGTCATAGATGACTCTGAAAATCTGATGAAAATTATGACAGATACATATAAAATGATATCTAAAACTTTGAGGGCGTATGTTTAATAACATGTTATTAAACACATTCCCTTATAGGTGTATCCTGGTTAAGAACTCCTACTTTAAAAGTGCAGAATAGTGTATATAGTATACTACATTTTATTAAAAAAAGGCAGAAATTATGAACATATAAATTCATCTTTAATTATGCTTGCATAAATAAACACTGGAAGGATAAATGAAAACTAATAAATATAGTTACCTGTGGTGGGGTAGGGTGGGGGCAGAATATAAAATTTACCAACGTGGTGAGAATAAGACTTCTCCGCATATACCTTTTTACATTATTTTGACTTTCAAATTCTGTACATGTATTATCTATTTTAAAACATTAAGTTACAAAAACTAAAAGATAAATTCTAAAAAACAAAATATCTACTGTAGAAGGCTTTTCTGTTATTTGCTTGGTCAAGACTGTATTTAAGGAAGATGATGCTAAGTATCAGGTTTTCACATTCACAAAGCATATGTGAAATATAAAATCAACTAATTTATACGAATGGTGACGATGATAAGATGTTTACAGTTTAACATGGGGTTGTTTTGCATTCCTACAGGTTCATATGAATTTATGTCCATAGCCTACAACATGTATTGGCTTGGAATAAAAAGCTGGACAATGACTGGAAGACCAAATGAGGTCAACTATGCAAAGGAAAGGGCTTTGCACAGCATGGAGGAAGTGCCCAATAAGACATAGCTGAACGGAGCTATATAAGGAAACAGATCTGGGAAGCACAGAGTAACATACCTGCTTGATCCTCTTTTAGTGTGTTGGAGATGGTGGAACCAGTCAGGGCAG
Organism: Colobus angolensis palliatus; assembly: GCF_000951035.1. Classification (NCBI taxonomy): domain Eukaryota; kingdom Metazoa; phylum Chordata; class Mammalia; order Primates; family Cercopithecidae; genus Colobus; species Colobus angolensis. Next base: position 362,566 of record NW_012121709.1, read on the forward strand.
CAAGGGTTGCTGACGGGGAGGCTCTATACCGAGAAAGTCTACTTAGAAGCATCTCATTAATGCTTTTTGCAGATTCGCCCTCTTTTCTCATTAGAATTGTGCGTTCCTGGAGAGGGTTGGCTACAAATACACCATTTTCAACCTAATATAGAAAAAAAGGAGGTCCTAAAATGATATCTGTTTCCATTTAGTCAGCAAATTTCTACTTGAGGATATTATTGTGAGTAAATCAAAAATATTTCAAAAACTGCACCTGAGTAGATGTACACCTTACAACTTAAATGTGCTATAGAAACTATTACAAACAAAACAGACTATGATAAGTTTAAGAGCTTTCACTTTTCATAATAGCTACAATGTTTAATAAGTCTATGAAAAGTTTTGATTAAAATTCCTTATACTGGATTCCACAGACAGCACTTACTAATTACATGCCTCTGACAGGTTGAAGTCAAATGAGAGGAAAACAAATCAATCAGTCTTTGATTTACTGTTAAGGACAACTACGAGGATAATGTCTCAAAATATCTTCAGTGGCTAAAATCCAAACTCTTTATTAACAGCAGTTAACATTAGCACCAGCTGCTCAGGCCCTGGCAGAGCAAGCCTGGACAAAGGCAGATTTTGCTAAAAATACACATCAACTTCAACTGGATCTTTGCTGGTGCTTTGTGGTTCTTTCATTCACCACTTGGTTATTCCCCAGAAAAATCTTTGGAGTGGTGACTCCAAAATTCCTTCACCAATTCTGAGCTTAACTTTTAGCAAACCACCTGGCTTTCTTCTTTCTTCTTCTTTTTTTTTTTTTATTCCACCTGGCTTTCCGTATTGCTAAAAAGATCCAGACCACTTACCACAAGCTTCTCCTACTCACGTCTCTTTCAACTTAAGAATCTTGGGACCCAGCCTCATGTATTATTTCCTTAATTCAGAGGAAAAAGGATTTCACCTCATATTATTGAAGATGAACCCTTCCACTTCTGCCTCATGTCCTGTGCTCCCCTCTGCCTCTTCATCATTAGTGCCTCCCTCTCCATTGACTTCCTTCTCTTTGTTTTCAAATATTCACAGGTCTTAAACAAAACCTTGGTGGCCCATCAAAATATCATCCCTTTTGTCAAATCTGTCATGGCCCCTTTCTAGATCCAAGAATCAGGTCCCCACCAGCAAAGACAGGCAGGACTGGCTTGCAGTTGTGGGGTGTGGAGATAAAAGGGAATGGGAGTGCAAAATGGCAAATCTTCAGAAGCAAAGGGAAAGCAAAAGAAGAGTGCACAGGGAAAGGTCGGTAACACAGAAGGGGCAAGAGAAAGTGAGTAAACTCAGGAGCACAGCCAGGAAAGATTCCCAAAGGTGGGTGTACTTAGTGGGGGAGTATTTTAAGACATGTTCACAAATGACAAAGAAAAGATTTGTTACAGAGTCCAAAAATGCTGTTTCTATTTCCCCATACCCTGCTTTTTAACCCTTTGCAGTTGGTGGTCTCTGAATTCAGCACCCTCTAATGAGTTGGCAATCTCAATGGTTCACCAGTGACCTAACCCCAAAACCAGTGACCTTTTCCTTGACTTTCTTGCAGGTCGTGCCATCACTGCCATCCTTCTTGGGATTCTGATTCCTTAGTGTTGGTGGCAGAACACAATCCTGGTTTGTTTCTTTCTTTCTTTTTTTTTTTTTTGAGACAGAGTCTTGTTCTGTCACTCAGGCTAGAGTGTAGTGGCGTGGCGTGGTTACAGCTCACTGAACCCTCAATCTCCCCAGGCTCAGATGATTCTCGCACCCCAGCCTCTCAAGTAGCTGGGACCACAGGCATGCGCCACCACATCTGGCTAATTTTTGTATTAATGTTTTTTGTAGAGACAGGGTTTTGCCATGTTGCCCAGGCTGGTCTTGAACTCCTGGGCTCAAGCAATCTGCCTGCCTCAGCTTCTCAAAGTACTGGAATTGCAGGCGTGAGCTACCATGCCCAGCCTGGTTTGTTTCTTTTTAACATGAACACTTACCTCTGTGTAAAGTGCTGACTGTGCTGGTGAGTGAAGCCAGCATAGTCCCTGCTTTCCTTCCTGTCTCTCTCTTTGCTGGTCAACATCTTCATTCGCTTAAATGGGACCTTTCCCAAGATTAGACCTAGCCCTGGTGTCCAAGACCTTCATCTGGAATGCTCTATCCCTAGACCTTCCAGAGGCTGGCTCCTTCCTATCATTCAGGTCTCAGTTAAACGTTACCTACTCAAAGAGGCCTGCCCTGGTTGCCAATCTAAAAAAGATTCTTCCCCAGCATCCCCAAGCCACAGCACATCATGCTGTTTCATTATCTACACAGCATTTACTACTCTCTGAAATTATTTTACTCATGAAGTCATTTATTGTTTGCCCTTCTACTTTAACATGCCCCAATGAATGCCAACTTCCTAAGAACAGTGATCCGCCTGCCTTGTTCACCTTAACATCCCCAGCACTTAGGAGGCATTCAATGAATACTCAATTGCTTGCTGAATAAACAGATCAGGGCCCTCCCCCAAATCCAACTCCGCCTCTCTATGGTGACTCCCACATTTCTATTTACAGACCCATCCTTGCTACTAAGATCTAGTTCTACTTTTCTAACTGCCCCTCACCCTCCCCACCGACATTTCTACTTGAACAGCCTCCTGTCACCTAAAATTCAAAACATCCACCTCTTACTTCATTGTCTTACCCCAACTCTCCTACTAGATTAACTTTTAGCAAGCATAGCTCTATTTATGTCATGCAATTCTAAATATACTCCTTCAAAAGCATCCAAGATAAAAATCAATCCCTTTAAGCTTGGCATTCAAAAGCATTACCCAATCTGGCCCTATGAGAAAATCAATAGATACCTTAAAAACAAACAAAACGCTATATTATTGTATTTGAGTACTTTGAAAATACTGCAAAGAAAAACTGATAAAGCACCTGTGTGATACAAGTAGGGCTGAAGTTTGCTACAAAATGGTAAATCTGCTGGGAATCCCTACTTCAGCAAAGACACTCTTCAGGGTAAGAAGCTGCTGATTTAGGGAGGAGAGGAGCTGGGAGGAGTGAGAAGCAGCCCAGGTTCCTTCCTGGCAACCACTCTGGTCCAAGTCAATATCATCTTAAGAGAGATGATTAGACCAGTCTCCCAACCTGTCTTCCCACTTCCACAGGCACCCCAATGGTTTACTCTCTGCATAGCCAGTGATCATTT
>NW_012121709.1:366850-370532 GCF_000951035.1 Colobus angolensis palliatus
GCGTGAACCCGGGAGGCGGAGCTTGCAGTGAGCTGAGATCCGGCCACTGCACTCCAGCCTGGGCGACAGAGCGAGACTCCTTCTCAAAAAAAAAAAGAAAGGCCTTATGTGCCCTGCAAGCTAAAGGAGCTCCCCATCTCTACCCAGGGCACTCCCTCTCACATTATCCTGTTTAATTTTCTCCCCAGCATTTATCACTAGCTGAAATTATTTCGTTCTTGTTGTTTACTTCTGTACTGTCCCACTTCCCACACTCTAATATAAGCTCCATGAAAACAAAAGCTTATTTACTGGGCTACCCAGAAACGGCAATATAGTATAGGCCCTCAATTAATACAGAATGAAGGAAGGGTAGCTTAGTAATCTGGATCATAACTGGAAGGAAATAATAAACCCTTAGGGAGAAACGGGGAAAGACACCTAGTGTGTCTATTACTACACTGACAATATCTTTAGGAAGTTACATGAGGAGAGAAAAATAGCAGTAAAATTGTCACTAAATCTAACCACTTTAAAAACTGCAGTTTATACAGAGTACATGGGAGCAAAAGACCACTCAGAACAAAACAGATGTGAGGATATTTTTTCAAAAGAGGCCTGAAATGGTAAAAAAGAGTTATAGGCCGGGTGCAGTGGCTCACACTTGTAATCCCAGTAGGTAGAGAGGCAGAAGTAGGAGAACAGCTTGAGCCCAGGAGTTAGAGACCACAGCGAGACCCCATTCTCTAAAAAAAGAAAAAAAGAGTTATAGAAGATTCTCAAGCAGGAATGCATCCAGAGTAGAAGTAGCCAAATCAGGCAGAAAGATTCCATGCCTCAGCTATTTTGTAGTCTTAAAGGCCAGAATTCTGTGTCTAGAGTTTCAGAAGGCCTGTTGCTCCATGTGGGTAGACTGTCACATTGGTGGCCCCTAATGAATGATGCATCCTTGTATTTATGCCCTTGTATAGTCCCCGTCCCACAATGAGTCTGGACTTGGTCATATGCCTTTTTTTTTTTCCCCACATTAGAAAGCAAGTTGCTGGCCAGGCACGATGGCTCATGCCTATAATCCCAGCACTTTGGGAGGTCAAAGCAGGTGGAGCACTTGAGGCCAGGAGTTTGAGACCAGCCTGGCCAATATGGTGAAACCCCATCTTTACTAAAAATACAAAATTAGCTAGGTGTGGTGGTTTGCACCCGCAATTCTAGTTACCAAGGCAGGAGAACCACTTGAAACCCAGGAGGCAAATGCTGCAGTGAGCTGAGATCACACCACTGCACTCTAGCCTGGGTGACAGAGCAAGACTCTGTCTCAAAAAAAAAAAAAAAAAAGATGCAGCAGGGGGCGATGGCTCATGCCTGTAATTCCAGCACTTTGGGAAGTTGAGGCAGGTGGATTGCTTGAGCCTAAGAGTTCAAGATCAGCCTGGGTAACGTGGCAAAACTCAGTCTACACAAAAAATACAAAAATTAGCTGGGCATGGTGGCAAGAGCCTGTAGTCCCAGCTACTCAGGGGGCTGAGGTGGGAGGAATGCTTGAGCCCAGAGCAGGGAATTTGTAGTGAGTGAGACAAGATAGTAGCACCACTACACTCCAGCCTGGGCCACAGAGAGACACAATGCATCAAAAAAAGAAAGCATGATACAAGCAGAGGCTTGATACCCACTTGTCCTCTTGAAAAGCTCCTTCCTGAAAACCAGCCTCCATGATGTCAAGAGCTTCAGCATAGATTACTGAATATTGGGTGCCAAGTGGAGAGAGGCCCTAGAGGATGAGAGGCCATCTTCAATGGCACAGCCCAAGCTAAGCTCCCAGTTGAATGAGGCTGCAGATCTGACTTCAGCTTCACCACGCAGAGCAGAAGAACCACCCAGCTGAGCCCCATCAACCTATAAATCACTGTTGCTTGAAGTTACTTAGCTTAGGGATTGTTCATTGAGTACAAGTAGATAACTGAAATACCATAAAAGTTAGAGAAATTCTGTGATCCAAATGTTAGAGGTCATTTTATATTAATAATAGTTTGTTAGTTAAGCAGGATAATCTCGACATTCCATTTTGTTACATCATATTCCTAAATATATGTTTTCTCTTCTCTTCTTTTTCTTTTCGTCTTGAGACAGGATCTTGGTGTGTCACCCAAGCTGGAGTGCAGTGGCATGATCATGGCTCATTGCAGCCTTGATCTCCAGGGCTCAAGTTATCCTCCCACCTCATGCTACTTAGTAGCTGAGACTACAGGTGTGAACCTCCACACCTGGCTAATTAAAAAATTTTTTTTTGTAGAAACGGGGTCTCACTATGTTGTCCAGGCTGGCCTAAATATATTTCTATAATCTACTTTTTAAAACAATCAGTTATCTAATTCCACACTTAGTTAATACCATTTTGAGAGGTAATCTCAGCTAGTTAGACTTTGCTCTCTGATCTTAGTCATTTCAATCCATTAGTTTTCCCTGAGTCTTAGGTACCAAGAGATCTATTTGGTATAATAGATTAAACTCAGCTGATTGTTTTATGAAAAAGTGACATTATGGAGGAATACAGATGGTGTTCCAAGAATTTTTTTAATGTTTAGGTTTTTTTTTTTCTAATGATAAAACTAATTTATGGTTACTCTTGGAAATCTTGGTGGGGGGAAGAAAGAAAACTATAAATAAGAAAAGCTACTATTATTCTCTGTTTTTGCTTTGTTTTTGTTTTTTGAGACAGTCTCACTCTGTCAGCCAGGCTGGAGTGCAGTGGCACGATCTCAGCTCACTGCAACCTCCGTCTCCTGGGCTCAAGCAGTTCTCCTGCCTCAGCCTCCCGAATAGGTGGGAATACAGGCATGTGCCAACATGCCTGGTTAATTTTTGTATTTTTAGTAGAGACAGGGTTTCACCATGTTGGCCAGGCTGGTCTTGAACTCCTGACCTCAGGTAATCCTCCCGCCTCAGCCTTCCAAAGTGCTGGGATTATAGGCATGAGCCACCACACCCGGCCTATTCTTTCTTTTTAAGGGGATAATCAGTTAATGTTTTAAGTTCTAGCATTTAAAGAAACCAGGCCGGGCACAGTGGCTCACATCCTTAATTCCAGCACTTTGAGAGGCTGAGGCTGGTGGATTGCTTGAGCTCAGGAGTTTGAGACCAACCTGGGCAACATGGTGAAACCCCATCTCTACAAAAAATACCAAAATTAGCCCAGCAAGGTGGTGTGTGCCTGTGGTCCCAGCTACTTGGGAGGCTAGGTGAGAGGAACACTTGAGCCCAGGAGGCTGAGGCTATAGTAAGCCATCATCACACCACTGAACTCCAGCCTGAGTGACAGAGTGAGAGCTAGTCTCAAAAAAAACATCAATCAATCAATCAATCATAGGCTCTAGAAAATAATTTTTTTAATTAGCTGGGCATGGTGGTGGGTGCTGGTGGTCCCAGCTGTGAGGGAGGCAGAGGTGAGAAGATCGCTTGAGCCTGCAAGGTTCTAGGCTGCAGTGAACTGTGATCACACCATTCCACTCCAGCCTGGGCAAAAGAGCAACACTCTGTCTCAAATAATAATAATAATAATAAAATATAATAAAGAAATCAGGCCGGACATGGTGGCTCACACCTGTAATCATAACATTTTGGGAGGCTGAGGAGGACAGATCACATGAAGTCGGGAATTTGAGACTAGTCTGACCAACATGGTGAAACCCTGTCTCTACTAAAAATA
>NW_012121709.1:371235-376164 GCF_000951035.1 Colobus angolensis palliatus
GCCAGGATGGTCTCGATCTCCTGACCTCGTGATCCGCCCGTCTCGGCCTCCCAAAGTGCTGGGATTACAGGCTTGAGCCACCGTGTCCGGCCAAGGTGCATTCTTTTAAAAAATGTTTCATTACAAAATTTTTCTTAATACTAAAATATACACAAAAAGAACTAGTAATATCTGCTTAGATATTATCTAAGTGTAATTAGATATTATCTAACAAGTAATATCCACTCTAGATACAACAGTTATCAAGATTTTGACATATTTGCTTCATCTCTACCAGGCATTGTCATTTCACCCCGACATATTTCAGTGTATATCACTATAAAATATAGATATTTTCTTTAATAACTACAATGTAATCACACTTATTATTAGCAATAATTCTTGACATCATCTAATATTGAGTCCATAATTCAATTTCCCCAATTTTCTCAAAAATACTTTTTACAGGCCAGGTGCAGTGGCTCAAGTCTGTAATCCTAGCACTTTGGGAGGCTGAGGTGGGAGGGTCACTTGAGCCCAGGAGTTCAAGGACAACCTAGGCAACATAGTGAGACCCTATCTTTAAAAAAAAGAAAAAAGAGCCGGGCATGGTGGCTCATGCCTGCAGCACTTTGGGAGGGTGAGGTGGGCAGATCACGAGGTCAGGAAATAGAGACCATCCTGGCTAACACAGTGAAACCCCGTCTCTACTAAAAATACAAAAACTAGCCGGGCGAGGTGGCAAGAGCCTGTAGTCCCAGCTACTCAGGGGGCTGAGGCAGGAGAATGGCGTGAACCCGGGAGGCTGAGCTTGCAGTGAGCCGAGATTGTGGCACTGCACTCCAGCCTGGGCGACAGAGCGACACTCCATCTCAAAAAAAAAAAAAAAAGAAAAAAGGAAAAAAAATACTTTTTACAGTTGGCAGTTGGTTTGTTTGCTTCAGGAACCAAAAGATACAACCCAGACATTATATACATTTGGTTTGTCTCTTTAAGTCTCTTCTGGCTTTATTCTTTATCCCAAACCTACAATGAACCTTTAAAACAAGATCCCATCACCTTCCTGCTCAACACTTTCCAGGAGTCTCCCATATCACTTAGAATAAAATCCCAATACCTTGCAAGGCCCTATAAGATATGGCCCTGGCTACCTCTCCAACTTCATCTGCCTTTACTCACTCTCGTCACTCCACTTAAGACACACAGACTTCTTGTTCTTCCTCAACATGCCAACCTCATGCTATCTCAGGGGCCTCTGCACATGCCATTTCCTGTCTGTAATGCTCTTCTGCCAGATCTTTACATGGCTCATTCCTTTATTTTATTCAGGTGTCAATGCAAATACCACCTCCTTAGAGAGGCTCCCCTGATCATTACCGAGAATAGTCCCAAACCAAACACACACTAAATCATTTTTTTATTGCTTTACTTCATCTTCCTTTTTAATAGTTACCACTGCTTGAAACTGTGCTTCTCCTCCACTAGAATGTAAGCTCCATGAGGACAGATATCTCACTGTCTTTTTTATACTGTATCCCAGCTCCTAGGATACTACCTGGCATGTAGAAGGCCCTTTGTAATGTAGGAGATGAATGAATATGTGAAGACATAGCTACTTAAACTTGAGGCTACTGCATGATGTGCCCAGAACTCACATCAGTAAGGCTGGATGAGAAGCTTCCATTTGTATACAGTGGATTAGGATCACTAGCATGCCACAAAATAAAAATGCCAGGAAAAAATCTTTCGGCTGGGCGCGGGGGCTCACACCTGTAATCCCAGCACTTTGGGAGACCGAGGCGGGCAGATCACAAGGTCAGGAGTTTGAGACTAGCCTGGCCAACATAGTGAAACCCCGTTTCTACTAAAAATACAAAAAATTAGCCAGGGGTGGTGGCGGGCACCTGTAATCCCAGCTACTAGGGAGACTGAGGCAGGAGAATTGTTTGAACCCAGGAGGCAGAGGTTGCAGTGAGCCAAGATCGCACCATTGCACTCCAGCCCGGCCAACAATGCAAAACTCCATGTAAAAAATAAAAAAATAAAAAAAATCTTTCATGAGGGATGTTATTGAGGGGATTCAAATATCCAATGAGGGCCAGGCGCAGTGGCTCACGCCTATAATCCCAGCACTTTGGGAGGCTGGGGCGGGTGGATCACTTGAGGTCAGGAGTTCGAGACCAGCCTGACAAACATGGTGAAACCCTGTCTCTATTAAAAATACAAAAATTAGCTGGGCTTGGTGGTGGCACCTGTAATCCCAGCTACTCAGGAGGCTGAGGCAGGAGAATCACTTGAACCAGGGAGGCAGAGGTTGTGGTGAGCTGAGATCACACCACTGCACTCCAGCCTGGGCAACAGAGCAAGACTCCGTCTCAAAAAAAAAAAATTAGCTGGGTGTGGTGGTGGTGGCTTGAGCCTGTAATCTCAGCTACTCGGGAGGCTGAGGCAGGAGGATTTATTGAACCTGGGAGACAGAGGTTGCAGTGAGCTGAGATCGTGCCACTGTACTCCAGCCTGGGCTACAGAACAAGATTCTTTTTTTTTTTTGAGACGGAGTCTCGCTCTGTCGCCCAGGCTGGAGTGCAGTGGCCAGATCTCAGCTCACTGCAAGCTCCACCTCCCGGGTTTACGCTATTCTCTCGCCTCAGCCTCCCGAGTAGCTGGGACTACAGGCGCCCGCCACCTTGCCCGGCTAATTTTTTGTATTTTTTTAGTAGAGACGGGGTTTCACCGTGTTAGCCAGGATGGTCTCGATCTCCTGACCTCGTGATCCGCCCGTCTCGGCCTCCCAAAGTGCTGGGATTACAGGCTTGAGGCACCGCGCCCGGCCACAAGATTCTATCTCAAAATCAATCCATCAATCCATCTTGCTTTAAAGTAGAATTTTACTTCAATAATAGAGCAAGGTACAGAAGAATGTGTATAACAAATCACCATTTGTGTACAAAACAGAAAAGGAAAAACAAAATATACACATGCATTTGTTTGTATGTGCTCAGTCCGTGGAAGGATATAGAAGAAAATGGCAACCTCACTTGCCTCTGAGGAGGGAAACTGGGCTAGGAAGCAGAGTAGGTGACAGACTTTTGTACCTTCTGAGTTGTAAAACTACGTGAATATCATGTTAAAAATATTTTTAATTAAAACAACATAGCTATTACTAAGCTTGAAGAGAAAGTTATCAGTACTTAGTTTTGTTTTTTTTTTTTTTGTGGTGGTGGGGAGACAGGGTCTCACTCTGTCACCCAGGCTGGAGTGCAGTGGCGCAATCACAGCTCACTACAGTCTTGACCTTCTGGGCTCAAGCAATCCCCCTGCCTCAGCCCCCTAAGTAGCTGCGACTATAGTCGTGCACCACCACACCTGGTTAATTTTCTTTTTATCTTTTGGAGAGATGAGGTCTCACTTTGTTGCTCAGACTGGTCTTCTTTTTTCTTTTCTTACAGGCCATGCTAATCTTTTCTGTATCTTTCCAATTTTGATGTCTGTGCTGCTGAAGTGAGCACTTATCAGTACTCCTAAGTATCGGAGTGAAATCATAATTCCCAGCAAATTTAATTCCTTCCAGTAATTATTATTAGCCACATCTATGTGACAAGTATCTATATTATTTAGAAACCAAGATTAATCATAACTCAGTAGAGAATTTCAGGGCTAGAACTCTGCGAAACATTTCATCTAAAGCATTATTTCATAAAGTTTTTTGCCTGGTTTGGCCCAGCAAATCACAGGAGGTCTATGGCTAAGCCCTATCATTTGTGAATTTAGAAACAGGTGACTTTTTAAAATCTATTCAATAACTTAAATTTTAAAAAATGAGATTAAAATATTTCAATGTTCCCACAGTCCATTCCATCATCCCCTTCCAATTTCTCTCCTGTTTTCACATCAAACCCCTGGAGAGAAAGATCTATTGTTCTCCATCTTATCCTCCCTACCTTACCCTCAACCAATTCCATCTGGCTGCCACTCCTATTATTCCCCAAAACAGCTCTTGTTAGCACTGCAACAGCCTCCATATTATAATTCAAAAGGCCTCTTTCAGTCTGACTTTGACTTCTCCAGCAGAATTCAATGCTGTTAAACAAGTTCTCCTTTTTATAAAAAATTCCTTTTTTAAAAGTTAATTTTTCTAAATAGCCCATTGTTAAACTTTAAAAACATATGAAAAGATCAGTGGTGGAAAGTAAGTCTTGCCCCAACCAGTTCCCTTCCCCAGGGAAACCAATGCCGCCAGTCTCTTGTGATGTTTCATCCATTCATTCATTTAGCAAATATTTAATAAGCATCTACTGTGTGCTGGGTACTATTCTAGCACCGGAGGGCACGGTGGCTCATATCTACAGCCACAGCACTTTGGGAAGCCAAGGCAGGCCAGACTACTTGAGTCTAGGAGTTCAAGGCTAGCTGGGGCAACAGCGAAATCCCGTCTCAAAAAAAAAAGAGAGAGAGAGAGAGAAACAAAAATCCCTTCCATGCTGGAGCTGACATTCTAAGCAGGGGAGACAGTCAATAAATAAGCAAATAAATGAGTAGTAAGAAGAAAACTAAAGCAGGGCAAAGAGGATAGGGAAGATTTTATTTTATACAAAATATTTCATATAGAATGGTCTTTTGTTTTACATGAAATATTTCGTACAGAAAAGTCTTTCTGGTAAGGTGATTTTTTTTTTTTTTTTGAGAGATAGGGTCTTGCTCTGTTACCCAGGCTGGAATGCAGTGGTGTAATCCTAGCTCACTACAGCCTTGGACTCGTGGACTGAAGTGACTGAAGTGATCCTTCTACCTCAGTAACTGGCTAATGGTAATTTTTTTTTTTTTAAATAGAGACAGGGCCTCACTTTGTTGCCCAGGCTGGTCTTGAACTCCTGGCTTCAAGTGATCTTCCTGCTTTAGCCTCCCAAAATGCTGAGATTATAGGCATGAACCACTGTACCCGGCCCTCTT
>NW_012121709.1:376339-380460 GCF_000951035.1 Colobus angolensis palliatus
AAAAAAAAAAATATATATATATATATATATATATATTTGTAGTGATGTGGTCTCACTTTGTTGCCTAAGCTGGTCTCAAATCCTTGGCCTCAAGCTATCCTCCCACCTTGGCCTCCCAAAGTGCTGGGATTACAGGTGTGAGCCACTGTGCCTGGCCTGGCCTGATAAGGTGATATTTGAGCAGAGACATTTAACAAGTGAGAGAAACAGCCATGTGGTTATCTGTAGTCCAATATTCCAGCACAAGGGGACAGAGGAGGAACATACTTGGTGTGTGTGAGTAACATGGAGGAAGGATGGCTAAGTGGCATGAACAAGAAGGTATGGTAGGTGCAGAGGGTGTAGGTGCGGCAGGTGGTAGGTGCAGAGGGTGTAGGTGCAGTGGATGTAGGTGCAGAGGGTGTAGGTGCAGACAATATAGGTGCAGAGGGTGTAGGTGCAGTGGATGTAGGTGCAGTGGATATAGGTGCAGAAGGTGTAGGTGCAGTGGATGTAGGTGCAGACGGTGTAGGTGCAGAGGATATGGGTGCAGTAGATGTAGGTGCAGATGGTGTAGATGCAGATGGTGTAGGTGCAGAGGGTGTAGGTGCAGCAAGTGGTAACTGCAGAGGGTGTAGGTGCAGTGGATATAGGTGCAGAGGGCATAGGTGCAGTGGATGTAGGTGCAGATGGTGTAGGTGCAGAGGGTGTAGGTGCAGTGGATGTAGGTGCAGATGGTGTAGGTGCAGAGGGTGTAGGTGCAGTGGATGTAGGTGCAGATGGTGTAGGTGCAGAGGGTGTAGGTGCAGTGGATGTAGGTGCAGTGGATATAGGTGCAGAAGGTGTAGGTGCAGTGGATATAGGTGCAGATGTAGGTGCAGAGGGTGTAGGTGCAGTGGATGTAGGTGCAGATGGTGTAGGTGCAGAGGGTATAGGTGCAGATGGTGTAGGTGCAGAGGGTGTAGGTGTATGGATGTAGGTACAAAGGGTGCGGGTGCTATAGATGTAGGTGCAGAGGGTGTAAGTGCAGAAGGTATAGGTGCAGTGAATGTAGATGCAGAGGGTGTAGGTGCAGTGGATGTAGGTGCAGAGGGTATAAGTGCAGGAAGTGGGAAGTGCAGAAGGTGTAGGTGCAGTAGATGTAGGTGCAGAGGGTATAAGTGCAGCAAGTGGGAAGCGCAGAAGGTGTAGGTGCAGTGCATGTAGGTGCAGAGGGTGTAGGTGCAACAGGTGGTAGGTGCAGTGGCTGGCAGTACAGAGGGTGTAGGTGCAGTGGGGGCCCAATCATTCAGCACCTCTATAGAAGTAATGGGATGGGATACATTTTGAAGATAGAGCAGACAGTATTTCCTGACTAGATATGGAATTTGGCAGGGGTAGGGGGAGAAGGCAGAGTCCAGAGTGACACCAAAGGTCTCTGGCAAGCACTGGAAAGACACATGCCATTATCTGAAATGGGAAAGATTTTGGAAGGAGCAAATCTGAACTAACCTCAGGAGTTTAACTGGGGGCATATTTAGCTTGAGGTGACCATAAGATTTCCAACTGGAGAAGTCTAATATTCTGTGCACATGCAAGCAAACACCCACATCAATATGCACCTAGAGTTTTGGTAGCAGGTTTTGGCTGAGAAGAAAATTTGAGCATCATCAACATATACAGATGTTTGAGGCCACAAAACAAGAGGAGATCAACTAAGAAGTTAAGACAGTTGACAGAAGCAGACAGAGCAGAGAGAAGAGGTCCTACAGATAAGACTCAGAAGGAACAATCAGCAAGTAGAAGTATCATGGGGTGTCCACAGCCGAGTGAAAACAGTTTCAAGAATGGAGAAGTGATGAACCATGTCAAATAATAGCGGACCACTGAATTCAGCAATGTGGGAGCCACTGTTTGGTGGCATGATGAGGATGCATCAAGAGCGAAGGGTTCAAGAGAAAATGGAAGGAGAGGAGGCAATGACAATGAAAATAAATGATTTCAAGAGTTTCACTATAATGGGGAGCCAAAAAAATAGACTGCCTGGAGGTAGGCAGGAATCAGGAGAGTTGGCTTTGTTTTCTCAAGATGGGATACACTGTAACGTATCTGTATGCTGTGGTGGACAATCCACTGAGAGAGGAAAAGTTGTTAACACAGAAGAAAGACAATTGCAGAAACATTCTGTCCCCTAGCCACTTTTATTACACAGCAGGTAGTGAATACACACAGTGTTCTGAGCCTAGCTTTCCGTACTAAACAATATCTCATGGAAATTAATCTACTTCATTCTAGGTAGATCTGCCTCGTACTTTTTTTAATTTTTAAAAAATTATATTAATTTTTTTTTTTTTTCTTAAGAGATGAGGTCTCACTATGCTGCATGTTGCCCAGGCTGGTCTCAAAATCCCAGACTCAAGCGATCCTCTCACCTCGAGCCTCCTAATGTGCTTGGATTGGCCAGGTGTGGTGAGTTATGCCTGTAATCCCAGCACTTTGGGAGGTTGAGCCGGGTGGATCACCTGGGATCAGGAGTTCAACACCAGCCTGGACAACATGGTGAAACTCTGTCTCTACTAAAAATACAAAAATAGCCAGTGTGGTGGCAGGCGCCTGTAATCCCAGCTATTCGGGAGGCTGAGGCAGGAGAATCACTTGAACCTGGGAGGTGGAGGTTGCAATGAGCCGAGATAGTGCCACTGCACTCCAGCCTGGGTGACAGAGCGAGACTCCATCTCAAAAAAAAAAAAAAAAAACAAAGTGCTGGGGTTATAGGCATGACAACCGTGCCCGGCTGCTGTATACTTTTAATGGCTACACAGTGTTCTATTCTGTGAAAGCAACATAGGCAGCAAGCCAGATATCTATGTTTAGCTTCCCAAGTTAACATTTTAGGAAAGTTGCTAAATTAGTGGCTGGGTGACACTTAAAAAGTTTTTTAATGATGAAAAACTTCAAACACATGCAAAAAAAAGAATAGTACAATGAACCTCCATGTACCCATGATTCGGATTCAACTATTGCCACACCTGTTTAACCTATCCTCCTATTTTTTTTTCTTTTGCTCAACTATTTTAAGGCGTATTCCAGACATCACGCAATTCCATTTCTGAATATTCTGAATACTTCACTAAGCATCTCTAAAAATATGGACATTTTCTTATATATTTCACCATCATACTTAAAAATTAGACTAAGTTCAGATGCAGGGACCTCACATCTGTAATACCAACACTTTGGGAGACTGAGGCAGGAGGATCCAATGAGCTCAGAGTTCAACACCAGCCTGGACAACATGGAGAAACCTCCCACCACCATCTCTACAAAAAATGCCAAAATTAGCCAGGCATAGTGGCATATGCCTGTAGTCCCAGCTACTTGGGAGGCTGAGGTAGGAGGTTCACTTGAGCCCAGGTGTCTGAGGCTGCAGTGAGCCGAGATCTAGCCACTGCACTCCAGGCTGGGTGACAGAGAGACTCTGTCTCAAAAAACAAACAAACAAACAAAGTAAACTAAGACTAAGCCCCTTGGTTTCATCTAATATTCCTAATACTTTCATATTCAAATTATCTCCAAAAAGATTTTTGTAATTGGTTTGTTTTATTCAGACTCTGAAAATTATTCAGAAATTGTTCTTTTAATCTAGAGCAGGTTCCCTCCTCCCCAACTTTTTATTTCACGCCACAGGCAGGGATTGTTTTTTAATTGTTCTATTTCCTACAAGGCAGGTATCAGCTTTTGATTATATAACTATATGTCTAAATATATCTGTATGTTGTCTTCATAGCTGATTGACACGTTGGTTGAATATGTACTTCTAGGTTAAAAAATAATTTCTGGCAGGAGGCAGGGGATGCTGAACATTAAAAAGGAAGATCCAAGGCCAGGCACAGTGGCTCACGCCTGTAATTCTAGCACTTTGGGAGGCCAAGGGGGTGGATCACTTGAGGTCAGGAATTTGAGACCAGGCTGGCCAACATGGTGAAACCCCATCTCTGCTAAAAATACAAAAATTAGCTGGGCATGATGGCCTGTAGTCCCAGCTACTAGGGAGGCTGAAGCTGGAGAATCGCTTCAGCCTGGGAGGCGGAGGTTGCAATGAGCCAAGATCATGCCACTGCACTCCAGCCTGAGTGACAGAAGAAGATTGCATCTCAAAAAAA